>NC_052165.1:41636417-42002555 GCF_902713615.1 Scyliorhinus canicula | reverse complement strand
TGAAATCAAGGAGGGGGGGGGGGGGGTGACTGTGTGACAAGGGCTATTTGTTTCGTAGACAGTCCCTTGGGATTAAGAATAACTTATTTCAATTCTGGAAATGTCTGATAAATCCAATATGTGACCTGCAGACTCTGCCACGTGTGGGGCAGTGGTACTTGAAGGGTTGGATAGGTGGGTCATTTGGGGATTTGTGCCCTCCCTCCGCTAACTTGGCTTCACCTCAGTGTGTGCCTGATGGAGTCTCCCGATGTGTTCGGTACCTTCCTGAATGAGGCTTCTCCAATTTGGTCAGTCACAATCCAGATTCTCCCATGAGGCAGTGGGGCTGTTTGCCGTCTTCAGGGATGCTTTGAGGAAATCACTAAAGCATTTCCGTTGGCCTCCTCAGAGCCATGACCAAGGTCTGAATAGAGCCACTGTTGGGCATATGAGCGACACACCCTGCCCAGCCATGCTGCTTTTGACAGATTAGTGTCTCAATGTTGGACAAGCTGGCTTGGGAGAGAATTCTGCTGTTGGATTGTTTTCCTCGCCTCTCGATTTGGGGGATCTTGCATAGGCACCACTGGTTGTATTTCTCCAGTGCTTTGGCATGCTTACTGTAGGCTATCAACATCTCTACAGCATGCCAGAAAAAGTAGCAAGACTGAGGATTGGGAGCAGTTCATTCAGCAAAGGAGGACAAAGAGATTATTTAAGACGTGAAGAATAGAATATGAGCGTAAACTTGGAAGGAACATAAAAACAGACTGCAGAAGCTTCTATAAGTATATAAAAAGAAAAAGATTAGTGAAGACAGGTCTCTTGCAGTCTGAAACAGGAAACTTTATAATAGAAAACAAGGAAATGGCAGAGGAATTACTCAACTACTTTATTTCTGTCTTCATGGAGGAAGACACAAATAACTTCCCAGGAAAGCTAATGAGTCAAGTCTAGTGGAAAGGACGAATTGAAAGAAATGAGTATGACTCGAAAATAGTGCTGGAGAAATTAATGGAACTGAAAGGCGATAAATCTCCAGGGCCTGGCATTCTACATCCCAGGGTACTGAAGGAGGTGGCCATGGAAATAGTGGATGCGTTGGTTCTCATCTTCCAAAATTCTGTAGATTCTGAATTCCCGGCAGATTGGAGGGTGACAAATGTAATCCTGCTATTTAAAAAGGAGGGAAGGAGAAAACAGGGAATTACAGACCAGTTAGACTAACTAATAGTAGGAAAAATGCTAGAGTCTATTTTTAAGGATGCAAGAACAAGACACTTAGAAAATATCAAAGGGATTAGACAAAGTTAACATGGATTTATGAAAGGAAAATCATATTTGATGAACTTACTGCAGTTTTGAGGATGAAATTAGTAGAATAAATAAGGGAGAACCAGTGGATGTGGTGTATTTGGATTTTCAGAAAGCTTTTGATGAAGTCCTACATAAGAGGTTAGTGTGCAAAATTAAAGGACATGATATTGGGGGTCATATATTGGCATGGATTGAGAATCCGTTAGAAAACAGGACACAGAGCATGGGAATAAATCTTTCAAAGTGGCAGGCAGTGATTAGTGGGGCCCAACAGGGATCAATCCTCGAGCTCCAGACACTCACGATTTGCATCAATGATTTGGATGAGGAAACCAAAAGTAATATTTCCAAGTTTGCTTATGGCATGAAACTTGGTGGGAAGGTGCATGGTGAGGAGGATGTTCAGAGGCTTCAAGGTGATTTAGGGAAGTTAAGTGAGTGGGCAAATATGTGATGGATGCAATATAACGAGGATAAATGTGAAGTTATGAGTGCAGCAAAGGTTCACCAGACTGATTCCTGGGATGGCAGGATTGTAGTATAAGGAGAGATTGGGTTGACTGGATCTGCATTCACTGGATTTAGAAGCTTGAGAGGGGATCTAATTGAAACGTATAACATTCTGACAGAACTGGACAGTCTGGATACAGGGATGTCGGATGGTTGAGAACAAGGGGCGGGATTCTCCGACCCCCCGCCGTCTGGCATTGAGATAGAGAATTGCTTGGCGCCGGCGTCAATCCCACCCCTGCCGTGTTCCGAATTCTCCGCCACCCAAGATTTGGTGGGGGCGGGAATGGCGCTGTGGCGGTCGGCGAGCCCCCTGCGGCGATTCTCCGGCCCGCGATAGGCCGAAGTCCCGCCGCTGACAAGCCTCTCCTGCTGGCGTGGATTAAACCACCTACCTCACCGGCGGGATTGGCGGCTGGGCGCCTGGGTCCTGGCGGGGCGCGGGGTGATCTGACCCCGGGGGGTGCCGCCGTGGTGACCTGGCCCGCGATTGGGGCCCACCGATCGCGGGCGGGCCTGTGATGTGGGGGCACTCTTTTCTTCCGCCTTCGCCATGGTCTTCACCATGGCGGAGGCGGAAGAGACCCCCTCCCGTGCGCATGCACCGGTATGACATCAGCAGCTGCATGCGCGGACTTACGCCGGACGGCGAAGTCCTTTCGGCGCCGGCTGGCATGGCGCCAAAGGCCGTTCACGCCAGCCGGCGGAGCGGGAGCCACTCCGGCGTGGGCCTAACCCCTCAATGTGAGGGCTTGGCCCCTAAAGGTCCAGAGACTTCCGCACCTTTGGGGCGGACCGACGCCGGAGTGGTTCACGCTACTCCAACATGCCGGGTAGGGGGGAATCCCGGCCCAGGGGTCACAGTCTCAGGATATGGGATAGGCCATTTAGGGCTGAGATGAGGAGAAATATCTTCATTCAGAGGGTGGTGAACCAATGGAATTCTCTACCACAGAAGGCTGAGGGGGGCTACGTCACTCAATATATTTAAGGAGGAAACAGATAGATTTCTGGACTCTAAAG
Organism: Scyliorhinus canicula; assembly: GCF_902713615.1. Taxonomy (NCBI): domain Eukaryota; kingdom Metazoa; phylum Chordata; class Chondrichthyes; order Carcharhiniformes; family Scyliorhinidae; genus Scyliorhinus; species Scyliorhinus canicula. The sequence goes on along the minus strand of NC_052165.1, from coordinate 41,999,723 downwards.
GTGTCAAAGTCTACGTGGAGGGTGCTGGAGTCTGGTATTGAGATAGAAGATCAGCAATGGTCATATTGAATGGTAGAGTAGGTTCGAAGGGCCGAATGGCAAACTCTCTTTCTATTTTCTATGTTTCTATATAGAAGCTCAAGGGTCACTGTTGCCCTGGCTACTTGTTGACCACTGGGCCTAGAGCTCCGGTGCACAATGAAATGAAATGAAATGAAATGAAAATCGCTTATTGTCACGAGTAGGCTTCAAATGAAGTTACTGTGAAAAGCCCCTAGTCGCCACATTCCAGCGCCTGTTCGGGGAGGCTGTTACGGGAGGCCACACATACAAATGGGCAGGTTGAAAAGTCACATTGTGACATAAAATGTGATGGAGCAGATGAGTGGCATTTTTAAGCAATGATCTTGCTGCTTCCACCACTTTGGAGGAACCCAGCAAGTCTCCGTAGATCACCAGTTAATATATATGGTGGATCAGTGCATGCTGCACAACCTTGCAATCATGAGGACGTAACCTTTGTGACCAGTTACCCAGTGACCAGCTGAAAAGGAGGAGGAGAAGGAAAAGAAGAGACATCCAACAGATCCCTTACCCACCGGTCTGTCCATAATCAGTTCTTCCAAACGTGGTACCAATGAATGCAACCCTAATTCTCCATTCACCCACAGCCCCACTCCTTACCTTCTCTTTCTGCCTCCGGCACTAAGGTGTCCAGCGAAGCATCTGTAAACCTTGTAACAGGCTCACTACCTGTCATACCATTAACCACTCCTCTCTAATGTCTGGCTCTCTTACTCAACCACTTTGAGAACCTACTCTGGCCAGAATGCATCTGACTTTTTACAACTGAGGGTTGGCTTCAAGTCTTGCAGGCTAATTTGAAGTGATACTTCCTCACAAGAAGATAAGAATGTAAGAAATAAGACCAAGAATTGGCAGTATGACCTCTTGAGCCTGCTCCACCATTCAATAAGATTGTAGCTGACCTTGGCCTGAACCCCACTTTCTTGCCTGTTCTCCATAACCCTTGACTCCCCGATTGTTGAAGAATCTGTCTCGCTCAATGTTTTTTTCTATTAAAATTTAGAGTACCCATTTATTACTTCTTTCCAATTAAGGGGCAATTTAGTGTTGCCAATCCACCTAACCAGCACATCTTTGAGTTGTGGGGGTGAAAGCCACACAGGCACAGGCAGAATTTGCAAACTCCACACGGACAGTGACACAGTGCTGGGATTCGATCCCGGGTCTTCAGCACCGCAGGCAGCAATGCTAACCACTGTGCCACGTGCCGCCCCTATTCACTCAATCTTGAATACAGTCAAAAACACAGCCTCCACATAACTCTGAGGTAAAGAATTCCAAAGATTAACAGAAGAAATTCTTCCCCATCTCCATTTTAATGGGCGGCACCCAATTTTGAACCAATGTCTCCTTGTTCTAGATTTCTCCACAAGAGGATACACCCTCACAGGATCCACCCTGTCAATTCCCCTCAAAATCTTTCTTGTTTCAATAAGATCACTTCGTGTTCTTCTAAACTACAAGGAATAGATGTCCAAATGTCTCAATCTTTTCTCATGGGACAAACTCCTCATCTCAGGAATCTACCTAGCGAACCTTCTCTGAATTGTTTCCAATGCAAGTGTATCCCTCCTGAACTAAGGAGACCAAAACTGTATATAGCATGCTAGGGGGCGATTCTCTGGCCACGTTGCGTTCGAGTGAGAACACAATTCGGTCAGAGAATCATGAGAGAGCCCTCCCGCAGGCTTCTCAGCAGCCACCAAGTCCCACGATGCGTCGGAATCGGAACTTCCCAAAAGTGGCGTGATCAAACGGCGCTCGCGGAAGTAGTTGTTAAACCTCCTTATGACCAACTACCCGGGATCCACCGGCCTCCCATGATCCACCATCCTTCCCAGGGAGGCTGCAGCTGGGCGCTGATCAGTGCTGGTCAACAAGAACATGGACCAGGTGGAACGGCATCCAGGGGCTCGCCAGGCTATTGGAGGCCCCTGGATGGTCATGGACAATGAAGAGTGGCACCCTGGCCCTCCCTCTGGAACATGGCAACCTTGGCACTGCCATCCTAAAACTGCCAAAGTGCCCGGGTGGCACTGCCGAGCTGGCTGGAGCACTGCCTGTGCCAGGGTGCCACTTCAAAGGTTCCTCGGTGTCAGGGTACCTGTGCAAGGGTGCCTGGGTTCCAGGGTGGCACTGCCAAGGGTCAGAGCCTGAGGGGGGCCATGCCCATGAAAGAAGGGTGGAGGGATGTTTGAAGGGTAGAGGTGTGCATGGTAGACAAATAGGCCTCCGGGAGGTTCGGAGGGTGACGGGTGGGGGTCCCTGGAAGGGAGGTGGTGCAGTAAGGGGGCTTGGGGGGCCTGAAGAGTTGGGCCCCTAGGGACCCTATAGCAGCGTGTCCTCACGTGGGATGTGTGGGGTAGTGCCCATGAGTGTGGGGGGTGACATTGCCCATGGGTGGGACGGGAGTTCGGGGGTGTCATGATCTGTAGACTGGCCAATATAAATGATAAACTACAGAACATCTAGTTTAAATAATTTATGAAACAACTGCGTGATAAAGATAACTAAGATACATAAAATAATAAACAACTTACACTAACTAACTATTATAGAGCTACTGCAAAATATGTCTATCCTCCTCCACAACTTACTCTCAAGTCCCCAGACACAGGGTCACGTGGTGGTTTTACACTGCCACTGGTGGTTGGAGGCCATGTCTAATATTATGTAGGATTGTTTTATGTATATCATCACAGGAGGGACCCACAAGCTCACTTCGAGATAGAGGCACGATTTCAAAATGGCAACCCCAATCTCTGAGTTCAGCTCCCCAGTGGGAAAAGAAACTCTTGGGTGGGATTCTCTGGCCGTGCCCGCACACCAACCGTAAATTCCCGTGTGCGATCAATGGACCGTTACATGGTCCGCGACCCACCCATGATGATCATGCAGCGGGCGGGGTGGAAGAATCCAGCTGTAAGTGTGGTCTAAACTCCGCAGGGTCCAAAAAAGTGCCTCAAGGTGCGATTCTCCGGAAACATTTCTAAGTGCGGTAGCAAGCGGGAATTACAGCGAGCTTCCTGGCGCTCGGCCCAGCGAGGCCGGCAACGCAATTCAACATTAATTGGTCCACTTAACAAGGCCTCATGGGTTTCACGCCGCAAATGACGGCTCGCCAGCTGATTCGCCGAGACTGTGCTCGCCAGCGCCCTGCGAACAACATTGAGCAACGCTTAAGCTGCACTGGCTCAGAAAGCCCCAGCCAGCTCACAACAATGGCATGGAGGAGACCAGTCCCCAAGATTCAGGGATGCTGACCTTGGGAGGCTCCTGAACGCAGTGGAGGTCAGGAGGGATGTCCTGTTCCTCCGAGGGTCCAGAGGGTGAGTGCAGGCAGTCAGTGCTGCCTGAGATGAGGTCGCTGCAGCAGTCAGCTCGGGCGGTGTGAACAGGAGGACTGGCCTCCAGTGCAGGAAGAAGGTTAACGACTTACACCGGCCAGAATGAGTGCATAGACACAAATGGCCGCCCCCGCACCCCCACCCCCACCCTTTCCCCGACCCGTTACGGGAGCGTCCACCCCCCCCCCCCCCCCCCCCCCCACCTCCTTCAACCCCTCAACACCCCCTTCCCCCTTCAAAACCCCCAACCCTTCCTTCACGCCCCCCCCCCTCCCCCCCCCCCCCCCCCCCCCCCCCCCCCACCACCACCACTGTGAACCATGTGTTGGGCTAATGATGCCCTCTCTGTGTCTCCTCAAGAAAAGCTCTCCCACAATTGCCGGGAGAGGGCCCAGACTGACAAAGAGGTGCCGGATATCAGAACCCTCACCTCCTTTGAGGAGCGGGCCCTGCAGGTGACCGGTGTGGCCGAAGACAGGGCAGTAACCAACACAGAGGCTGGGGATGCCACCGAGGTGAGGAACCACCGAGCTCCACCCGGGGGAACCTGTCAAACGTGAGTTGTTATTGCCTTACTGCCTGACCCATCCGTCCCACTGACCACATGACCAATCTCCCGCAGGTCCTCAAGCCGCCGGAGCCAGACCATCCCAGGCGGCCCCCTTTCCTGACTCCGAGAACACCTCAGAGGGGAACTCCGAGGACGCAACTGTTATAGTCGCGGCACAGCGTCATCCCCATCCTCCACCAGCACAGATAAACACACCTCAGTGGGAAATATTAGTGGTCAGGTGTTTGACGCACAATCTGGTGAGCACAGCACTGCTGATGATGCACATCTGGTGGAGGCAGGAACCCCCAGGCTACACAGCAGTCAGAAAGGCCGCTGGAACCCATGACACAGCTGGGTCCCAGCCTGATGCTCAGCCTCTGGAAGTGGGTTACCCAGAGCTGATGGGGACGATAGGGTGCTGCCTGAACATGGGTAGCATAGTTGTTAGTACTACTGATTCACAGCGCCAGGGTCCCAGGTTCGATTCCCGACTTGGGTCACTGTCTGTGCAGAGTCTGCACGTTCTCCCCATGTTTGTGTGTTTTAGGGTCTTCTCCGGGTGCTCCAGTTTCCTCCCACAAGTCCTGAAAGACGTGCTTGGGTGAATTGGACATTCTGAATTCTTCCTCAGTGTACTTGAACAGGTGCCGGAATGTGGCAACTCGAGGCTTTTCACAGTAAATTCATTGCCCTGTTAATGTAAGCCGAGCATCGCCAAGGACGTCGGCACCATGGTGCAGTCATTGGGGAGCCGCCAGAGCTGGCAGAGCCACATGATGCAGAGGCAGCCGGGGCCCAGATCAGCTGCCTCTCAATCTCAAGGTGGACCCAGGGTCATATGGGCCCTGGCCGGGAGGAGGAGCCAGTCCAGGCCCGTCCAATAGAGTAGCGATGGTGGGCACCAGCTCCCGACTTTCACCCCTCTGATGAGGCCACGTCTCTGGGTCAGCACACGGACAGGGCTGCATGGCTGTGCATGTGTCGCAAATTAGCTGGGGACCACAGGCCCCACAGGATGCCCACCAGCCCACACACAAAGACGTAGTGGTAGTAGGAGGGCCAGGCACGTTGAGCATCACTGAGGCATCGGGGGAGGGGGTGGGTGGGGCAGGTATGGGTTTGAGGAGGGGGGGTTGGACATTGGGGGAGTGGGACTACCAGGATTGCGGTATTGTAGAGCATATGAAACTCCTTTTTGCACAACCATTTTGATGCTCTGTCACTTTTTCTGCAATGAGGGCTGAACCCTTTGCCCATCTCTCCAGGCGTCCACATCCCTCCACTCCCCATGGCGCTCACCCACCCATCGGCCATGGATATGTCCCCAGAGTTGTGTCTCATCCCCTGCGTGTTTGAATGCTGTGTGTATGGTCTTGCCTCCCGCAGTGTTCAGCACAGTGTCCAGGCATCAGGATGCTAGGCAAAGGCTCCCACATGCTACATGGCCTGCCCACCCACTGCAATCCACTTGGTATCTGTGAAGTGCTCACTTAGCCAAGATTACCAATTCCCTATCAGTAATAGCCTTCAGCCGCACAGCCAGTGGCCTGAGCAGTCGGTGGGAGTTACAGGCAGTCATTGGGGCAGACGGACAGGGACAAGGGTTGCCCCCGGAACGGGAACACATGATCCAGGGATTAGCATGGTGGTGCCGTGAGAGGTTGCCCCCCCCCCCCAGCCCCCCAAGTGCCTCATCGCCCAGTCCCCATGGTGTCCCACTCCTGTAATGTACACTGAGGGCCCTCCACCCCCTGCCGAGCACTGGGGAAACAAGCCCAATGACACCGGGCTCGTTGCCTGTGAGTTAAAATGGCTGCTCACTTCCTCAGCTCCCCACAGAACCCCTTCCGCCAGGTTGATGTTTTTTAAAAGGAGTACTAATCGCCGCCAGTGTGAGCACTTGCTGGGGAGGCTAATAAATGGCGGGAGGCCTTTGGATAAGGGGTGGCTCTCGTTAATTGTATGGAAATTGAGCTTAAGTGATGATAATTGGTTTTGTGCCTCGCTACAGCGAGATCCCAATTTCGACTACGGGAGCACGCCAGTTGCATCGCATGCAGTTTGGCACCTGGCGCGGATCTCGTTTTTGGCCTTTCCTGCTATCCACCGGCCTCATTACGCTTGATCGAGAGCATACCGAGGCCGAAGAATTGGGCCCTAAGTGTCATTGAATAGCAGTGGGGAACTCGCCGGCAGGGCCAGTGTGGAACCGCTTGAAAAACCCGCCACAAATGAACTTAGAAACGTTTGGGGAGAATCGCACTCCTAGGTTCTACATGGTCTCACCCAATAACATGTACAGTTGTAACAAGTCTTTCTTACATTTATATTGCACCCCCTTTGAAATAATGGCTAACGTTCCAGTTATCTTCCCATTTAGTTGCTTTACCTGCATGCCAACATTTTGTGATTCATGTACAAGGGCAGAATCCCTCTACACTGCAGCATCTTTCAGACTCTCTCTATTTAAATAATATTTTGCTTTTCTCCTCTTCCTGCCAAAGTAGATGACCTCACATTTTCCACATTAAGCTCCATCTGCCAAACTGTAGTTGCAGTTTGCAACCCTGATGTGACCCATTTATCCTCACTATGTTTCCTGCTAGTTAGCCAATCCTCTGTCCATATGAATGTATTGCCCCCAAGACCTTGAGCTCTTATCTTATGCCGTGATCTTTTATGTTGCACATTACTGAATATCTTTTGTAAATTCAAATAGACAACATTTACTAGTTCCTCTTTATCCACCTTGCTGGTGACACATCCTCATGTAACTCCAATGAATTTGTCAAACACCATTGCCCTTTCATAAGACTATGTTGACTTTGCCTGGTTGTATTATGATTTGATACATGTTTTCCGTACTTCCTTAATTCTAACATTTTTCCAATTATAGACATTGGGTGAACTGGTTTATGATTTCACACTTCCTGTCTCACTCCTGACCCAAACAGGGGCATTATATCTGCAGTTTTCCAACGAACTAGGACCTTTCCAGAATCTTGAGAATTTTAGACACTTTGTTTAAAACGCTGAGAATTAAGTTCTTCCCTCCCTCTTGCCCACTGATTTTCTTGTATTATTGGGATGCTTTTCATGTCTTCTACTGCGAGGACAAATACAAAATATTTACACAAATTTGGGTTACCTGCCTGCTGATTTAGCACTGGGCTGCACGTAAGATGAATGATTAATGACTGGGAGGAGCTTGCTATCAAATTTTCCAAAAGGCTTCAAATTGTCCATCAAGCTGCACCAGGCTTTCAGTCAAAATGCCTGGATGATGAGGTAGAGTGATGGTAGAGAAGGAAAGCAAATCCCACCATCTCATAGGAAGTCCTGCCCCCTCCATGCCCAGAGATCTGCAGGTCGAGATTCGGCCTGTTTAGTCACATGAAGTCATGTGGCAGAAAGTCAAGACCCTGAGCAGACATCATTCTCAAATTGAGGGACAGCCACCCTATGTTGCAATCATGCGGAGTCAGCATGTCTTTGTGAAAAGGAAATCGTGCTCGACAAACCTATTGGAGTTCTGTGAGGGTGCACGGTGGATAAAGGGTAACCAGTAGATGTCATGTATTTGGATTTACAAAAGGCATGTAATAAGGAGCCACATAAAAGGTTATTCCACAAGATAACAGCTAAATTGAAATGAAGTTTGCATGCTGCCAACATCGGAAGCAGGTTTATTGTCAACTGTGATCCCTGCGCCTATTTTCAGTGGCCACTGAGTTTTGCCCTCTTTGACTCATTTCCCCCTCTTGTACATTTACAGCATAAGCTCTATCCGCTCAAAAATCCTCTATAGCACAAAAGTATGAAAGCACTCCGATGTATCATCTACCAAAGAGGGACTAATTTTGTTAACTTTACACTGTAAGAATCAACTTCTGCTGTGGTTTTCTGATTTTTAGAGCTTCTGTCAAACATTCACTTGGGAGGAAGTATATGCGTCTAGCAACGAGTCACAGGGTGGACAGGAAGTCGCCTGCTCGGCTGATTTTAAATAGGAGTGTGCCACTCACTTTGTGCTGATTTCATTCTGCATCAAAACAGCACAGAGTAAAACTGCCTGCTAAACATTTGCCAGAATGGTGATGTTTCAGGCAAGGTGCATCAAATATTGTCTCATCATACTCAACCTGTTATTCTCGGTAAGGTGATCTTTCTGCTTGTTTGTTGATTGTTTTGTGCGCATGCCTGTTAAATTGAGATTCGACTAAAAACATTTCAAGTATTTCTCATTTGAATATTGGCCACAATAAGATCATTGTTGATCCAGGGCTGTTTATAATCTGCTGCTTTTTTTTCGTTGGTACTATTCATTGTGCGGTTAATAATGTACCAAAGTCGATTTCTTTTCTATCAAATTTCCAACACATTATCTTGAAATAATCCGAAACAATCCTAAAAATGTCTGTTTCTGAAAATATTTCCTTGTGTGATTTAAGATGCGAATCAAAACAATACTGAATAAGATCTCTCTTTCTTCTGGCTAATGCAGATGTTGAACAACCCCCTTTCTCTTACCTTTTGGCTGGTTCAGCCAGATAACCTTGTAAGCAGTAGTGGAGGATATTGCTTTGCTGTCTCTCTCGTATTTGTGAATGGGGCGTTGAGTTGTTACATGTTGTGTGATCTGTCCTGTGTGCCCACTGTCACACACTGGAGAATCTTTGCCGTTTGCGTAGGTATCCACATCTGCTGAGGTTTGTGTGGATGAGCTTAAGAGTTGCCCAGGAACTTTGTGGACGATAGGACCTTTGGGGTTAGATATTTACTCAGGTTTTTTTTGTTGTCTGACTTCTTGTGAACTCCATTCCCTTTCCAAATTTCATCAGGGGTTGCAATCATAATGCTAAAGTTTAAGCAGTGAGTTTAAAAGGGCTGCTGTGACTTCCAATGGCATTGGCAGATGCGAATTAAGGCATTGACAGATGCGGAGATGGTGGCTTTGCTTGATCCACTGACTTCCCAGAGGATTGTAGTATTGAAGATAATTAATGGGGGAATGATGTGCGGCAGCACAGGCAGAGTGCCGAGAGGTCGACTTGAGGGTTCCTGCGATACACCATATCGCAGTGTTCAGTTGAATATCAGTATGGCGGCACCTTGCACAGTACTCACCTACAGAGTACACATAAGGGCCATCTCTCATGTCCAAACCCTGGATACTGATGCTCCCAGGATTGTGCTCACCAGTTTCTGGACCAGGTTGACTTTTGTTTTCACCTTCGTAGCCATCTCCTTCAGTTGGTTCTATGAAGTTATTGTGTGGTCCAGTGGCACGCCAAGGGGGTAAGAGTGGAATTGTGGCACACAGTATTGTTGCAAAAAGGCATTTTTTGGGGGGTGTCAGGATGGAACAGAGGGACTACTGATTGTGAGGATATGGATTGACATTCCATTTCAATGCAAGTATATCCTTTCTTAAATGTGGAGACCAAAGGTGCACACAGTATTCCAATGCGGTCTCATCAAATCCCTAAACAATTATACAAAGACTATTTTATTCCTGCACCCCAATCCTCATGCAGTAAAAGCCCACATATTATTTGCCTTTCTAATTGCTTGCAGTACTGTGCTGTACCTGGAAGCTGACTGCTAACTTTGTGCGTTCCTGGCACAAGCACACGCAAGTCCATTTGAGCATCGATGAGAGAGATAGCTGGCAGCGCTGAGAATGACCCCGCTATTAAACGGGACTTTGCTTCATTTCTGGGCCTCGGTGAGGAATGTCCCTCCCAGGCCCCACTTAGTCCCAATTCCTACACAAGCGAGCTCCGCTTGCCAGTGCAGAAAGAGATCGGGCCGCCATTTAAAATGGTACCCCGATCTCTAGACCCCCCCACCGTAGTCTCTGGACACCCCCAACTCATCGATTGAGACCCCGCGCCCCACCTCATAAAGGCAGAGCATGGGCCTGGGCCCGATCCTGGGCATGGGCATGTGGCACCACCACTGGTATCTGGCACCACCCGTGCCAGCCTGGCAGTGTCACAGTGCCCAGGTGTCATCAGGTGCCAAGGTACCACCCTACCCAGAGCCCAGCCACTCAGGAGCCCCCTGATCGCCTGGGAGAGCCCCCCCCCCCTCAAGTGCCGGTACTCCAGGTTGAAGTGCTAAACGTCGCCCATTCTGGATCTCTGAGGTGAGGCCGTTATGTCCCGGGATCTGGGTAGATCCGGCGAAGATATATTCAAGTGCGACTAACTGCACACTTGCATCTGCAAATCTGTGGTCTGACATCAGTAGGTGGGATCCAAATTGCGGCACCTTCATGGGATCTCATTAGATCTCGCAAGGCATGTCGAGGCTGGTAAATCCCACGAGAGGCCTCTCAAGATATTTATTGGCCTCGTCGCGTCCCAAGTCAGGTGCTGCGAGGCCGATAGATCACGCCGTGTCTTCAGATGTTCTGGAAATGGTATTTGCATCAAAATACAGATATTAAGAAAATCTTGTGCAAATGAAGTACTTTTGAAATGTCGGCACTGTTGAAAATGCATCAGCCAGTTTGTGCACAGCAAGCTCCCACTAACAGCAATGACATTGATCTGTAGATTAATTATGTTGGTTTAAAGATAAAAATTGGCCAGGATCCCAGAGAATCAGAGAATCATCAGATTCCTCTGCTCTCCATCTACCCTCTCTTCATCTAACCTCTCCTTATCTACCCTATCTCCATCAGTCTCTCCAACGACCCTCTCTCTATCAATCCTCTCTCCATCGACTATCTCTCCATCTACTCTCTGCCCATCTACCCTCTCTCTACCTACCGTCTCTCCATCAGTCTTCTCTCCACCAACCCTCTCTCCATCTACCCTCTCTCCATCTACCATCTCTCTATCTACCCTCTTTCCACCTACCCTCTCTCCATCTACCCTCTTTCTATCCACCCTATCAACCGCTTCAATCACCTTAAGCACCAGCCTGAATTTCCATCCTGGGGTCCGGGGTGGTGGGGAGGGTAAACGGTTGTGGTGGTACAGTGGGCTGTATAGTTGGTGGGGGGTGGTGAAAATTGGAATACTGACAGGAACCCGGTAAAGAGGTTGTTGGCTGCCAGATGCCGAAGTGGTCTGAGGAAAAGACCATCCTTGATGCTCCAACCCTTAGCTAAGGCAATGAAAATAAACCAAAAAATGAAGAACAGCCCTCACCCCGCAAATATCCTCACCCTCCATACACTCCCCTTGCCCTATCTACGGCAGCCCATGCTTCCTCATATCCCATGGGCGTTCATACACTCCATGCCAACCTATGCCAATCCACTACCCCTTGCCATTTAAAACCCCTGTGCCAACTTAGTACCGAATCATGAAAATCCATGCCCCCACCCACCATCCTTCGTCCTCATATCTATTATGCCAACTCACCCAGTATCCACCAGGGGCAGAAGTGAGGACCATGCTAAGATTAAATAAAGTTTTTAAGTGCCTATTGATGTATTTTCTCTTTCAAAGAAAACACTCACAGTGAACAAAAATCAATTCACTACATTTAAATCCTTTAGTCCCTTATGAAAGTAAGCATTAGCTGTCATAATCCAACGTCAAAGAGTTTACAACTACTTGGAGCTGTCAATCAAACTATGAACTTAAGGCACCCACTGAAAATAATATTTGCGAAATCAATCATTCGGCAATGATCCCATAATGATATGTTAACATGAAGAGTTAGATAGCGAGTCCTTTTTAACTTTGCCGACAGCTTTTTTAAAATTTAAAGGGCAGGAGATCTAATTCCTTGATTGCTTGATGCTATTTTGACAGATCTCCTAACAACTATCTCGACAGGTCCAATGAGTTTATGCACTTTTTACACGCAACCGTGTTTACTTTAAAAAATCTAAAAGGGCAACTTACCTCTTTCAAAGGGCACCTCGCCTATAATAATGGTGTCCTAAGACCATATCCAAAAGGATATCTTACCTGTCTTACGAACACCAACATCTTTAGATCTTTCTGACCTGATCTGAAGTGCACACTCTGTTTTGGGCATCCCATTAGCCAAAATCAGATTTCGCTGAGGCAGCTTGCACTTCAACAATGTGCAGGTGTCTCCATGAACCCCAGCTGCGTAAATTAGAACATAGAACATAGAACATAGAACAGTACAGCACAGAACAGGCCCTTCGGCCCTCGATGTTGTGCCGAGCAATGATCACCCTACTCAAACCCACGTATCCACCCTATACCCGTAACCCAACAACACCCCCCCCCCCCCCCCCCCCCCCCCCCTTAACCTTACTTTTTAGGACACTACGGGCAATTTAGCATGGCCAATCCACCTAACCCGCACATCTTTGGACTGTGGGAGGAAACCGGAGTACCCGGAGGAAACCCACGCACACACGGGGAGGACGTGCAGACTCCACACAGACAGTGACCCAGCTGGGAATCGAACCTGGGACCCTGGAGCTGTGAAGCATTTATGCTAACCACCATGCTACCGTGCTGCCCCTAATGACTCCGAACGCAAAAATGGCAGAGACCAGGTTTGCTGGATGGGATATCCAGATTCGGGCGTCCACCACCATTGTCACAAAGACAGAGGTCCTCTCCGTCTGCGTGAAAATTCAAGCTGTCAATGAGATCACCCCTTAATCTTCTGCACGAGGAAATACAAATCTAGTTTATGCAATCTGCCCTCATAATTTAACCATTTTACTCCAGGTGGGTCTCAGAGAAAAAGGTTAACCTTCTACTAGCCTTTTAAATATTTTTAAAAATCTCTGTCCACTAGCTTTTGGTGATTTCTGTACTGGAACTCCTAAATCTCTGCACCTCCAGTTCCTCAGCACATGCCATTTAGAAATTAGCAATAGTTAGTTAGATATTAGCAATTGCTTCGATAACTGTGTTGTTACTGTGCTGTTATCTTAATGGCACTTGTCAAAATGCAGCATGAAAATGAAGGGAGAAAGTTTCTGTCAGATTCTCCGGATCTTTGCTATAACTTTGGCAAGCGGCTGTGGAAAACCTTGAATGGACGGCACAAACGAGGCCACACTGTTTCACTGAGGGGTCCGTGATTTGTCCTCTGAATTCCTGGTAGATTATCAGAAAGACTGAGGTGCAAGTTCCCATCTAAGTTACCTTTTAAAAATCCATTCATGGTATGTGGGCAAACTGGCTGGGTCAGCATTTATTGCCCATCCCTAATTGCCCTTGAGAAGGTGGTGGTGAGCTGCCACATTGAACTGCTGCAGTCCAAGTGGTGTAGGTATGCCGACAGTGCTGTTACCGGGTGGGGCTGGCGGGAGGCGGGGCGGGGGGTGATCCAGGATTTTGATCCTGCGACGGTGAAGGAACGATGATATATTTCCAAGTCAGGATGACGTGTGACTTAGAGGGGAACTTGGTGTTCCCAGGTATCTGTTCGCCTTGTTCTTCGAGATAGCCGCAGTCGTGAGTTTGGGAAGTGCTGCCTAAGCAGTATTGGTGAGTTCCTGCAGTACATCAGGTTGGTGTTTTTTTTTGATAAAAACAAATTACTGCGGAGGCTGGAATCTGAAACACAAACAAAAAAATGCTGGAAATTCTCGACAGGTCTGACAACATCTGTGGAGAGAGAACGGATCTAACTCTTTGTCAAAGCCCGACTAGAAACGTTAGCTCCGTTCTCTCTCCACAGATGCTGTCAGACCTGCTGAGATTGTCCGGCATTTCCTGTTTTTGTGTTTTTTTTTTCTCCAGCTAGGGCTCATTGGCTAACACTCTGACCTCTTACTCAAAATATTTTGAGTTCAGGTCCCAGTCCCAGTCCAGAGTTTCAGCCACAAAGTCCAGACTGACACGCACAGGGCAGTGCCAAGAGAGTGCTGCATTGTCAGAGATGCCGGGCTGGATTCTCCATCGGCGGGATCCTTCATTTCGCCGGCAGCACACTTGCGTCCGCGGATTTCCCAACGGCATGGGCGTGCCCACAATGGAAAACCCCATTGGCCGGCTGCCAGGACGGAGAATCCCGCTGCTGGCAGGTGGAGGCGCGTCGCACCAGAAAACGGGTGCAGGAGGAAGGAGAATCGCTCTCGCCGTCTCTCAGGTGAGACATTGAACCGACCGAATCCCCACAATGCTATTTCCATGAACAGCAGGGGGAGTTTTCCTGGTGTCTTGGACAATACTTATCCCTCAACTAACATTGTTAAAAAACAGATGAACTGGTTGTTATCACAGTGTGGGATCCTGCTGCAGGCAAATTGGTTCCTGCATTTGGATCATCATGAAGCCAGGAAAAGAGTATAGAAATGCTCCTTCCTTCCCTGAGCTGATGGCTTTATGTCTACACCTTGTAATGAATGTTTAAAGGCTCCTACAACATTGATAGAAAATTCCACAGTATTGATCCAGATGTGACAAAGAAGAGGATAATTGATCTGCCAAAATAGCTTGCCTTTTTATCGACTATTTCCTATATTTATTCTTTCATGGAATGTGAGTGTCTGCCCATGACTAATTTCCCATCATCTTGAACCAGCGTGGTCCATGTGGACAACTGAGTGGCTTGCTTGGCCATTTCAGACAGCAATGAAGAGTCAATCACATTGCTGTGGTTCTGGAGTCACATGTAGGCCAAACCAAGTACAGATGGCAGATTTCCTTCCCTGAAGGATATTAGTGAACCATCTGGTTTAGCAATTATAATTATATTAACATTTGCCACAGTTTCAGATAAAAGATTCAATGTAGACAGTTGTGACCTTAAGAATAATCCTTTTACTTATTGCTTTCCAGTTGCTGGGACTCACCATTTTGCTCCTGGCATTTTGGTTTCGCTTTGATGAGAGGACAAAGAGCCTTTACGAAGTTGCTCAACATGGGGAGAAATTCACCATTGGTGAGATATTGAGGAAACTTTCCAATGTTGTGAGCTGAGCTGTAATTAAATTCAAAACTTTGCCTTGTTCTTCCCACACTTTAGCTATTCTCCTGCTCTCTGCTGGTTTCCTCACAGTTCTAATCCAAACTTCTGCCCCTCAGAATATAACCCACCAAGACCCATTCAATCACCCCCAAACGTGTTTGTTAATCTACATTGACTCACAGTCCAGCAATACCTCAATTTTAAAATTCTCATCTTTGTCTTCAAATCCCTCCATGGCTTTGCCCCTTTCCACCCCTCTAACCTCCTTTTGGTCTGGGCTGACCTGTAAATAGGACGTGGTGTGAGTTTGGACACAAGGAACAGAGTTTTGAAGTTTTCAGAGGGTGCTAACTGGGAGGTTGCCAGTCATGCATTGGAATAGTCAAGTCAAGAGGCAACAAATGCTTAGTGTTTCAGCAGCAGATGAGCTTAGGTCGACCAGAGTCAGGAAATAGAGTGGGATTCCCCCCACCCCCCCCCCCCACGCCCCCCTTACCGCAGCATGCATGGCGGTGGCAGAGGTAGAAGCGGCCTGCTACTGGCCTGCAGCAGGATCTTCTGGTCCCGGTGCTGTCAGTGGGAATTTCTGGGGTGGCATTCTCTCATCCTGAGGCTAAGTGTTGACGCCCTCGGAAACGACGATGTCAACATGCACTTAGGAGCAGCAATTCTGTCCCCTACAGGGGGCCAGCACGGCACTGGAGCGACCCACGCCGCTCCAGCTGCCGATGACGGTGTCAAATGGGCGCCGTGGGTCTGCGCATGCGCTCTGCGACCGGTGCCAATGCGTGCATGCACAGTGGCTCCCTTCTCCGCGCCGGCCCGGACGCAACATGGCATAGGGCTACAGGGGCCACCATGGAGCAAACGTGGCTCCCAGCCTGAGAAGTCGGACACCGGATCGGTAGGCCCCGATCGTGGGCTAGGCCACAGCAGAGGCCCCCCCTGGGTTCGAACCACCCCTACCCCCCTCACCAGGCTGCCCCCGGATGCAGGCGCAGCTAGGTCCCGCCGGGTAAGACCACACGTGGACAGCGCCGATGGGACTTGGATTTTTTGTGCGGCCGCTCGGTCCATCCCGGGCAGAGAATCGCCGGGAGAGGCCGCGTAGAGTGGCCCCCGACTGGTGCCACGCCGGCACCAATGGCGCTGATTCTCCGCTCTCCAGAGAATCGGCGGACCGGCGTAGGGGCGGTGTCGCGTGATTCACCCCCGGCCCGGCGATTCTCCGGCTCAGCGTGGACTGAGAGAATCCCGCCCCGGTGTTTTCACTCTCCGCCACCAGGGAACCCACCACTTCGACCCCAAGGACCTCTGAATGACTTTACTCAAAGTTGTAAGTGAATCTATGAAAATCAGTAATAATGGAAAGTGTGTGAATATGTGCTGATAATTTTGCAAAAGAATTTCTTCTCCTGTTTAATGGCAATGATGACAGTGGTGCATTAAACCCCTGTCCAAAAAAAGCAAGTGAAATTATTAATAATCCTTGGGGAAAATCTGCTGTGGCTCATTGAGGTTTTGTTGTTGGAGAACGATGTGACATCTCTATGCACTCAGTAATTCAAATAGCCTGGTAGGACTGAGCCCCTCTCCTCAGTGAGAGCTCAGATGAACAAACCTTCATGTCGTCTTTCCATCTAGCTTGATTCATTGTTGCTTTGCTCATAATGAGGCTACTAAATACTGAGCACCAATCCAACCAGATATCATCAACCTTCCTTCCTTCCATCCCTTCTATACCTCCCATTCCTCCTCCTTCGTCTCATTCTCCTCATCTCCTTCCTTCTAATCCCTTCCCATTCTTCCTTCCTTCTTCTCCTCATCTCCTTTCTTCCCTCCTTCCTACCTTCTCTCCCCTCCCGTTCTTCCTTCTCACTTCTTCTCATCTCTTTCCTTCCTCTCACCCCTCCATTGTTCTTTTCATTCCTTCCTTTCCATCCTCCCTCATTCCTTCCTCATCCATTCTTTCTTCTTTGCACCCTTTCTCTCCCATCTCCTTCCTTTCTTTAGATCATTTTTCCTCCCTTCACTCGCTCCTTTCCCTTGCTTCATTCCTTTCTTTCACCTTTCTGTTCTTCTTTATACGATGAAGTGAGATGGAGAGGGGGTGGGAGGAGGTCATTGTAGAACTTAAAGACTGTCATGGATGAATGGGGCCAAATAGTTTATTTCTGTGCTGTTAATCCTATATGGTGAGTGGTGGGGTGGGGGCTGCAGGAGAAGAGGTGTCAGAATTGTGGGACTGAGAGAATGGTGCAGAGATAGAGCTGGGTGCTATCAATGTTTATAGATACAGAAGCCAGCTCATGTCTTCAGATAATATTGCCAATAATAATAATCCTCAATTGTATGAAGTTACTGTGAAAAGCCCCTAGTCGCCACATTCCGGCGCCTGTTCGGGTAAGCTGGTACGGGAATTGAACCCGCACTGCTGGCCTTGCTCTGCATTACAAACCAGCTGTCTAGCCCACTGAGCTAAACCAAGGAAGAGCAAAGGAAATTACAGGTAACCCAGGACTGGAGATGTGAGTGCAGGAGATGGAGGATAATTGGAGATTCACTGGCTTTGTGTTTGGTGGGAAAGGGCAGCCCCAAAACTGGCCAACAGAGGAGAACTGGAGGCAAAGAACAGTCAACTATTTTAAACACTGTGGGGAGGGGAATGAAGGAGAGACAACACACCAAAGTGCAAGTGAAATTGTGTCAATGATGTGAGATGGGCTGAAATTTGGACAGGAGAGATAGACTTGGGGTGGTTACACTGAAGGGGAAAGGGAGGTATGCAATTGAAGCAATGACCAAACACAAGGAAAGAAAAGACATTTTGCAATTTTACAATGACAATGTCCACTTTCTCTCTAGGTATTTATGCCATGTGGGCAGCAGGAGGCTTGCTGTTGGTTGCCGGTTTCACGGGATACTTTGCTGTAACTCGAGAATCAAAATGTTTACTTTGGGTTGTAAGTATGACTGCCTAAGTTTGAAGAGCTATATGTGGAATATAGAAATGTTGCCGGTGCTGGTGCAGCGATATCAATAAGAGCTAAAAATAGCTTTATTAAAACTTAATTATATCATTGAATGAGTTGTCTCAACATGGACTATGCCTATGGACTTTATGTTTAGTAAAGTGAAGTCGCCATAGTCCCAGATGTCCATAGGCTGCTTTTCCCCCTTGAGGGGGAGAGCTGACTGGTGGTGATTTAACCTGAGGATCACCACACCTCAGGCGAGGGGTAAGGTTAAGAAGATGGGGCCTTCATGAATAATCTCAACCAGTACAGGAATTGACCCTGCACTGTTAGCCTCACTCAGCATCACAAACCAGCTGTCCAGCCAACTGAACCAAACTAGAATACTCCCAGACTACTGGTTCTCCAGATCCATTCATCCAGGCCATTTTCATGGAAGTGGGATTATGGCCGTCAGGGCACTTAAGAATCAATCACATTGCTGTGGGTCTGGAGTCCAGACCAGGTAAGGATGGCAGATTTCCTTCCCTAGAGGCTATAGTGAACCAGATAGGTTTTTACAACAATCAATGATAGTATCATAGTCACCATTACTGACATTAGCTTTGTATTCCAGATTTTATTAATTGAATTTAAATTGCAGTAGTTGTCATGTTGGGATTTGAACCTGTGTGCCTGAGCATTAGCCTGGGCCCCTGGATTACTAGTCCAGCGACTTTACTGCTTCGCTACCATATCCCCGGTGCAACCAATCAAGCGCATTAAGAACCATATTGAGACCAGTTAAATGAGGCTGTCTAGAGTTTTATGGTTGACCCCCAGTCTCCAGTAATGACAAGGGGATAATTAGGTGCTGAAGGTGTCCCTGCCACTGGCAGGTTGGGGTAGGCCAGAGTGGCAGGAAGGCCTAGGTGCTCCCTGGGTGCAGAAGCAGCCACACAGCACGCTGCGGAGCAACTCCCCTGCTCCCTCACAGTGATGATCTGGCTCCTGAATCTATTTTTTAATTAAAGGCTTAAAGAAATTGGAGGTATGTCTCCATTTTGAAGCACTCTCTCTCTTACTTACCTTCATTCTTGGCTGTTGCACTCCAAAGGTGGAAGACAATTGGCTGTCCAGCTTTGAGAGCTCATCCGCCAACCTTAATTGGGCAGAGAACCTGTCTCTAAGCAAATTAATGAGGGACGCTGAGAAAATCTCATTGAAAAGGCATAAATGGGGCATTTTTAAGCTGACAGGCTGTGACAAGTGGAGTGTCACAAGGATCATTGCTGGTATTTAAAATCTTTATTAACGACTTGGATAAAGAAACAGAGAGTAACGTATCTAAGTTAGCTGATGCTGCAAAGCTAGGAGGAAATGTAAACTGTGAGGAGGACACAGAGAGGCTGGATTAAATGAGTGGTTTCTTTGCAACTTCAAGTACGTTATCCTTTTCTCCATTGGGAACATTGACCATTGACAGGAGACAATTCCTGCCCAATTAAGGATGGCAGGTGAGCTATCAAAGCTGGAGGGCCGATTCTCAGAGCTGGGCTGAATGGCCTGTTTCTGACCTGATCATTTTATGTTATTTTACATAGAACATAGAACAGTACAGCACAGAACAGGCCCTTCGGCCCTCAATGTTGTGCCGAGCCATGATCACCCTACTCAAACCCACGTATCCACCCTATACCCGTAACCAAACAACCCCCCCTTAACCTTACTTTTATTAGTACACTACGGGCAATTTAGCATGGCCAATCCACCTAACCCGCACATCTTTGGACTGTGGGAGGAAACCGGAGCACCCGGAGGAAACCCACGCACACAGGGGGAGGACGTGCAGACTCCACACAGACAGTGACCCAGCCGGGAATCGAACCTGGGACCCTGGAGCTGTGAAGCATTTATGCTAACCACCATGCTACCCTGCTGCCCCATGTCAATAATTTGAAGCTTGGCCCTTAGTTCAGTGTGTGTGTTTAGTGTACCGTGCTATATATCCCATAATTTCCTGTTCAGCTGTCGACACTGACTGATTGAGACATTTATAGAAATATGACAGATCTTATGCAGAAAAACAACTTGTTTAAAAACGGAAGCCACTCACAGCGCGGAATCATCCTGCCTTTGAAGACCTTCAGAGGTTGTGATCAATGTGTTTCATAACTCTGCTGGTGATACCACCTTACATGAGAGTGTCATTGATGGACAAATGAGTGGGGCAAACAGCGATCTGTGCCAAAAGGAGCATCTTCAGATTTCCCTAGCTGACCGGAGAACGCAAGGGCACCTCAACAGAGGAATGCCCTCTGAAGTTTGCAAAGTATTTAAAATTATTTGAGGAGGTTGTCCCTCTTTACAGGATGGCCTATTGTAGCAG
Source organism: Scyliorhinus canicula (assembly GCF_902713615.1). Taxonomy (NCBI): domain Eukaryota; kingdom Metazoa; phylum Chordata; class Chondrichthyes; order Carcharhiniformes; family Scyliorhinidae; genus Scyliorhinus; species Scyliorhinus canicula. The sequence continues at coordinate 41,979,521 of NC_052165.1, read as the reverse complement.
CTATGACCTCATAGCAGAGGTTGTGAAGCAGCAGGGTGGCGTTACGTAAAGGAGAACACCCTGGCCCTTTTGCCTGCTGTCAGGAGAACGCCTCCAGAGATCTGCTGGGGCTTCACCCACTGCTTGGTGTCCAAAAGGTCAGGTGGGGTTATGGGGATAGGGTGGAGGCGTGGGCTTAAAGTAGGGTGCTCTTTCCAAGGGCCGGTGCAGACTCAATGGGCAGAATGGCCTCCTTCTATAAATTCAATGAATCTATGGAACTGAATGAGTAATGATACCAGTCCTAACTCAATGATGCAGCTTACGGCATTCTGCATTGACGATCAACAGCTGCGACGGCGGCACGGTGCCACAGTTGTTAGCACTGCTGTCTCACGGCGCTCAAGACCCAGGTTCAATCCCAGCCCCAGGTCGCTGTCAGTGTGAAGTTTGCACATTCTCACCCTGTCTGCGTTGGTCTCACCCCCGCAACCCAAAGATGTGCAAGGTAGGTGGATTGGCCACGTTAAATTGCCCCTGAATTGGGCACTCTAAACAAAACAAATGAAACTAACAGCTGCATTGCAACAAAACCTCTTCCAGCAGCAAACTAGTAGGAACGGCCAAACTATATTAAAGTGTGAAACTCTGTCCAACTCTGTCAAACTACCACTATAAACTGTTGGAAACAATGCCCAACTGTTTACTAAAGGCAAAATACTACAGATTCCGGAAATCTGAAATAAAAACAGAAAATGCTGGATAAACTCAGTAGGTCTGGCAGCATCTGTGGAAAGAGAAACAGACGGTGCGATTCAGCAACCCTATTGTGCCAGGTACGGATCTGGGTGCAGCGGGTAATTCGTGGCGAGCCTAAAACCAGGCTTCGGACGTGCAGCTGATCGCAAGTTACCCGACTCACTCCGCCTGGCGCAATCCAGATCTCACCCTAATGGCTCATTTAAATACTCGGATACAGGGTTTACCCTTGCCCAGGATTCACCAGCCATAACTAGGAGACCTCCTCAGGGCGCCATTTAATATTAATCCACACAAATTATGTCTTAACAGCACTGGGGAGGTCTCCCGGGCCATTGGAGACTTCAGGGTGGTCGGGAACAGGCAGGGTGGCACTTGGGCATCTAGGCACTGCCAGCCTGGCACCCTAGCAGTGCCACCCTGACTTTGCCAGGGACTGGGTGGCACTGACAGGGCACCAGGGGAATTGACAAAGTGCCAGGCTGGCAGTATTAGGGTGCCTAGGTGCCAGGTTGGCACTGCTAGGGGTTGGGCCCGGGCGAGTATTGATAGTGGAAGGGACTGAGGGACCTCTCCAAGGTTTGGTGGGGGGGGGGGCATGAGATTGGCTCCAAAACATGGGTGGGACCTGAAAGGGGGGGGGGGGGGGGGGGAGAAAGATCGGGGTTGCCAGACAAAATGACAGATCCCTTTAAATGCGGCCTTACACAAGAACCTCCCCAAGGTGAAACAAAATGGTAAAGTGCTGTTGGATAGCAGGATGGTTCTTAGCTTTACAACTGCTGAAAAGATCCTGCTAAATGCAATGTTCAGCAGACTTTGACTTCAGTCTGCTGAATCACGCCGAGTTAACATTTCAGAACCAAATGATCTTTATACAGATGTGTATTAATCTAAAGGTGGGAGTTTTCAGCCCTGCCCGTCACCAGGATGGTTCCATCCCACCAAAAGTCAGAAAACCTGCGGCTGGGCTGCCACCTCCTCCGCCACAGGACCCGACGTGGCGGGACCGGAGAATCCCAGCCTAAATCGCACCATGTGAAGCTCACTGCAGGAACTCACCAAGATTCCTTGGGAAACATCTTCCAAACCCATGACCTCTACCATCCAGAAGGGCAAAGGCAGCAGGTATCGGGAAAAGCCATCACCTGGCATTCCAAGTCACTCTTCACCCCGACTTGGAAATATATCGCCAGGGTGCCCGGGTGGCACCCTGGGTGAAAATCCTGGAACTCCCTTCCTATCAGCACTGTGGGTGTACCTACACAACATGGACTGCAGCAGTCCAAGAAGGCAGCTCTTCAAGGGCAATTAGGGATGGTTAATAAATGGTGGCCTAACGAATAATGCCCACATCCGGTAAAATTAATAAAACCAAAAGTTTCTGTGTAAAGGAGACTTGTGCCTGCCGTAGACCCAGGCCAGAGACGCCAACCTGTACACAAAGAGAGGGTCATTTCATACTTGGAGTGGTCCCCCAGTGTCTGTTATAGTGCATCAGCAGCACATTACCAGTCCAATCAGATTGTAAGACAACGTTGTCCAATTGAAATCAATAACAATTCTCAGGTGAGGCCGTGGTGACTTCTCTCCTTGTACTAATTTTAGGTGAAAATCCATCACACACAATGCAGTAAGTGTTTTTCAGCTATATTCATTCGCTGCAAAAACATCACCCTCCATTCAGTAAGTAAGGAAGTAAAATGTTCGATAATCGAATAGACTGGTATGTTTCCATATCAACATTTTACCAACAAAGAACAGAAAACTTAAAGTTCACTCGCACAGGCTGTGTGAATATGGGTATTGAGATCATGTGACCAACGACAGTGCCTATGACATATTTTTAATTGCTAATCAGAAATACAATTATAGCCACATCTGAATTTCCAATTCCCCTCATGCGGATAGTGTCCAACGTATTGGACTAGCTCCACCTGAGGTTTTCCCCAGCTCCTCCAAGCCCAGTCTTCAGCTGCCATTGGAGCCATTGTGATGCCAGAGAAAACAATTGATGTCCTCCAGAATTGAACACTTTATTCTGGTAAGGGTTTAGAGATGGTGTAAGTTTCACTGAAGTGAGTGTTTACTTCAGAAGAATAAAGGAGGTCATTAAAAAAATTATTTCATGGGATGTGGTCGTCACTGGCTAATCTGGCATTTAGTGCTCATCCCTAATTGCCCTTGCGAATGTGGCAGCGAGCAGTGCGTTAGGGAGGGAGTTCCAGGATTTTGACTCAGCGACAGTGAAGGAACAGCAATATATTTATCGTTCAGGCTGGTGGCCAGTCTTCACCAGCAGAGATATGACTGGTCTTTGGCAGGAAGATTCTGTCCTGTGAGTGGATTCCATGTTTAAACAAATTCACCTAAAATTCTGCATATAGGTTGAATGTACCCTGCCTGGTGCTCCCTAAATATAGAAGATTAAGATGTGATTTGATTTAAATATTTAAGATGATTAAGGAGGGAGAAAAACTATTTCGTCTGATGACATTGACTAGCTCAAGAGATCAAAATACTAAAATTAAAGTGAGGCTATTTGGGGATGATGCCAAGAGTTGTTTTTTATACAAAGCGGGGTGGAAATCTGTAAGTCTCTTCCCAGGAATCTGTTGAGGCTGAGGGTCAAATGAATTGATAGATTTTTGTTGGGTAAAGATATTAAGGGTTAGAGAAGCAATGTAGGTAGATAGAGTTAAGGCACAGGTCAGGCACAATCTCATTGAATGACAGGGTATCTCAAGGGGCTGAATGGCCTCCCTTTGTTCCTCCATTCCAACCCAGGAGATTCAGGACCAATATCTTTATGACAATGAATTGGGTCAGATCAGACAGATTATCGTGTCAGTCCTCATTACTTGTATCTCACTCACTGTTCTTATTCTCTCTCAGTATTTTGCGATTATCGTGCTTTTATTTCTGGTTGAAATGGCCGTCGCTATTTGGGCATTTGCACAGAAAGATGAGGTATGTTTATTTTTGTGTTTGACACAACTCCTTTTTATTTTCTGTCTGTCAGTGTCAGCTGTCTACGAATTTGTTTTGCTCAGATCATTGTTGGAAGTTCTACCAAGTTCTACCTCTGATTTAGATCCCTGAGAGCAGTCACACAGTCCATGAAACGTTGAAATTTGATTGAATTATTAACAGTGATAAACATGCCGTGATGAACCTATGCAATATTTATTGAAATAAGATGTAATTACAAAGGGCATTTGTTAGATCATAGCGTGCAATGGTAGGTGACAACTGCCTACAGAGGTTTATCTTCCATCACTCTCCATCTGGTTGACATGTACTTTTTGTCAATTACCAAAACCCTCAATGATACGATTCTCACCCATGTGTTTAAATACCTTCTGGGCCTCATCCTGCACTATTTCTGTTACTTCTCCAGTGCTAAAAAAAACCCCTCACAAAACCTCCATCTCTCCAACTATGGGCCAGTTATGCATCCCATTTCATTCTGCCCAAGTACTGGTGGGTGTACCTCCTGCTAACTAGGTGCTGCACTGGAATCCAATCCCTAAACCAATAGAAATTGGATAAACAACTACATAATCTGTTCTTGTGATGTTGGTTGAGAGATAGAGACTGGTCAGAATGTGAGGTCCTTGTCACTGATCTTTAATTTTCATTGTTTATGAGCTGCAATGGGGTTTTTTGATGTAAGAATCTATTAAGAATGCCTGGCTGAGTATCAAATGCTACAAGACCATTGATCTCAGCATATTTCATATTTTGACTTACAGTTTTAAGAGGTTATTAAAGGATTATCTGTCTTTAATAGGGTAAGTGAATGAGTATTGATTTGTTTTATAACAGATTGAACATTTGAGAGATTGACATTTTTTGAATAGCTTCTGTGAATGAGAGTTTTTATAATTATGAAATATGTTTGAATGACAGATCTTTTTTTGTTTGGAATTTTTTTAACACCCATTTCAATGACATCCTCAGGTTTTCCCATCATGAATACTGGGCGAATGGCCATGGAGGATACATGGGGGTCATGGAGGAGGCATGTGGGATATGAGGGGACATGGAGTGACCATGGTGGATATGAAGGAGCAGGGGGAGATGGAGGGCGCAGGGACTGGGATGGGGATATGAGGGGACATGGGAGGTATGAGGGGACATTGAGGCGACATAAGCATATAAAGGCCATGGAAGATGTATGAGGGGTGTGTGGGGTGTAAGGACTGAGTTATGGGTGAAAATGAATGATATTGAGCTGCTGTTCATGAGAACGAAGATGGGCTTTCTTACCAGCCATTTTCTACACCCACACTCTTCCTGCATCACAGCTTGTAAAAACGGACAGAATTGCACACTCTCAGTGCTGCTTTGAGAGGTTCTGCCTGGATTTCAATGCTCACGTCTCGAGTGGGTCTCAAACCCACAATCTTCTGACCCAGGTGAGAGTTCTACCATTGAGCGACAGCTGACAAGCCATAGGAGGAGCAGCAGTACTCCTCCAGATATAAGAAAAAATATTAACAAGGTCATGAGATCAAATTTTGATCGTGTCTCAGTCCCTTTCACCGTCTTGCATTCCATGTGGGATGCAAGTCCGAATACACTTCCACAGCTCTTGTGTCATATGAAAATAAATCTTTGCAGTGACAGACCAGCAATCTGAGATTGTTTTTCCTTGTTTCTTGTCCAGGTGATTAAGCAGTTGCAGGATGCCTATGCTGGGACCATTGATGTGAGCAGCCCAGATGCTGTTGACTTTAAGTGCATGATCAACGCACTGCACAAAACTGTAGGTTGACTGTTTTCTCAAATATACAATGTTACAGCATTAGTGTACGTGAGAAAGTGAGCTTTGAATCACACCAGGTGGTTTGAGAATTTGAATTGAATTTGAAGAGTGGCCAAACAATATTTCAGAACAGAAGGAGGCCTTTGGCCGATTGTGTCTCTGCTGGCTCTTCGAAGGTCCTGTCCAATTTGGGCCTACTCCTCAGCTTTCTCACTATCACCCTGCACATTACATGTCAAATAAGAACAAAGAACAATACAGCACAGGAACAGGCATTTCGGCTCCCCAAACCTGTACTGGTCATGATACTACCCTTGGCCAAAACCTTAAAGAACAAAGAACATATTTACATTATTATATTACATATTTTGAAGCAGTATTCAAAGAGTCATCACAAATGTGATGGACTGAATGGCCTCCTTCTTTGACCTATGATTCTGTCTGCAGTCAGTATGGCCTACATTTGACTCCATGCTCACATCAACATGTTTGACTATTAACTGCGCTCAAAGTGACCTGGTCATTCAGTTGTATCAAACAGCTAGAATTCATGAAGAAGGCCCACAACACTGTCTCAGGACATCTAGAAGCATTAAAGATAACTTGTAGTCTTGCCAGCAACCCCCATTCTGAGAGTGAGTAATTCACATCCGGGAATGTTTTCACCTGAATGGAAAGTGGGAAATTGTGAATTGCATTCTGTTAGTTTTAATTTATTCTCTCATGGGATGTGGATGTGGCTTGCTCGGCCATTTCAGAGGGCAGTTAAGAGTCAACTACACATTTCTGTGGGTCTGGAGTCACCTGTAGGCCAGACCGGGTAAGACTGGCAGATTTCCTTCCCTAAACGACATCAGTGAAACCAATGCATTTTTACGACAATGATGGCCACCATTACTGAGACTAGCTTTTCATTCCAGATATATTGACTGAATTTAAATTTCACCAGTTGCCATGGTGATCCCAGAGCATTAACCAGTCCCTGGATTATTGGCTCAGTGACATTACCACTACACCATGGTATTGACATATTTAGCACATTGCAAAAAACAGGCACTTCACAAAGAATTCTGTGGCAATCCGTTAGTTCTAGAGGCAAATTCTAGCTGGGAAATTTAGCCTTTGTTTAAGGCCTCCCTGTTACTCTATGTAAACGGTGTGGAGCTGCGAGTGTGTGATGGTGACATCCCATATGGAGCTGAGCTAAAGTGTCATCCACTCAATGTGCGGTAGTCCCCACGGCACTATTCCTAATGTGGTTTGACCAATAGGCCAGCCTTCAATATCCTGAAAGAAAGAAAAACTTCAGTTCATAAAGCAATCTCAGGGCCACCCAATGTGATGGAATAATCTTCATTTACCTGGATAAGTCCTGTTCCAACAGCATGCAATAAGATCAACACCATCCAGGACAAAGCAGTCTGCTTGATTTGAGTCCCATCCACTACGTTAAACGTTCAATCCCATCACCACCGACACACAGTAGCAACGTGTGTACCATTTCCAAAATGCATTGCAGGAACTCACCAAGATTCCTGAGGCAGCACCTTCCTTATCCGTAAGCTGTACCATCTAGAAGGACAAGGGCAACAGAAGCCTGGGAAAACCACCACCGGCAAGTTCCCCTCCAAGTCACTCACTAACCTGACTTGGAAATACATCTCGATTCCTTCACTATCACTGGGTCAAAATCCTGGAACTCCCTTGCTAACAGCACTGTGGGTGTACCTACACCTCATGGACTGCAGTGTTTGAAGAATGTGGCTCACCCTAACTATCTCAGGGTCAATTAGGGATGGGCAATAAGTACTGGCTTAGCCAGTGACGTCCAAATTCCCTGGATGATCTTGTGTTTGAGGAATTGGCGCAGGATGATGGATGATCTCGTTGTATCTGCCTCCCTCCTGGAATCAACATCTGCTGTGCCATTTGTATGAAAACTGGGTGTACTCCAATTTTGTTCCTGACATAATTAGCCTGGGCGCATTTTCCGCCAACACTCAGAAGTGGACTCATAGCTGTTTAAGCCAGAATACGCTGTCTCAGTGACCCTCCTCCATGGTAATAACACTGGACTACATAGGGATATTGTGTTGAAACATTAGCTGAAACAATGAAACTGAATGGTTATTTGGCCAATTGTTTGTTAGGGTTTCTCTTTTGAGTTGTATGGTGTAAATGTTTTCTCCTTTCGTGCTGACTAACAGAAATATTTTTGGGTTTCAGTTGGGCTGCTGTGGTTACAAAGATAAACAGGGCTCGGTGAGAGGATGTACCACCGGATATAAGGTAAGGGTCGAAGCCTTAATATAATCTTTGCGGAAGCTGAGGTTGGTGTATATTGGAATAAACCTGGTGGACACTGCTCACTCCTCTTAACTGCTTTGGTTGACATGTAGCAAAGGGAAGGCAAAACATTAATGGGAAAAGAGGAATAACACAACTTGTATTTATGTCACTGTTTGAAGGTAATGATTTCCGAGTACTTCACAGGAGCGTTATAAACAAACTATAACAGTGAGCCACATAAGGCGATATTAGGTCAGGTGACTGAAAGCTTGGTTATTAATAAGTGTCTTAAAAGAGGGGAAGAGTTGCGGAGAGGTTTAAGGAGGGTATTCCAGAGCTTGAACCAGGGCAATTGAGGTCAGAGCCAATCACATTTAATTAGACTGGCTTCTCATTTAATATCTTCTCCGAGATACTACCCGGTGGCGTCGGGAAGTGCCAAGGAGGTGGATAATATAGGGCAGTGTACGGGAATGCCACATAGGGCGACCCATTGGGAAGACCCTGCTGTCCTGAGGCTGGCGATCTGTATTTGGGGTGGGGGGGTCGGGGTGGGGGGGTGAGAGGAAGGGGGCGGGGGGGGGGGCAGTGGAAAGATCAGGTCAGCGATCTATGTTTGTAAGTGGAATCATGCTATCCATGGAGGAGGGGTGTCCCCAAGGGCAGCACGGTAGAACAGTGGTTGGCATTGTTGCTTCACAGAACCAGGGTCCCAGGTTCGATTCCCGGCTTGGGTCACTGTCTGTGAGGAGTCCACATGGGTTTCCTCCGGGTGCTCCGGTTTCCTCCCACAAGTCCCGAAAGACGTGAATTGGACATTCTGAATCCTCCCCCTGTCTACCCAAACAGGCGCCGGAATGTGGCGACTAGGGAATTTTCACATTAACCTCATTGCAGTGTTAATGTAAGCCTATTTGTGACAATAAAGATTATTATATCCATGTGGGGGAGGGGAGGGGGATGTTTAATTTCACTTTTGAGTTTGGGGCACCCTTTAAAAATGTCGCCTGATTTCTGTGAGGCCAGGCTTGCTGGCGAGCTTAGGCTCTGCCCCTCACAATGATGGTGCCAACCCCCACCCCCCTTTCAAAAAGTGGCAAAGTGTGGGACGATCTGCAGAGAAACATGCCCGTTTTCTGACTGAACCTGGCACTTTGCCATTTTATTTTCAAAAATTCCGCACATCGTCTGACATTGCCCCACCCCTCTCTCCCACAGCACTCTGATTGGCCGGGTGTGGGAGGGGAAGACAAAATTTGGCTCTGTGTATTTATGTCCTTATGCTGGCAGACTTGAATGGAATCAATAACCTTTCTGAAAATCACCCTCGATTAGGTTTGTGTGATGTTTGCTGGCAAAGTTTGAATTGTGATCATTATTCAAGAGAATTTGCATGACGTGACCCTGAATAAAAAGGAACAACCATGCAGAACTCAGATTATTGGTAACTATGGAAACAAAATTTATATAGCACCGTTCATAGCCTCCGAACAGTCCAAAGCATTTTACAGTCAGCGAAGTACTATTTGAACTAAAATAATTGTTGTAGAGTAGAAACCAGAGCAGCCAATTTGTGCACAGTCAGTTCCCATGAACGGCACTGAGATAACAAGGAGATAAACAGTTTTTGGTCACATTCGTGGAAAGATAAATATTGGCCAGGTCATAAGGGATAACTCTCCTCTGGGGCTGAGCACAAAATCCAGGCTGACACTCTAGTGCAGTACCGAGGGAGTGCTGCACTGTGTGAGGCGCTGCCTTTTGGATGAAATGTTAAACCGAGGCCTCATCTGCCCTATCAAATGAAATGAAATGAAAATCGCTTATTGTCACAAGTAGGCTTCAAATGAAGTTACTGTGAAAAGCCCCTAGTCGCCACAATCTGGCGCCTGTTCGGGGAGGCTGGTACGGGAATTGAACCATGCTGCTGGCCTGCCTTGATCTGCTTTCAAAGCCAGCGATTTAGCCCTGTGCTAAACAGTCCCTTAATGAAGTTACTGTGAAAAGCCCCTAGTCGCCAGATTCTGGCGCCTGTTTGGGGTGGCTGGTACGGGAATTGAACCGTGCTGCTGGCCTGCCATGGTCTGCTTTAAAGGCCAGCTATTTAGCCCTGTACTAAACCAGCCCCCTGATCAGGGGCAGGGGCAGGAAATGATCAGGTGGACGTAAGACACTCCGTAACACTACAATGAAGAAGTGAAGGGATTTTCTCCCCAATGTCCCAGCCAATATTTATCCCTTAATCAATAACACAACAAAAAACAAATTATTTGGTCATTGTGGGAGCTTGCAGTGTACAAACTGGTCACTGCATTTTCTACCTTGCAACAGTGACTACACCTCATTGCCTGTAAAGCATTTGAGATGTCTGGTTGTTCTAAAAGATGCTACTTAAATACAATTTTATCTTTATTTTTATCTCTCTTATCTAAAGTGCCCAAACAGTCATCGGGAGTGACAAGAAATTTTATGCTTTCATGGATTCAGTCTGGGTTGATTGTGGAGATGAAAAGGCAATGTTCTGTTCCTGAATCATCACACTTCTTTCGTAATCCAGGAGGTTAAGTTCCCTCCAATACAAAGAGGTCATTAGCCTGAGTGGAAGTAGGGCTGGCTGGTAAAATGGTGTTGGGGGGGGGGGGGGGGGGGGGGGGGGGGGGGATTTGTCACTGCTCACAGATTTGAGCACCTAATGGTCAAACACAGCATTCAAAGTCCAGCACTCCTAATCCCCTGTTTTTGCAACAACCTTGAGTGGGATTCGAAACCACAACCTTCCCCTTACTGAGGTAGGAATGCTACCCATAAAGCAAGGCTCACTCCTAAATTATCTAGGGAGGGATGAAATTCAGGAGCTATGTTTATGAGCTAACTCTTATTTTCAATGTTTTTATGCAGGACTGTCTAGAAGCCATTGAAGAAATCATCAACTCCAAGCTTCACATCTTTGCAGCAATTGCTTTTGGCATTGCCCTCATTACAGTAAGGGAGATCTGTGATGTTTTGATTCAAGCCTTTACTTCAGGTTTCCTGTTTGTTGCTGATGTTTCTTTGTTATATTTCAGGTTTTCGGGATTATATTCACGATTCTGTTGCAACGATCTATCAAACCATCCGGTGTAATCTAACAATCAGAATGTCAACCACAAAGTGCCATTTTGAAATCAAATCTGTTTACTTTTTATAACACAAATGCTATTTAAAAAAAAAACTTTTTGGAAAAGTCCAGTCATTCATTTCCATGTACAAATTATGATTATTTTTGGCTAAAAGTTACTTTTGTTGTAGGGGTTTGGCTCTGCATTTCTATCCCCTTCTAGATTTTGTTACGACTTCTGCAGAGACCAATAACTTCTCAAAAGATTCAAACCACCAGTTATTAGCTGAAAGAGTGACAGGACAAGATTTTACATTTTAAAAACTTTTACTGTAACAAATGACTAAAAAAAAACCCACTATGGCCTAAAGACTGCATAATTTTGTAAACCTTAAAGAAGAGAAACATTTCCCTTTATCGCCCATTACACTCTCCACAGAATTACTGCCCTTTTATCAAACATTCTAGAGCTTCCAATGGGTTCACTTATCCCCGTTTCGCCGAGAAGTAACTTTGAGTGATTTTCCCCAGATATTTCGCTCAGTTTTCGGAGTGTTTCTTGAACGCATCGCCAGCAGTAAAAGCTGTTCCGATATGATTCTTCTTCCTCCTGCAAAGTGAGCCAGGCAATTTTCCGATACTCGCTACTGATCAGCATGCTCCGATTGCTGATCCAATAAAACAAATTGCATTGATACCACAGAAGTGTGATTTTAGGAATCACGTTCTGTAATTCCATCCCATTTTACCAGGAAGACCGCTGCCGGTAATGTGGTGGGAGAGCTGTTGGTAATTATAAAATAGATTGCGTTTAACATGATTAACAACTTTGAGTTCACCCGTGGGTTAAGGTTGATTACAATCTTTACTCTGCCAGTAATAAAATGCAGCTTTTATTGGTTACCACTTACCGCACGATACAGGTTACTACTGTCAGGAATAAAAAATAAATGTAAATGTCAATAATAAAGAGTGAAAAAAGATGTTTCTTTGTGTTTTATAAAGAATTACAAAGTAATTCAGGTATTTATGCTTCACACGCCCCTCATCCCACATCGCTTCACCTCATTTTGCAGCATATCTCTCTATTCCCTTTGCTCTCGTATTTTTACAATCCACTCAACCAATCCATGTGAGAGTAGGATTCACATTCTCACCACTCTCTCTGGGTGTAAACGTAAGTTACTTATTGAAGGATGTGTGGAAGGGCAAGTTTAGGCTGCTAGCAGTTAGTACCTGGTTGCAAAGGCTGCTGTGTTTCCTACATTATGACAGTGACAACACTTCAGAAAGTGCACTATTTGCCCCAAAACACTTCAGGATGTCTTGACGGTGTGAAGGTGTTCTGGAAATGCAAGTTCTATTTTTTCCTCCTGATCCCTTGAGATCTGCAAAACCAACTGAAGACCCTACCTAATCTTTTACACTCTCAGCCTGCCCGTTGCGGGAGGTGGGGGGGGGGGGGGGGAGCAGGACGAAGAATGATGAGCCCCGAACCTCCATGGTCCTGATATGAAGAGCCCTGAGGGAAGTCCTGGTGGTGGGGAGTGGACTGGATCCTGGTGGCTGATGCCACTGAGGTAACTACAGGTTTTAAACTATTTCACAGGAGGTGAGTGTCACTGCCAAGGCAGCATTTGTTGCCCATCCCTAATTGCCCTTGAACTGAGTAGCAGTGGCCAAGCGAATGGACCAGATGCCATAACTTTTTAAAGTTTCAATTTGGTGCGGAAAGATAGATTTGTTTCAGGAGTGATAGTATGAGAAATAGGGCTTGGTTATTTTATAAACAAAAATTGTTGGCAATAAAAAAACAGAAAACAATACTTACACTTGTAAACTTCAACGCTAACATTAACAGATTACATACAGTTTCTTAACTTTAAACCACTAGTTCCTATGAAATATCACTTTTAAATAAACATGCCGCTCACCTGCCAATTGCACAGAGTAGCAAAAACAATACTATCATTTACAAAGCAATATTTCTTCTGTTAGGGATATATTCAGAACTCTTTTCTAAAGCCTGCTTTGGTGCCAACTTTCATGACCTCTCTGGTCGGTTTCCACGGCCTTTTGGCTGGGACTGTTCAGAACAGCATTCTTTCTCTCTCTCGTTCACCCAGCCCCTCAAACAAAGATTCTCTCTTGTTTTGAACCAATTATCGAAATCTTGGCTGATTGCCCAATCCCATTTATACAAAGGAATAGAGCTATGCCATTTATATGCAACTAACCTTCCACTGATGGACAAATAGGTCATCCGATTCTGTGATGGGCTAATGACTGATCAAACAAGGTTATCCCAAATGACAATGGATCTTGAGTGCATCATCCCGGCTGAAGCAAGGCATCCTGTGTATTCCCACCAATGAGGTTAGGCTGAATGGGATTATGGTAACACAGGCCGTGGGCGTATCCCTCTGATTCTGCCTCTAGCAGTCTTTACCTTAAGTCTGTTTAACCCTAAAATTTAACCAGATGACTTTATTTTCTGAACCCTTTTCTAATCGAAACATTTTGTAAGATTATATATAGTTTACATTTTGTAAGGTATATATAATTGTACATTTTGGCATGCAAACATCACATAATATAGTCCATTGTAGGCTTTCCCCATATCACGGCCATGACAGGACACCAGAAAACAGCTTTTTAAAAATAAGTTTGCATTAGTTCTGTACAAGTAGTCAGACCTGAAAGTGGTCTCGGTGACAGTCTCCACACTTTCACAGAACAAAAATTCATCAATACTTCAGTTATATGTAGTTGTCTGGTTTTACCAGCTGAGTTTTCTCCTTAATCACATGATAGATGTTGATCGTTGTTGCAACATTCATCATCAGTTCATCACACATACAGTCGGCACAGTTTGCATATCATTATAATGATAATCTTCATTAGTGTCACAAGTAGGCTTACATTAACACTGCAATGAAGTTACTGTGAAAATCCCCTAGTCATCACATTCCGGCACCTGTTCGGGTACACAGAGGGCGAATTCAGAAAGTCCAAATTACAGAACAGCACGTCTTTCGGAACTTGTGGGAAGAAACTGGAGCACCTGGAGGAAACTCACGCAGACACAGGGAGAACGTGCAGACTCCGCACAGACAGTGACCCAAGCCGGGAATCGAACCTGGGACCCTGGCGCTGTGAAATAACAGTGCCAACCACCGTGCTCCCATTCCGCCCTAGCGGGCCTGGCCGGGTATTCTCCGGGGCAACCGCAATTCTCCGCCTCCGATGGGCTGAGTTCCTGACGGCGTGGTTCACTTGCGCTTTTAAAAATCGTGAAACCGGCGTGGCAGCTGCTGAGGGAGAGAGGGGGTACTGAAAATGTCCAATATCGCCATAGTGTGCTGACAGTTCTGCGCTGGCTGGGGAGCTTCTGCCAGGACCGGGGGGAGTAGTGAGGGGTGGCCAGGAGGTGTGCTGTGGGATCAGGGTGGACGGGCACGGAACACCATTGCCCCAGCTGGCAAGGCAGCCATTCAGCTGTGCACACCACTAACAGCCCACTTTGAACTTAGTGCCACGGGTCTTATAGGTGTCCCCCTCAGGGCACCCCACTGGCCCCAGCCAACCCATCAGCTGTATGACCATACTCCAGCATAACCAGTGCCATCTTGTTGCTTGGGATAAGTGTGTGTCGGGAGTGTAATGTGTCTGTACGGCTGCAGCTTGTCAGCCTCCTGATTGTCAATCACGGACCTGGCGAATCCCGTATCGTTTTTCATTGGAATCGATTGCATTCCACACGGCACCGGTGCTAGCCCCTCAATAGTAGCAGAACCGGTCCAGTTGTGGTGCCAGCTTTTCTGTTGTGAAAGTCCACGGATTCTGCATTGGCGTCAACACTTAGTCTCAGAAACGGAAAATCCTGCATCACATATCTCTTTATCTCTCACCATTAAAGATTGATTTGCTCCTGTATCCTGTAAGATCTTAATCTCCTTGCCTACTCCTCTTTGTACACATGAGTGAACTTTACCCTCCTAAATAAAATCCTTAAAAAGTTCTCGGGCAGGATACTGCCGGAATCAGCGGGGCGGGCAACTGCGGCGGGAAGGAGTGGCGTGAACCACTCCGGCGTCGGGCCGTCCCAAGGTGCGGAATCCAACGCACCTTCAGGGGCTAGGCCGGCCCCGGAGTGGTTTCCGCAGCGCCAGCCGGTGGGGAAGAGGCTTGGCGCCACGCCAACCGGCGCTGAAGGGCCTCCGCTGGCCGGCACGAGTTGGCGCATGCGCGGGAGCGCCAACGTGTGCTGGCGTCATCCCAGCGCGTGCGCAGAGGGATTCATCTCTGCACCGGCAATGGCGGACCGCTACAGCCGCCGGTGCGGAAGAATAGAGTGCCCCTATGGCACAGGTCCGCCCGCGGATCGGTGTACCCGATCGCGGGCCAGGCCACCATGGGGGGACCTCCGGAGGCCAGATCCCCCCGCGCCCCCCGAGAACCCCAGAGGCTGCCTGCGCTGCCATGTCCCGCCGGTAAGAACCTACTCTAATTTACGGCGGCAGGACCGGCGAAAAACGGGCGGCCACTCGGCCCATCGCGGGCTGGACAATCGCCGGGGGATCGCTGCCAGTGGCTGCCGACCGGCGCGATTTCCCCCCCCCCCCCCTCATATCTGCTTATCCACCAGCTTCTGAACAGCTTGTATACTGTAGCACCGCTTTCACTGGGACAGTGTTTTTTCTTTCCATTTTAATAAATCCTACCGGCTTATCCTGTTTTACCCAGACTGTCGTCCCAGTACATTTCAGAAGCCACCAATACTGCGACTTCACATGTCCAGCTTTATTACAATGAAGACACTTGTGTTTTCATGTCTCACTACCACTATCATTGGTTTCCTTTTTACTGTGAGGCGCACTTTCCTTAACATCACCAAGTACACCTCCTTTGCATGGACACCCTATGAACTTCTCATGTCCCCAGTTTTTATCCTTCGCAGATTGGAGTTGATGTCAGACACTAAACTTTGCTTTATGAACCAACTCAAATGGTGGGGGGTGGGGGAGGGGTCTGGAGACAATGGTGGGGTTGCTGAGGGGGGCTGAAAGATCAGGGCCACCTTCAAAAACGGCGTCCCGATCCACAAGTTGTATTCCTGCACTGGTGAGCTGAGCCCGTCAGTCCATGACTTTCTCGGCGCTGTAGGTGCCAAGAAACATCCCCCTCAATGTGCCCAAAACTGGACTCTGTTTTCTTCTGGTTCAATTGCACCCGAAGGTTAATGCAGAAGCGTGTGAGGTGATGGATTTTGAAAGGAAGAATGAGGTAATATAAACCCAATGGTATAACGTTCACGAGAGTGTAGAAACAAACATCAGATTGTATGTCGGCAAATCTTTGAAGGTTAACGTAAAATTGATTCGAGGTGTTCACTATTCTAAAAGATTTGTGTGAGGTATCACTGAGGAGACTTCTGATATAACCACAAGGTTTATTGGAAACAAGAAAAAGATTTAACTATAAACAGGCACAGTGGTATATCATACACGTCTGCACTCCACGATCCCTGGGTCCACACTACCTGGACCCCTGCTCCTAGAGCTCCGTGCGTTTCCCATATTAGCCGAGGTTTGCGCGCTACGGCGTGATAGGTCCCGAGCAGGTCAAGTGGCCCTCAAAAGGCTGTCCCTTAAAGGAGCCATACCATAACAGTTTGGATGGACAAAATAAGGAGAAATAAGTCAGCTCGCAGGGATAGTAACCAAGAATGCAGATTTAAGATAATTGGCGAAAGAGCCTGGGGTAGGGGAGATGGCCGGGTGAAGGAAATCTTTTCACGCATTTGAGTTGTGGTGATCAGGAATCCATTTCTTGAAAGAACGGTGGAATCAGACCCAATAGTAACTTTGAAACAGGAATCGAATGAGTACTGGAAAAGAAAATATAGATTGCAGGGAAATGGGGACAGAGTAAGAGAATTGAGAGTAATTGGATACCTCTTTCAAAGCAGCACAGGCACGATGGGCTGAGTGGCCATGCTGTAATGTTGTCTGGAGTCATGCACTCCCTGAAACAAAGCAAACGGAACAGAAAAGCACTAAATTGGGTTGAGGGTTAAGGTTAGGATTTTGACAGGATGTTAAGCATCAACAGCATTCTGATTTAGTAGATCAGATTTTTTAGAAAGTACTTCCTGTTTTTCTGCACATCACAATTTACGGAACAAATCCCTTAAATCATCTTTGCAGAAAAAATGAAAACGCTGAGATTAAATATTCCCAACAAAATGGGAAAAATAACAATGATAGGAAATGGCACAATATCCTGTTAATGAAAGATCCTTGCACTCTTTTACCACTGCAAAGCAGCTGAAAACTAAGATAAATTCAAGTTGATTGACTGAATACACTGAACATTTCAAGCCAAGGGGATGTTGAAACATTTTAAGGCGAGAAAAGTTATGAGAACGGAGAAACAGGCAGAGAAATAATCAGCCAAATAACTAATAATCAATGAGGTGGAATTAAATTGTGAATGGGATCAGGAGCTGTTCCAGTGCGATCCTGGACACAAAGGAACGTTCAGTATCACTGACAAGCTGAGAATATTGGGGAACCATTTTTGTAAATAAGAACTGTTGTGCTTTTTTAAAAGAAATAATAAGAAAGAAGAAACAACACAAAAGCCAACCGTGGCAACAGCAAACATCCTTACCCCCCCCCCCCCCCTCCCAACCCACTGCCACCCTGGCGTCTGGCCGCCCATTTTTAGCCTTTAACCTTCCCTGAACTGAAAAAAGAAACCCCCGCACCGTTGGCGACTCACTACTCCTTAAAGAAGTCAATGAACAGCCTCCACCTCGAGGTAAACCCCTCCTCTGCCCTCCTAATGGTGAACCTGATCTTCTCTAAGTGCAGGAACTCTGCCAAATCACTCACCCACACCCCTACGCTTGGCAGCCCCGAGTATTGCCAGCCCAACTAAATCCATCCCCGGGCTATCAGTGAGGCAAAGACCCACATATCGACCTCTCTCCCCATCGGAACTCCCGGATCCTCCAACACTCCAAATATTGCCACTTCCGGACTCGGAGCCACCGTTACCCCCAAAATATTTGATATTATATCCACACACACCTCAAAATCACCCCATTAACCTTTCTAAAAAATACTTGGGCACAATGACCGGAAGGTTCTGAAACACAAACAAAAACATTGTCAACACCATCATCATTACCGTCTGGACCTGGCCAGCTGATCCCACCTCTTAAAGTCCGACTTCATTCCCTCCACCATTGATTGATTGATTGATTTGATTTATTGTCACATGTACCGAAGTACAGTGAAAAGTATTTTTCTGCAGCCAAGGGAACGTACACAGTACGTACATGGCGGACAAAAGAATAATCGACAGAGGGGCAACAGGGTAGCATGGTGGTTAGCATAAATGCTTCACAGCTCCAGGGTCCCAGGTTCGATTCCCGGCTGGGTCACTGTCTGTGTGGAGTCTGCACGTCCTCCCCCTGTGTGCGTGGGTTTCCTCCGGGTGCTCCGGTTTCCTCCCACAGTCCAAAGATGTGCGGGTTAGGTGGATTGGTCATGCTAAATTGCCCGTAGTGTTCAAATAAAAAGTAAGGTTAAGGGGGGGGGGGTTGTTGGGTTACGGGTATAGGGTGGATACGTGGGTTTGAGTAGGGTGATCATGGCTCGGCGCAACATTGAGGGCCGAAGGGCCTGTTCTGCGCTGTGCTGTACTGTTCTATGTTCTATGTTCTAGTACATTGATGTGATGCATTGGGCTGGGTTCACCACACTCTGCAGTTTCTTGCGAACTTGGGTCGAGCAGTTGCCATACCAAGCTGTGATGCAGGCGGATAGGATACTCTCCATGGCACATCTGTAGAAGTTTGTGAGAGTCGATGCATACGTGCCGAATTTCTTTAGCTTCCGCAGGAAGTAGAGATGTTGTTGGGCGTCCTTGACTGTTTCATCAATGTGAGTTGACCAAGACAGACTGTTGGTGATGGTGACTCCCCAGGACCATCTTCACTTCGGAGCCATTGATGCAGATGGGGGGTTGTGTCGAGCTACGCTTCCTGAAGTTGATGGTCAGTTCCTTGGTCTTTCCGACATTTAAAGAGAGGTTGTTTTTGGTACACCATGCAACCGCGCCAAATTCAACTTATGCAGCTGAGCCCAACTCCGCGCCATTGTATCCCAAGATAATAAAAACCCACCCCTACCAACCGAACCACAGCACCCACACCCCAAATTCCTCTCCTGACCCTGGGCATTAATTGGGAATATCTCACTTTTCCCCACGTTGGGCTTATACCCCAAAAAGAGACCAAACTCCCCCAAAAATCCCCATGATCCTGTCGAAACTCCCGACTGGGTCCAAAATGCACAGCAGGAGATCTTCTATGTAAAAAGAAACTTGGAGCTCCACTCCCCCCTGCCCAGCCAATACCCCTCCACCCCCTCGAGACTCTTAGCACCATTACTAACGGTTCTATTGCCAGGGCAAGGATAAGCGGGGACAGTGGACACCCCTGCCTCATCCCCATGTGCAACCCACAGTACTCCAAGCTGACCCTGTTCGTCCGAACGCCCGCCTTAGCTGCCTTATACAACAGTCAAACTCAGTCCACAAATCCCTGCCCAAACCTAAACCATCCCAGCACATTGAATAAGTACGCCAAGTCCACCCAATGGAAAGCTTTCTCCGCCTCCATCGCCACAACCACTTCCACTTCTCGGCTCTCCGAGGGCATCATAATGATTTTCAGAAACCACCGCACATTTATCAACAGCTGCCACCCCTTCCCAAATCCTGTCTAGTCCTCACCTATCACCCCCAACATACAATCCTCTATTTGCGTCGTCAAAACCTTCACCAGTAGCTTTGCATCTACATTCAACAGCAAAATTAGGCGGTATACCCACGCTGCCCCGGATCCTTGGCTTTCTTTAAAATGAGGGATATCGAACCTGAGACAACGTGTGGGGGAGGGGGCAACCCCTCCCTCAACCTCGATTTATTATACATCTTGACTAACAGGAGCCTCAGCTCCAACCCAAACATCTTCTAGAGCTTGGCTGGGAACCCATCTGGCCCCAGGGCCTTCCTCGTCTGCATCGACCCCACGCAATCCATTACCTCCCTCAGCACCCCCCTCTGTCTCCTTGTACCTTCCCCTCCGCCACCCTCGGGAACTCCAGCCTATCCAAAAGCTGCCTCATCCCCTCATCCCGGTGGCCTTCAGTGCCTTCCACAACATGGAGGCAGAAACCTCCCCCCGTCTTATTCTGCTCGACATAGTTCTGGATAGACATCCGTATCTGCTCATAATCCTCTTTATCCGTCATTAACCCCACATCCAACATCCACTATGGCCATTGGGACTCCCCTTTGCCCCTCACAAATCCACCAAATACGATGTATGATTAGTCACCACAATCGCTGAAAACGCCGATCCAACCAACCCTGCCAACAGTGCCTTGTGCAGGACAAAGAAGTCAATCTGGAGACGTGTGAGAAGTACAAAAATACCTTCTCCCTCAGCCTCTCAAACAGGTCTGCCCCTTCCACGTGTTCCATAAAATCCGACAGCTCCTTTGCCATGGCCGACACCCTCAGGACACGACCGCTCCAATGTAGGGTCCTGCAGCATATTAAAATCCCCCCCTCATCCCCCCCTCTTAATTGGCCCATTCAATCACCAAACATTCCACGTAATCAACTTGGTTATGGAAGGGGGCCTCCCACCCCTTCCCCGATCAGCCATATGCCCTCTTTACCCAGCTACCCCAGGTCCATGCCTTACTCACCCTTTGGGCCTCCAGAGGATGCCCGCTGCCACCCCCCTTAACCAACTGTGCCACACGAACTCCACCCATGTCTTCATCGCCCCTTCCCTAATCCCAATTTTTAAACAAAGAACAAAAAACCACCTGGGAGGGAAGATGGGTCCTTCCTTGGTCTGACATCTCATCAAGAACGAAAAAGTAGCAGATTGAACAGTGTAAGTCCGGCACTGGAATGTCAGCCTGTTTTTATAGCCTTGTGTTTTGTGCTCAAGCCCTGGAATGGAATTTAATGCCCTTCCCCCATGTTGAGTTTGTGGAAACTGAACTGCACCAGCCATATAAATACTGTGGCTACAAGAGCAGGCCAGAGGCTGGGAGTCCTGTGGTGAATAACTCACCTTTTGATTCCCCAAAGTCTATGCACAATCTACAAGACACAAGTCAGGAGTGTGATGGAATACTTTTGTGATGAATGTAGGAATTTCAAACATATTGTGTTGTAAGTAATTGGTGAAGTCAGGGTTAAAGGCCTGACTTAGAGTGTGTGTGTTGACGTCTAAAGTCATGTTTTAAAAGATTCTTAGGTTGAAAGACAACAAAACTGTTAGGAGCCAAGGGTGTAATTAGCCATTATAAAAAGCTTGGGCTAATGCAATTTTGTTTTGATTAAGGGGATTCCCTGGGGAGTTAATTTGTTTTCAGCTTGGTAAGATGATGTCATTGCTGGGTGGAGTTTTTTGAGAAAGCATTTTCAGTTCAGTTCTGTTCTGGATGAAGCTGAGAGCGCAAGACAGGGTTTGCTTTCTGCAATTTAGGTCGAGATTAACAGTCTTTAAAGCAGTGCAGGCCTGTCTGAGGACAAGTGGGAGCTGAAACACGTCAGTTGAAACAGCTTTTGAAGCCACACTTCTAGAAGTTCTGACAGGAGTCAGGGCAGGATTCTCCGATTCTTGGATTCTCGGGGTGGCGGAGTGAATCCCGTCCCGCCATTCCGACGTCGGCTGCCGAATTCTCCGGCGCTGGTTTTTTGGTGGGCGCGGGGATTGCGCCGCGCTGGTTGGGGGCCATTGGCAGTGGCCCCCCGGCGATTCTCCGGTCCGGGCCGAGCGGCCACCTGTTTTCGGCCAGTCTGCTGGCATGGATTAGATCAGGTCTGTACTGGCGGGACCTGGCTCTGAGGGCGGCCTGTGGAGTCGGTATGGCCTGCCTGCCGGATACCGGGGAAGCCTGGCCAGATCTATTCTGTAAAGCAGTGTCAAAAGATCTCCTTCTCTATCTCTGGAAAAGAAGCATTTCTCTGTGTCGTTGGTATTGATGTTGGATTGGGAGCTGAGATGGTCTATGTTCTTGTGCTTTAAATGGGAATAAAGGTAGAAAATAAGGGTATGGTATTCACTGTATTTTTAAAAAATATATTTTTACTCAACAAGTTGTAGGAGAACATCACAGTGATACGACTTGTGAGCACCAGTATCCTTTAAGGGATCATTGTAAGCCATTTTCTAGTGTGATGTTAAAGATTGTAACGCCGTGTTAGTAATAAAGTATGTTTTAATATACCATATCCCTATTTCTTCGTGCAATCACTCCTGGGGCAAAGTATCCTGTCCTCATCGTCTTACAAAATTAAAACAAAATTTTGGGGTTTCTGTCCAGTACCCCAGCCACTGTTGGGGTCTGGGCTGGGATCGTAATACTCTCCACTTACCTGGATAAATGCAGCTCCAAAAAGAAGCTCAGCACCATCTAGTACAAAGCAACCCACTTGATTGGCACCTCATCAACCAACTTAAACATTCACTCCCTCCACCACTGACGCAGAGCAGCAGCAGTGTGCACCTTCTACAAGATGCACTGCAGCAACTCATTAAGGCTCCTTCGGCAGCACCTTCCAAATCTGCAATCCCCACCATCTAGAATGACAAGGACAGTAGATGTCTGGGAACACGATAGGAACATAGGAGCAGGAGTAGACCATTGGGCCTACCAAGCTTGCTCCGCTATTTAATACGATCATTGCTAATGATCCACTTCAATGCCTTTTTTCCACGCTATTCCCATATCTCTTTATGTCATTGGTCTTTAGAAATCTGCCAATCACTGCTTTAATGACTGTGCTTCCACAGCCCTTGAGGGTGAAGAATTCCAAAAATCCACGAGTCTGAGTGTTGAAAAAATCTCCTCATCTCGGTCCTAAATGGCTTCTACCAATTTTGAAATTGTGTCCCTTGATTCTAGACTCCTCAACCAGGGAAAGCATCTTATCTGCATCCACCCTGACTATTCCTTTAATTATTTTGTGGTTTCAGTGAGATCACCTCTCATTCTTCGAAACTCCAGAGAATACAGGCCCGGTTTGCTCAATCCCTCTTCATAAAACAGTCCCGCCATCCCCAGAAGTCTGGTGAACCTTTGTTGCACTCTCTCTATGTCAATAATATCCTTTCTGAATTAAGGGGACCCACTGCATACATTACACCAGGTGTGTCTAACCCAGGTTTGATACAATTGAAGCAAGACTTTGCGACAAAGGCTAACATATAATTTGCCTTTCTAATTGCTGCACCTGTATGTTAGCTTTCACTGACTTATTGATGAGGGTCCTTTGTACATCTACACTTTTTAAGACCTTATCATTTAAGAAAGATTCTGTACACCTGTTCCTCCTACCAAAGTGGATAACTCACATTTTTCAATCTGCCATGTTCTTGGTCACTTACTGTGTCTGTCCAAATCCCCTTGAATCCACTTTGTATCCTCCTCACAACATACCCGTGCCTAGCTTTGTGTCATCCGCAAACTTGGAAATATTATGCACCACTGCAAGTTCCCCTCCAAGCCACAACCATCCTGACTTGGAAATATATCACCGTTTCTTCACTGTCACTGGGTCAAAATCCTGAAACTCCCTCCCAAACAGCATTGTGGATGTACCTACACCACACGTACTGATTCAAGAAGGCTGCTCATGGGCAATAAATGCTGGCCTAGCCAGTGATGCCCATATCCCATGAATGAATAAATCAATAAAAAGGTGGGAGGTGACAGGCGGGGGACACTACCACCTTCTTGCCATTGCTCTGATTATCTGTGGCAATTAATGTCCAATTAAAGGCTTCATACTGATATTGCTGGTATTCACACAGTGGCATGTGAAGGGCATGCCATGCGGGTTTCTGGGTGGGGGGGGCATTGTTCGAAGGCACTCGGAGCCTTGCCCTTGCCCCTCCTCTCCAGCAACCTACATCCGTTGATCCCCATTCAACCATCACTCACTGTGTTTTTTGGCGATCCTAGACCTCAGGTCCGTATAGTACCAGCAGAAGTCACTGCCCCCTTGGTGGCACTGATGAGCAATAAAGTGCTGCTGGCCTCTAATTGGTTGGCAGTTCTTGGCGGGTGGGACATCTGGCCCTGCGACCTTGATCCTGGGGAAGTTCCGCCCCTGTCCGTTTGAGTGCCTGAGTGCTCATATTCAGTGGGTCTTCCCGAGAAGGAACAACACTGGGCTTTTGCCAGCACTCCGGCCAGCAGTCAAGACCCCCATTGCCTCCATTGAATACTGCTCCTGGAGTGGGACTTGAACCATAACATCTATTACATCTGATCAATTGTTTTTGGTGGTGGTGTGTAACCATTCACTCAGGCAACTAAAGTTGGATTTGGAGTTGATTTCAATTTAATTTATTGTCACAAGTACTGAGGTACAGTGAAAAGTATTGTTCTGCGTACAGTCCAGACAGATCGTTCCATACATGAAAAAACATAGGACATACGATAAATACACAATGTACATGGACACAGCCATCGGGTGAAGCATACGGAGTGCAGTACTACTCAATAGAGAAGATGTGTGGAGAGATCAGTTCAGTCCACAACAGGGTCATTCAGGAGTCTGGTAACAGCAGGGACGAACCTGTTTTTGAACCTGTTAGTGTGTGTTCTCAGACTTTTGTATCTCCTGCCTGATGGAAGAGGTTAGAAGAGAGAATAACCCGGGTGGGAGGTGTCTTTCCCAAGGCAGCGGGAGGTGTAGAAGGAGTCAATGGATGGGAGGCGCTTTCATGTGATGGACTGGGTTGTGATCACAACCGTCTGTAGTTTCTTACAGTCTTGGGCCAAGCAGTTGCCATATCATCGCTTCCATGCTTTCTATGGTGCATCTGTAAAACTTGGTAAGAGTCAATGTGGATCTGCCGAATTTCCTTAGTTTCCTGAGGAAATATAGGCGATGTTGTGCTTTCTTTGTTGTAGTGTCGACATGGGTGGACCAAGACAAATGATTGGTTATGTGCACACCTAGGAATTTGAAGCTGTCAACCATCTCCACCTTTGCTGTGATAACAGGTGCCTATACATGCTTGTTGTAGTCTGGAGCTATGGATAGTGGATGGTAGAGGCTCCAATGCGTTTTCCATCACGGCTGACCTGGAATTTCTATTATTACTGCCTGCAATTAGTGTGAATTGCAAGGATTTGCAGGTTGACACTCGACCTGTGTCTGGGATGGGTCTCGCGCCCAGAACCTGTAGTGAGAGACATGGACACTACCCACTGCACCGCAAGACCACTTCACAGTTCTCTGTGCACTGGAAGTCAAGAGACAGAATGACCAGATAATTCTATGTTCAGTAATAGACCAAAACATTTTATTATCCTTTTAACAGAGATGATGGGCGGCCCGCGACCGACCAAACGCGCCAGCGTAAATGGCGCCGATTCTCCGCTCCTCGGAGAATCGCCTGCCGACGTCGGACCGGCACTGCAGGAAAAAAATGGCGCGGACGCCGATTCTCCCATACGGCGCGACATTGGAGAATCCAGCCCCATGTCTGGAATTCCTTAGTGGATGATCAAATCTGTAAAATCAATACGTTTATTATTTTTTAAGTTTCTCACCACGTGATGCACTTGGTCTGATTACATTTGTAAATATGTTCACTTTTTAAAAATATGGGCTGCGATTCTCTGGTTCGCCAGATGTGTGTTCCTCGGCGGCGCACCCTCGCTGACAGCGGGATTCTCCATTCCCGCCACCTGCCAATGAGATTGCCTACTGTGGCCACACCACACCCCTGGAAAACCCACGGGCATGGGTGCACTGCCGGCGGAATGGAGAACCCCCGCCCTAGTTTAGTCTCATGATTAAGCGGCAAAAGCAATCACTATTGCCTATTAAATCTGAATTAAGCTGACTGCTTGCTTTGCTCCAACTGCGTTCTCTGGTCTAATCCTAAAAGCTGCAAGTTCGGTCACTTGAATATCAAAACTGATGCAAGCTTTCGCATTCCAATTTCAAAAATAGCATGATTCCTGATTCTGCTGAACTTGTTTACTTCAAACTTGTTTTTTTTTTATCAGCAATGTGAGGTAATTGGAAAGCAGGAAAACAATTACATTGTCTGTATAGCCAACCTCAAAACCCATCAGAATTATCTGCCGCCTGAGATAATGATTTTTTCTTTTACAAATTTAGAGTACCCAGTTATTTTTTTTTCCAATTAAGGGGCAATTTAGCGTGTCCAATCCAACTAACCTGCACGCCTTTGGGTTGTGGGGGTGAAACCCACGCAAACACGGGGAGAATGTGCAAACTCCACACGGACAGTGACTCAAGGCCGCGATTTGAACACGGGACATCAGCGCCGCAGACCCATTGCGCTATGTGCCGCCCTCGCTTGAGATAATGATATTGTTCATTCTTAAATGTAATCACAGAACGATTACAGCACAGAAAGAGGCCCTTTGGCCTGTCATCTTGGTGCCAGCTCCCTGGGAAAGCAACTCAGCCAGTCCCATTATTCTGACTGCCCCTCTTGCCCTCCAGTTCTTTTCTCTTCAGATAATAATCTGATTCCCTTTGAATGCTTTGATTGGCCTTGCCACCACTACACTTGTGGCCAGTGCTTCCCAAACACATACCCACATGAGAATGTTTTTCCTCATATCACCATTGTTTCTTGTAAAGGGTTGATGATTATGTTGATTAGACAATTATATTAATAATGATGTAAGCACGATATCAGGGGCAGATGACCAAGAGTCACCAAGGGAGCAAGACACTCTAGTGTCCACAGAACAATACTTACATGAGGCTTTGGAGATAAATAGTGTCAATAAATAATTTTAAGAAAATTTAAATACTGACTATCTCCAAGTCTCTCTTAGAGCAAGTGAAACCTCATCTAGACAGCATACAACACGGGTAAAGGGCAACAAACCAAACCATTTTGTTTGTTAATTGTCTTAAATCAGTGTCCTCTGCTTCTCAATCCTTCCAACAACGGGAACAGTTTCTCCTTAACTATGGTGTCCAGACCCCTCATGATTTTGGACACCTCTAAGAAATCTCCTCACAATTGCTCTCCTCCAAGGAAAAGAGTCCCAACTTCTCCAATCTATCTTCATAACCGATGTTCCACACTCCCGGAACACCCCAGCTTCTCCCATCCTCCCACATAACCGAAGGACCTCATCCCTGGAAACATTCTCGTGACTCTTTTCTGCACTCTCTCTCTCTCTAATGCTTTCACATTCTTAATTCAGACCGTTATAATATTCAAATACAGGTCCTGAACTGAAATGAAAACAGGGAAAATCGTTTACATGTTGCTGTTTCTGAAGCACGGTGTTGACAGGGGGAAGAGTGTCTCACAAAATTGGACATGGATGCCAGGGATCACTTCCTGCCCTTTCAATCTGCTGCCCTTTAATGTTGCCTGAATGGTTGGTGTATGCAGCCCTTGCTCCAACTTCCCATGGCAATGTTCTTCTCATTGAGCGCATTTTGTTAGGTGCTCAAACATTTCCACAAAACAGCCTGCAATATGGCACAGGGTCTCTACAACTGAATATTTATCCAGCCCCCTTCTAAAATAACATTTTGAGATGTAAATATGATTAACTTGAGGCCTGACGCGCCGTGAGTAGTGAATTCAGGATAAACCGGTGAAATCGGACTTATTCCCAACATTCTTCAGCACTCAGCATTTTCCTCACCTCATAGGCGCCGTCTCAGCTCATCCAATCAGGTGTCAGAGGGTCAATTTGTTGTTCTCCAGTCGGGGATGCAAAGGGGAGCTCGGCGCTCAATCGGTACTGTAGGCTGGGACAACATGTGGCAGAGGGGTAAT
Organism: Scyliorhinus canicula; assembly: GCF_902713615.1. Taxonomy (NCBI): domain Eukaryota; kingdom Metazoa; phylum Chordata; class Chondrichthyes; order Carcharhiniformes; family Scyliorhinidae; genus Scyliorhinus; species Scyliorhinus canicula. The sequence continues at coordinate 41,951,723 of NC_052165.1, read as the reverse complement.
GGCGCAAACAGGAAGCCAGTCACAGCTAGAATTATAAAGGTTCCCTACTCTGAATCTTTCTTAATTGTTTATGGCAGGCCCCTGAAAGTAAACACTTTTTAAAAAAAGACGGTCACCTCCACCTTCAACAGCAGAATTTGTTTCTACATCCAGCCATGGTCCTGGTGGCTGTTCTTGGGCCACCTTCTCACTGCTGCTGTAAAACCTCCCAAATCTACAAGGCACAAGTCAGGAGTGTGATGGAATCCTCTCCACTTGCCTGGATGAGTACAGCTCCAACAACACTCAAGAAGCTCAACACCATCCAGGACAAGGCAGCCCGCTTGATTGCTCCTCCTTCCACAGACATTCAAACCCTCCACCACCGACGAACAGTGGCAGCCATGTGTACCATCTACAAGATGCACTGCAGTAACTCACCAAAGTTCCTTCGACAGCACCTTCCAAACCCACGACTACTACTAGAAGGACAAGAGCAGCAGATGCTTTGGAACCCCACAACCTGGAGGTTCCCCTCCAAGTCACTCACCACCCTGACTTGCAAATATATCACCGTTGCTTCGCTGTCTCTGGGGCAAAGTCCTGGAACTCCCTCCCTAACAGCACAGTGGGCGTACCTACACCTGAAGGACTGCAGTGGTTGAAGAAGGCAATTCACCACCACCTTCTGACAGGCAACTAGGAATGGGCAATAAATGCTGGCCTAACCAGCAGCGGCCACATCCCGTAAATGAATTAAAAACAAAAAATGGTTTCACATCCGATATTCAAACAATGGAGTGGGCAACGGAAAATTGCTGATGAATGGATCGTTAACAATCTTGCTAATTGGTCATTTTAAAATGGCAGCATGCTGCCAATTTCCACAGCCGATTGCCCTTTGTAATTTTGGAGGCTGACGTGGTATTGCCAAACTGGCGTCGCCATGCCCTATTTCATGTTTGCGCAGGGTCAGATCGCCCAATTTGCAGATATAAAATCCAACCTCATGTCTGAGTCTGCTGTAGCCTCGTTGATAGAAATTGTTCACTGTGATGAGCCAATAACGTCACTATTGTTGTATCATGTGACCACTAAGATGGTAGACTTTGAATGAATGTGTTTTCTCATGTGCTTTAGGAGAAGCATGTATTTTGTGTTTATGTAATGTTCCCTTTAAAAGCTGGATGATCTGGGGAGTATTTTGAAAGTGGGTTAATTGGTTTCCTGATGATTACATCATCAGGTTCAAAGAAATTCCCATGTGACCTGAGGTTTCCAAAACAGCTCAAATGAAAAGGGTGAATGGAAAGCTAATTGCACCGGGATTGGGATAATCCCTGTTTCTGTTTGTTAGTTCAGCACATGCAGAGAATTCAAGCAGAGTGGAAATAAGCGAGGTTCTTTCTGAATGGAACAGTTTTCTTCTCGAAAGCCTTCAAACTGATCATGGTGTTGAGGCACTTCTCCGGAGAATAAAGTAGAGACTGTGGGTGAAATTCTCCCATCTGCAACTAATTCCCGTGGCAGGAGTAGGAACGGAAAAGGCGAGTGTTCCCCCGCTGCTGGGGGAAATCATGGCCCCGATCTCATTAATTGTGCACTGTGTTGTTACTCGTGTCTTAATAAAGCTCGTAGTCTCAAGTGTGGAGAAGATGCTTTATTGTGGGTTCGTTCAGTTTCCAGAGCTCGACCTAGAACTACCTTCCAGTGCTATCTACCAGCTTTGCTTACTGTGTCCTGCTTACCAGCCCGCCTGCTGTGAAGAGTGTATATGTGTTGCTCCAAGTTCTGCCCTCAATGAAGTGTGTCCTCACTTCCTGTCCTGATCTATTTATGTGGCTCTCCCGTGCTCCCTCTAGTGGTTGCTCAGTTGTGTTGCATCTGGTTAACTTGTGATCACCACATCCCCCTTTTTCTCTTAACATATTTTCTGTACATCGTTAAAGAAAATTGTACATCCTGTCCCGGTGTATTTGTAGCTCTCCCTCTGGTGTTTGCTCAGTTGTTTTGTATCTAGTAAATCTACAATCACCCCATCCCCCTTTTTCTCTTTACATATTTGCTGTACATCATTAAAGAAACAGTATTGAAAACAGTTACTTATGATATGCGAATCTATACAGGTGATGGTGCTATTGCATATTGTACAAAGCCACTGTAGTTATATGTCCAATCTCAATAAAACATTTATGAGTCCAAACTTGATGAATTTGTTCAGAGCTTTTTTTCTTTTTTTTTTTTTTGTTGTTGTTGATGACGTGGTGATATTGATATTGCAAGTCCGCTGTGAATGTTGTTGGTGTTCTTTGTTATTTTAAGTACCCAATGCATCATCCCGAGGTGTTTGCATGGTCACCTCACTGATGTTGACTGGCATGGCCTTTTTTCTGTGCTTGTGGTGTTGATTTATTGTCTCATCCGCCTTGGATGCTGGTGTGCTTGCTCGTTCTGGAGCAGACGTGAGTTTGTGCGATTCGTTGTCATCCCATGACATGTTTGTAGTCTTGTCATCGTTTTGCCATGCGCTGTGGCATTGTCCGTCATGTGCCAAGTAGTGCCATTGTGTACAAGTCGTTGTTTCATTGCTGTTGTTTCTGTCGTTCTTGTTTTTGTTGTTTTCATTGCCGTACTGGTCGCTGTTTTTGTCGTTTCCGTCTTTGGTGTTGGCACTGTTGTTGTTCCAGACTTTGTTGTTCTCGTTGCCGGTCTTGGTGCTGTTTTTGTCGTTTCTGTCTTTGGTGTTGTCGCTATCTTTGTTCCTGACTTTGTTGTGTTTGTTGCCATTCTTGTTGTTTCTGTCTCTGTCGTTGTCGCTATCTGTGTGCCTGACTTTGTTGTTTGTCTTGTCGCGCTTCATGTTGCTTTTGTTCTTGCTGTTGTCGTTCTCGTTTCTGCTGTGCTTCTTGCTATTGTTGTTGGTCTTGTCGCGCTTCATGTTGTTTCTGTTCTTGCCGTGTTTCTTTTGACTTTTGTTTTTTTTGTTATACTCTACGAGTGTCCCGAGTGGATAATTTGAGTCATTTAGCATGCCGTCTCGCGAGTGGTGCGAATGATCTGATGTTGCATCGGTGCAGGTGACATCAATCAGTTGTGGAGAATTGGATTCCGCATCTTTGCTTTCTTGGTGCTCCTCTTCCGGAGTCAAAGTCTTCTCGATTACATTTGACGCGGTGTCTGTGGACTCTTGCCGCTCCTCTTCTGGAGTCAATACCTCCATGATTACAATTGACGTGGTGTCTGTGGACTCTCGGCGCTCCTCTTCTGGAGTTAAAATCTTCATGATTTCTGTTGATGTTATCTCACTGGACTCCAGGTGCTCCTCTTCTGGAGTCAAAATTTGCATGGTTTCTTTTTGTTTGATGTCTCTGGACTCCAGGTGCTCCTCTTCTGGAGTCAGAATCTGCATGGTTTCTTTCGGCATTGTCTCTGTGGACTCCAGGTGCTCCTCTTCTGGAGTCAAAATCTGCATGTTTTCTTTTGGCGTTGTCTCTCTGGGCTCCAGGTGCTCCTCTTCTGGAGTCAAAATCTGCATGTTTTCTTTCGGCATCGTCTCTCTGGACTGTTGGGTGGCCCGACTCTGTGCTTCTGTACAGACAAGCTGAGAACTGTCAGTCTCACTGTGATCCTGTACGTCGAGTGCGAGCACCTTGTCACTGTTTTCGCTCTGTGCTTCGGTACAGACAAGCCGAGAACTGTCAGTCTCACTGTGATCCTGTACGTTGAGTGTGATCACCTTGTCACTGTCTTCGCATGCAGTGGGCAGAGGTGCATTGTCTTCTTCTTGTTCCTGTGAGCGTGTTGGACTTTCATAGTCCGCTCTTTCTTCTTGTTCCTGTGAGCTTGGTAGACTTTCATAGTCTGCTTGCGGTTGCTCAGGTACAGCGGGTTTACCTTCATGGTCTTGTTCATGCTTGGTGTCCGCCCGGGAGTGTTTGCTTGCATCCCTGTTGGCGTCTTTCATCACTCGCACTGTGGAGCCTGTCATCGCTCGCTCCGTGGAGTCTTCCTGTGCTCTCTGTGTGGCGTCGTCTTCGTCTTGGGTATTGCTGTCATCCAATGTATCGACGAGCTGCCATGGCACCATGGTGTTGGATTCATCCACCATGAGTAGAGTCGTGTTGAGCTTTGCAACGGTGTCGCTGATGCTGTGATCAGCATGTCCAAATAACTCCTCCATGTCTGAGTAGTATTCCTTGATAGCCATTTCATCTTCGTTGGCTTCTTCTACCACGAGTTGATTCGTGTTGAAGTTTGCGACCGTGTCGCTGATGCTGTGAAAAGCATATCCGACTGACTCAGCTGTGTCTGAGTAGTATTCTTCGAAAAACAAATCATCCTGGTTGGATTCTTCTACCACGAGTTGATTCGTGTTGAGCTTTGCGACCGTGTCGCTGATGCTGTGAGAAGCATATCCGACTGACTCAGCTGTGTCTGAGTAGTATTCTTCGAAAAACAAATCATCTTTTGTTGTTTCGGAATTCTTTTTGTTCTCTTCACTTTGGGTGGTGCAGACTGCTTTTTTCAGGGTGTTGTGCAAGTTGTTTTTAACTGTTGGTGTAAGTTCAGGCGTTTTTCTGTGTTCTGAGGCAAGAAAATTTGTGTTTACCACTTTAAGTGTCTTATTTTCAATTTTCGGGCATTTCCCTTTTAAGTGGGCGGGGTCAGGATGCTCAGACGTCATGACGTCACGCGTTGGCATGACTTGCGCATGCGCAAATCGGCTTTCCTCCTGCACTGTGCGGTTTCGTTCCCATTGCGCATGCGCGGATTGCGCATGCGCACGACGATCCGCGACGACGACTTTTTTTGACTGCGCATGCGCGGCTTGCGCATGCGCATAACGATCGGCGCTGCGATCTTTTTCAAACTGCGCATGCGCGACTTCCGGTTCCGGCGCATGCGCGACTTCCGGTTCCGGCGCATGCGCAGACGCGATTTGTAGTTCTTTGCTTACCAGAGACTGCACAATGTGCTCCGACGCCATTTTTTGCCGTTTTTCGCGGATTTCAGCGATTTTACTGTCCCACCAGGACTGCAAAATTCGTAAGTGATCTTCTCTTCCCGATTTGGACAGGGTTTCAGCGTTTTGGCTTTGTGAGAAATTATTTTTATTTCTTCTTTTTGATCTGTACTTTCCATTCGCGATTTCTTGCTCTCTTCGTGATTTTTTAAGTTTTGCATCACTCAGTCTCTGTGCAGGTTGGACTGTGAGCATGTCTTGCTGTTCAAATTTCTCACAGTACTCTTCAAATTTGTTTAGTACCGTTTGTAAGCTGTTTCTGTCTTCACCTTTTGAGTATTTAAATCCATTATAAACTTTCCAAGCTTCATTTCCTTCGATGAGAATTGCTATTTTAATTTCGTCTGAGGCTGCCGCTGCATCATATGCTATGATAGCGAAATCGAACATTTGTTTAAACCTTTCCCAGACACTTCTTACTTTTCCAGTCGTGTTCAGGTGAAGTGTGTGTCCAAGGCACATCCTCTCATCAGCAATGTCTTCCCCAGTCGAATGTCCAGCAGGAGATCTCCATGCCATTCTTGGTTGAGATTTCCATGCCATTTTTTTTTTGTTTTCTGTATCTGCAGCTGAGTTGTCCTGTCATAAGCGTCTGAAATCACTCCTAGGTACCATGTGTTGTTACTCGTGTCTTAATAAAGCTCGTAGTCTCAAGTGTGGAGAAGATGCTTTATTGTGGGTTCGTTCAGTTTCCAGAGCTCGACCTAGAACTACCTTCCAGTGCTATCTACCAGCTTTGCTTACTGTGTCCTGCTTACCAGCCCGCCTGCTGTGAAGAGTGTATATGTGTTGCTCCAAGTTCTGCCCTCAATGAAGTGTGTCCTCACTTCCTGTCCTGATCTATTTATGTGGCTCTCCCGTGCTCCCTCTAGTGGTTGCTCAGTTGTGTTGCATCTGGTTAACTTGTGATCACCACATGCACCAAGTATTTAGCAACGTATTCCGTGGCAGGATGGGCATGAATGCATGGGTCCCACCATATCTGGGTGCCATATTGAAAAGATGGCCAACATCACTGGTCCTCTGTTGAAGAAGGAAGAAGGACTTATTGAAAAAGAATATGGAAGTCCAGGGACTCTCTGAGGCTGAAAGATGGATTGCCTCAATGAGATTAAATCTGAAATATCCACCTGTAGGTAACCCCCACTGGCCCACTTCTCTGGTGTTGCGGGGTGCAGGGTTCCTGGCTTCCTCCATCCCAAATTCTGGGGCCCACCTCAGGCATTGTTCAGGGATGTTCCAACAACTGTACATCACGTTGTTCCCAATGTGTTCAGGACTGGTGTGTTTCCCTGCAGGCTTCATGGAGAATCGGGCATTGAGGGAAGATTCCAGTCAGGCCTCCATCCGCATCCTATGAGCAAGATGCAAATCAGTTTCACGCTGGTCTGCAGTGGGATTCCTGATCTGCCATGTTCCGGGCACCAGCAGAAGATTCTGTAGGAAATTAACAATAGTGTAAAACTAATTTTTGGACTCCCGATGAATTCTACCCCCCCCCCCCCCCCTCCCCCTCCCCCGCCCCCATCCACCACCACCTCCCCGCCCCCCTTGTCAGGGGCCAGAACACATTGGAACTGTTGGTCCTGGACAGCCCCTCTTCCACTTTAGGTTGCACTGATTGTCCTGGGTGTCCCCTCCCCAACCAATATCAGGAGGAATTCTGTTTGAGGTCACATGTAGCCTGAACCATGCCAATCTGATATCTTCTCATTAATCCCTGTAAACTCTGGCAGAGTCAGGGCTGGAGGACTCCAGTGAGGACAATTCTGGTGTGGTCTGTGAAATCCTGAATCTCCCAGGTTTCTCGACTTTCCAACATAGATAAGTATATTCCAGCAGAAGAATTCTTGTGGCATACATGTTGTAACATGGTTGGTCTCAGTACAAAGACCAATTTAACATCTTTTCTGCAAATGTTGTTAGGGAACCAGGGAGTAAAGAGAATGGGAGGAGGCTCAAGTGCAGCATAAACACTAGTATAGACTCTGTGGACCGAATGGTCTGTTCCTCTACTGCACATTCTCTGTAAATAACACAGATGATCTTCCTGAGTCTTTGCTAATTCAATTCCTAATGCCTCATATTCCGATTGGCAATTTGCTCGCATGATTGGTTAAAATGGGTGTAATGAATCCTGCTGATGTTCAATGTGAGGGTATTTCAAATCCCAGAAGGAAAACTTGGAATGTTGTTTCTTAATAGTTTATTTCTGTGATGAGGAAAATGAATCAGCCTTGTTCTAAATTATTCAAATAACAAGACGTTTATTAAGCATTAAAACACGCAAGAAAGGCAACAGTAAAGAACGACATTTACAATTAACTACAAGAATGCTTACCCAGACAGTATACTTAAATTATCCCCAAATTCAAATCTATCTACTGTCCCAAACTCTGAGAATGCACCTTCCCCAAAACAACATCCCATAGGTTCCAATACTATGAGCCAAATCCAGAAATAATTACCACACATGACCTGTAGTTTTCTTTTAGGAGGCCTTCATCTAGTTTAGAGTTGAATTCCTGTGGTCTAGAACAGTCAGCTTCTTCTGCTTTCCATACATCAGCTGGATGCCCTCTGAGGGAGAAACAAAGCGTTGTTTGCAAACTAGGTGTGGCTATGATCTAGGCCACTTGAGTGTTGGATTCCACTTTGCTAAACAAAGTATCTGTTTCACCCTGCTACTCGTCACCTTACGGCCCCTCAGCACAGATTATTTTATTCAATTCTTGACTTTTTATTTCATTCCAACTTCCTAACTCAGGCTTGCCTAACCTTTTCAAGTGGGGGGGGGGGGGGGGGGGGGCACTTTGCTCCAACATTAAACATGAAATTTTAAATAAAGTTGAATTATAAAAAGGAGAAACAGCTTCCTGAGCAAAAACAAAACCACGTCAAAACAAACATTGATATTTAAAAAAATGAATAAAGTAATTAAGAAAGATTACCATTGGTGTGTGAGAGGACAGAGCTTGTTTTCCTGGCTCACTCGCAATCTCTTGATGCTCCCACACTCACCCCACTGTATGAATGGGCGTGGTTTTGTGTTGGTGTCTGGGGGTGAGTATGAATCCTGAGACTGCCAGTGAGCCAGACACATGTACAATCCCACAGCTGCTCACTCATTCATTCTCTCCCCGTCACTCTCTTGCTTTCTCTCTCCCACGCACTCACATTCACATTCTCTCACTCTCCCACATTCACTCTCTCCCACAATCTCTCAATCTTTCGACTCTCTCTTTCCCGCTCACTCCCAAACTCTTTGAATCTCTCTCTCTTACACAGTCACTCTTTTTTGCTCGCTCTCACAGTCTCTCCCTCTCGATCACTTCCCACAGCCATTTTCTCTCCTACACTCAATCTCTCTCTCCTTCCCAAACACACTCCCTTAGTCAATCTCTCCCACACTCCAGGTAGCAAGTCGCACCCTCACCACATACCCCTCCCCACCCACACCATCGCATCCAGCTTCTGTTGGCCCATCAACTAGCCCCTACCCCCACCCAGCCCAGCACAGCATGGTTCGGCGCAGCATGGTATGAGCACCCTGATCCGAAATTCCAAAAACCAGAACATTCCAAAATCCTCACTTTTTTTAAAGTGCCGTCGTGTTGTCATGAGTTCCTGGGAAATGTGCAGGTCCCAATGCGTCACACATGCACAGTTCCCAACATGTCGCGCACGCACAGTTCCCAACCAGCTGCACATGCGCAGTTCCCAACACATCATATGTGCACATTATATCCCAAAATCTGAAAAATTCCGAAATCCAATACACACTCGGCCGCTGAGAATTTTGGATAAGGGATGCTCAACCTGGAAAGCAAGTGATCGTAATTCAAAACATAGCTATAGAGAATAATTACAATTAAAGTATAAAATAATAAAAGGATTGCACAATAGTGCTCATTTCAACATACGAATTATTACATACATTGATAATTTACAGAAAAGAAAGAAAGGACTGCAGCACTTTACGTTTTCTATTTAAGTCCAAGAATCAAATGTTCTCAAGATTTAGTTCATTAAATTCTCAATCATTTGCATACTATTTCTGAGTTTTAGAAAGAAGGTGATGGGGCTGTCTCCTAGAGACAGACCGTTTCCCCTGGGGGTGATAGTGGGGCTGCATGGGGAGGCAAGAACTAAGGAAACGGAATCTTAAAACTATCACATTCTGGTGTGAAGCCAGGAAACACTCCTGCACACAAAGGGTAATAATAAACTGGAACTCTCTTCCCCAAAAGACTGATGATACTGGGTGGCCACTGGAGATTTCAGAGACTGAGATCAATAGATTTTCATTGGGAAAGGTGGTTAAGGGCTATAAAGCCAAAATGGATAAGTGGGGTTGAGTTCCAGAGTCGTCCTTCTTGTGCGCTGCTGCCGTCACAAAAACCCAGAGCCAGGACAACAGTTTCACTTCCCTGAACAACATCAAGAAAGCAGTTGGGCCCATAAAATGATCCACAGAAAATTTTACATGTTATGCCCTGATTTATTGGAGAGATTTGAATTCATGGGCCAGAATTTGCACCTTCAAGGGTGTGAAACAGATGTTAGGCCATTAGGCCTGTATGGAGAGCTGGCACCCCAGCCTGACAATGGGTGCCCAACTCCAGGCAATTAAACTGCATCCTATCATGTCGGGAAACTGCAGGCCCACTAGAAAATTCCAGTCAATCTCCTTAAATTCTGCTTTAAAAGGTGCCAAATTAGCCAAATTGGCTACCCATCTCATGGGGGTGGGTGGCTCTTCGAGCCCAGAATCTATCTTCATCAAAATGGCCACTGATGTAGGAGTGAGGATGTGAAGCAAGGGTTCATAGCTAGAAAGAGCCAGAAGGAATGGGATATATTAGTGGAAAATCACAAGTGGAGGAGTTTGTTATTGAAGCCATTGAAGGAGGATGAACTTGTTGAGATAAGGGAGTTGATATCTGAATTTGTGAGCCGACTCATGACTGTAAGCCGAATAGCCTTGAGAAACAAGGAAGATGGCCGGATGACGGAATATGAAATGTGGGAGCCGTTTGCAACTATGGCTAAACACCTGCTGTTAAGCTAAGACTGCTATATACTCATGTGCCAATAGATAACCTCAAAGTCTGTAAAATCATGTATTGGAACTATGGCAATAACAAGTTTATGCTTTGTAATGGGGGCAAGCTCAAGTTAATGTAAGGGACAGCCCCCTAATAATACATATAAAAAAAGGATGTTTTGAGCAAAACTTTGGCACTCTCCGAGGTGGTTCCCCGGAATACCAAGAGAGCTGCCCCAATCGCAATAAAGAATATTCTGGAGTCCGAACGTGTTCGAGACTGTTTCCTCCGGACTGAGAGACAAGTGAATTAGAGACACATTCACAGGAGCAGTTTCAAGACCTGTGTATTGAGTCAGCTTCCACGTGTGGTTATTTCCTGTGGCTCAACTCAGTACAGAGAGGAACAAACACGACAACCTGGACAATATGGCTTATTTAATCAAGCTTGTTATGTGTACACACAGAACAGACTGGATATCTGCCGAGACCTGTTCGCTGACCAAAGACCAGAACACAGTACTTATGCAACATTCAAAAATCAATAGCCCGCCCCAGTTGGATGCGATCCAATCCCTGAAGCTGCTACTTTTAAACGTATCCAATAGAATTGCAAGAAGTGTTTAAACTTCACCCAATAGAATCGCAAGCAGTGCATGATTGATCCTCATCCTGATCTCAGCCACCTGTGCTGACTGTTTGTGAGAAACCGAACAACAGAACCAGCACCCTGAATTGTTTCACAAAGACAAGATGTCAGAAGTAATGTCCTTTTGGACAAGTTAGCTATGCTAAATCCCACTTCATTACCTATTACTGCTGTGTCCTAAAAATACATGTTTAATGGTTAGAAATGATTACTCAGTCCTATAATTCATCTTAATCCTTAATAAAATAACTTACGTAAAACTACTCTAGTGGCATGCTAACTATTCAGTTTTAAGAGGTATCACCACTGAATCCCCCTTCAGCCACCATTGAGAAAGCCATCAGGATAATTTTCATAGTGGCACCTACTACATTGGCATGGAGACATGTTCCCTGCCCAATTAACGGTGACCAGTGGGCTCTCGAAGCCGGGGTTGGGGGTGGGGGGGGGGGGGGTGGGGGTGCTAATCCGAAGTTTCAGAGCCTGAGAGGGGCAGCAGCTTTCAATGAGGGTAAGAAAGCCATCGGGGAAACTAGGATGCCTACCCAGTGTCGGTATTTATGGGCCACATCTGCCACTCTTCCAACCCTCAGTGGCACATGAAAATTCAACCCCACATGGGACTCAAATCCTCAAATGAGGTTTGATTTCAATAACTGCTGAAGTGGCAATAGAACAGCTGAAGAAGGTGACATATCTCCAACGTCCACCTTCTCAAGGAAATTAAAAATGGGCAATAAGTACAGCCTTGCCAGCGATGTTTCCATCCCAAACAGCCAGAGTCCGATTGTTCATTAAACTCCACTAATTATAAAGCAATTGTATTTCTGAAGGTCACAGCAGATTATGTTCTTTAGAGCTAATTCGCAAAGTGCACCCAGTTGCATTCAAGTTAATCTTCCCTTGTGTATATAAAGATAAGGTTCTTGTGCGTCAAAGTGCAGTCAGAGGCAGTGGTGCGTGTGGAACATGGGTCAGACCGCAGTACTTCCTCCCAGGAGGAAGGATACTTATGTATTGGAACTTCACGTGTGGTACAGGTAATCTTTTCCATCATTGCTGGCAAACTGTATTTGCTCACAAATCTTGTAGTTATTTTCTAAGAGATTGATCAAAGCAGAATCCAAATCAATATAATTGGACAGCAGACAGAAAGCATTTGCAACTGCTGTTAGCATTTAGCAAGAAATGAGAAAACTCACAAGGTGCAGTAGGTGGTAGAGTTAAGAATTATAATCAGGTTGAGTTCTGCCTGGACAATCACTGCCGTTTAACGTGTGGTTACAGTAACCCAGTAATAGGAATAGAAAATACTGGAGATACTTAGCAGGTCAGGCAGCATCAATGGAGAGAGAAACAAAATTAATGGGTGCGATTCAGTGGACAGATGTAGAAGCCTGCTTGAGGGCACGTTCAGTGTGCGCAGCATCGAGAAAAACCTCGCTATTCAACTGCATTTGGCCATTTTCTTTGGCCTCATGGAGCTTCTCCCCACCAAGTCAGCACTTCGATCGGGAAGCCATTTTGACCCCCCTTTCAGTCCGCCCTCGCTTTCTGCACTCCTCCACCCTGAACCTTGTTGAAGCCACTGGAAGCCCCTCCCCAACATCTCCCACACACCCCCCCCATCCCCCCCCTCCATTTGGCAAGGCCCTCTCAGGCCTGATCCCTTGCAGTGCCAAATTGGTTCCTGTGCACCTCAGTACTGCCAGGCTGGCAGTACCACCCGGGAACCCTGACATTGGCATGGTGGAAGTGCCAGGCAGAAGTGCCCTGTCCCTGACCACCTGTGAGTCTCCAATGCTGTGTGGGACCTGCCACCCTCCCTCATGAGGTGTTGTTACACCTGGTCCATGTGCTGATGTGGATCAGTACTAAACGGTGGGTGCCCTGGCCAGATCTCGCAGGCATGGCCATCGAATTTTCACTCAGTGCCAGGGTATTTAAATGACAAATTGGGCTCATTTAAATTTGCAGATCTGAACCACGCCCCAACGAGAGCAGGAGCCATATCGCAGCGAGCGCAGTGAGTCGGGTGACTCACGGTCGGCCCGGCGCTGAGCCCAATTTGAGGCTCTCACGCGATTCAGCTGTTACGCCTGGATCCACACCTGGCGCAATGGGGTCACTGAATTGCACCCACTGTGAGCCTTTGTCAGAACTATAAGTTTTCGGAATGTTACAAGTTTTGAGCCAGGCAAGGAGAGAGAGGAAAGGTGGGAAAAGACCAGACGGAAGCCTATGATAGGGTGAAAGACGGAAAGATTAATGGACAAAGGAGTTCATGGAAAAAGGCAAAACAAGATTGAATATTACTGAAAAGAGGGACATGTTGCTGAAGTTTTTGATCTTGTACTCATCAAGCAAATACAATCATGCAAAATTTAAAACAATCGCAACAATTCATACTACAGGAGAAAAAGATGCTGATAGGTTAACAAGCTTAAACATTAACTCCGGCTTTCTCTTCACCGATTCTGCCTAACCCCTTGAGTATTTCCCACATTGTAAAGTTTTAGGGACAGAAACAGTTATAAATTCATCCGGAGATATTTAGAATTAGAGCTTCAAGAGCTGATAAACATAGATTATTTTAATTTATTATTCTCTTGATAGACAAGTCCCTCTGCTGGTACATGTGTGTAACTTCAAGTGGACAGAATGCACAGTGCAATTTTCAATCCATTCCAAGCATTTTCTGTATTTAGATCAGATTTCCCACATCAATAGTACTTTGTTCTTATACAGTATCTCAGTTTTGTGGTTCTTTCTCACAGCATTTGTGCAGAACTGATTTGAAACAAAACTTCACTTGCATTGACTTTCAGATGGCTTCAAATTGGCAAAGTGTTCAAAGAGCAGATGCAAATACTGGAAGCATTCTTATGCACATCTGTGGAGACAAATGATTTGCTTATTTTCCAGCTCAGTTGGATCAATGACATCTGCTGCGCTCAGACTGCCTGCCTTGTGCAGTCGAGTGTGGCCGCCTCTTTCTGTTCCTCTTTCAGAGTTCTAGCTGCAGTCTGTTTTTTTGCTGTGCTTTACGAGCAAAGTTGTGCACAGCATTTACAGCCGCAAAGCATGATGGGAGTGTGCTTCAAAAGTCAGCAGTCAGGAGACAAAGGGTAGCAAGCTGAAGGGATGACTTTATACAGGACCTTTCGTATCCGCAGAGTGTTAAAGTGTTTGACACCCAATTAATTTGTTTTGAATCTAATCACTGTCATAATGTTGGAAACACAGCAGCCAATTGTCCACAACAAGCTCCCACAAACAGTAACGTGAAAATGGCCAGTATCTGAATGATATTCATTGAAGTTTAAATGCTCTACAAGAACCCAGACAAACTCCCTGCTTGTCATCAAAGTAGCACCTTACGATTCTTGACTTCCACCTGAGAGATTAGATGGGGTTTTTGCTTACCATTTTTGTCTGACATTTTATTAATATCTTGGGGAGTTACCATTGACCAGAAACCGACTAAATGTTGCTCGTTCTGGGTGAGTGTGCTTAACACTCGATTTGGCTCTGTTTCGTTACTTAGCTTTGGAGTCGCCAGGTATCGTTAAGATACCGCCACAAGTTTCAAGGTCAAGTTCAAAGCAATAAAACCATACAGCAATTAGTAAGTTCAAACAAATGAGTTTATTATAATACAATTATAAACTACTCATGCACACACTAAGATGACTTATCTAGTCCTACCACTAAATAGACCAATACTTATCTGAAGAAGGAACTGCCGGATCAGGGGACAAGGGCCTCTTACTCTGCACTGGGTCCGCAGACTTCAGGTTGGTACGGGTTAAAAGGGGTCAGGAGTGTCAATATCTGGTAGCGATCGTTGTGAGACACTTACTTGCTGGCGGCTGCTGTCCGAACCTCTCCTCTCCCTCGGTCAAGGTCTTCTTCGGTAAACGCTGGTCGAGAGGGCTGGTCAAGAGAGGAGGGCTGGTCAAGAAGAACAAATTAAGTTTGGGACCTGTCTTTTATAGGTCCCAGGGCTTTGCGCCCTTTTGGGCAGACCCTCTATCTGCTGGGGATCGATTGGGTCTCTTCCCAATCGATTTGTTTGAATCCCCCCAATACTGAGGCTGTCTCTCGGCTACTGGGCGGGCCTTCAGGTGCTTTGTCTTCGAACCCCGCTGGTGCCGGGGTGTCTGGCTTCCCATACACTGTTGCAATCACTTCCTCATTTGTGTCCTTTGTCTCTAGGATTGTTCCATTACTATGCTAACTGTCCCGGAGATTGCCTCATTAGTATGCGGAATGTTCGTTGCGGTGCTGTCTGCTCTCTTAGCAGACAGAATACACAGTGGCTTGTTGCAGCCTGCTTGTGCTGCAAACTTTGTCCATTTTACCCTGCAAGCTTTGCGTTCCTCCATTTTGTATTGAGGGAATGGCCAACTTCAGTGGCTACAGACTGGACCACAGTGGCTCGGGAAGGCGGCTTCTACCACCTTCTCAAAGGCAATTAGAGATGGGAAACCAATGCTGGCCTTACCAGCGATGCTTACACCCTGTGAAATAATAAGAATGATATCTCTTGACTCCCCAAAGTGTGCCCACCATCTGCAAGGCACAAGCCAGGAGTCTGATGGAATACGATTGCCTGGATGAGTGCAGCTCCAATAACACTCTAAAAGCTCAACACCATCCAAGAAAAAGCAACCCATTTGATTGACACCCCATTGCCTTCAACATTCATTCCTTCCACCACCAACAAACAGGAGCAGCTGTGTGTACCATCTACAAGATGCACTGCATCAAGTTGACAAGGCTCCTAAGGCAGCACCTTATAAACCTACCGCCTCTACCATCTAGAAGGACAAGGGCAGAAGATGCATGGGAACACCACCACGTGGAAGTTCCTCTCCAAGTCATTCATCATCCTGACTTGTAAATATATGTCGTTCCTTCATTATTGCTGGGTCAAAATCCTGGAGTTCCCTTGCTACCTGCACTGTGGGTGGACCTGCACCACAGGACTGCAGTAGTTCAAGAAGGCAACTCACTTACACAGAATTAGAGAAGGGAAATCAATATCGGCCGAGCCAGCGATCCCCACACCCAGTGAAATAATAAAAGAGACAGCATTCCCTTAGTGCTACACTGGGACTAAAGCTTTTGGCCATCTGCCCTAATATCACCTTATATTGCTCAGTGTCAGACCTTGCTTTATAAACCTCCTGTGAAACACCTTCGGGTGTTTTATTACATTAAAGGTGCTAGATGAATACAAATTGCTGCTGCTGTTGTTCCCAAGTCACAACATTCTGGACACAGAAGTACGAGAGCTGCCTATTAAACGACAAATGGATAATACGAAATATTGTGATTATTAACTGAAATGTATTACCTTATTACAGAAAATTCATCAAGGAATGCCCCAGTGGACTGATCACCCTTCATGAGTTCAGGCGACACTTTTGTGATGGGACTGTGGGTCCCAAATCTTCTGAATACGCTGAGCAGATCTTCAGGACTCTGGATGATAACAGGGTAACACAAACGAACACTAACCACTTTGACCTTTCTCCACTGGTTTTATTTCAAATCTCTTGCTGAACATGTCTGTCTGTGTACTGCACATGTTAAGCTGTGTACCGTGTATCATGTGTTAATATTGCTCAGGGTTTATAAACAAAGCACACTCTTTTCCATTGGGCCACTTAACAGTTATGAGTGAAGTGGCCATGTTTCCTGCTTTCGGTATCTCTGGACTCAGCCATTCCAATCCTCACCGAGTTGGCCTCCAAATTTCACCATCCATTAATATCTAAAACTGCCTGTGCCCTAAATTGTACCAAATCCTGCTCACTAAGCTATATTGGTTCTCAGTTAAGTAAGGCCTCGATTTAAAAAATCCTGTCCACGTTTTCAAATTCCTCCATGTGCTCGCCACTCCCTATCAAGACTCCCTATCCTACGTTAGGATAATTTTGAGATTTTTATTCCAGCAGCTGTGCTTTTATTGCAAGTGATACCACCTTAACCTCACGTTAAGCCTATCCATCCTTCAAGGTGATCTCACTCAGTTCTTCGGTACCTTCAACACTATCTCTCCTTTTTTGTATAATTCATTCATGGGATGTGTGCGCCACTGGCTGGGCCAGCATTTGTTGCTCATCTCTAATTGGCCTCGAACTGAGTGGTTTGCTCGGTCAGTTAAGAGTCAATCACATTTGCTGTGGATCTGGAGTCACATGTGGGCCAGATTTCCTTCCCTAAAGAAGATTTGTGAACCGGATAGGATTTTACAACAAACATTGATGGTTGCCATGCTGACCATTGCTGAAATCAGTTCTATATTCAAGATTTAAACCAGCTGTCATGTTGTGATTTGTTCACTGAGGATTAGCCTTGGCCTCGGGATTACCGGTCCAGTCGCAATCTCACTACACCACCATCTCCTCCCGACTCCCGAACTGTATTTCCAAAGACGGTTCCACTCTCAATCCCTCACCTTTTCTTATATGAGCTACTAAATGACTATTGCTTGTCAGAGAGCGAGTATCGATTGGCTCACAAGCTTATTTAAAGTTAATGGTTCACACTGGGATTAAAATAACAAACTGAGGAACATCATCAAACACACATTTGCCGCAATAATTTGCACCTGTGTTCGCCACGAGTGATGTCACATCAGTGAGGTTTACCACTGGTTTTTAAAAATGGGAACCAGACAGAGGGAACCCGGATGCGCACAGGTAAGTATATCCCCAGGGATGCCTGGGATGAGTACCAAATGGAGATCCTCCAGGGAGTTCCATTGGGAGGGGGGGTTCCCCTTATCAGTTGGAGGGGTTCCCCTTGTGCGTGTTGTGGGATCCCCTGTGTCCATGGGGGGGGAACGTTCCGCTGTGCCTGTGGGGGGGGGGGGGGGGGGGGTCTTGTATTTCAATGGGCACATTCCCTCTGGATGCTTTTTAATGCTATTTAATTTAATTGAGTTAATGCCTGATTTAATTTTTAAAACACATGGAGGTATTTGGCACGGGATATTGAAGCTTTCATTTGGGAACAATGCAAAGAGAGTACGAGGGAATACCTGGAAGGTATTCAATTACCAGCACTGTCTTCTGGGACCTTGTGGGAAAAGGCTGAAGAAGATTTTGGTCTTTTCTGTCTATCGTTTCGACAAAATTAGATCGGACTTTTTAAAAAACGTATTCAAGGGATGTGGGCGTTGCTGGCTCGGCCAGTATTTTCTGTCCATCTCTAATTGCCCTTCAGCTGAGTGGCCCAGTTCAGAGTCAATCACATTGCTGTGAGTCTAGAGTCACATGTAGGCCAGACCAGGTAACAACAGCAGATTTTCTTCGCTGAAGGTCATTAGTGATCCCGATTATGACAATGGTTTCATTATCATCCTTAGAATTTTAATTCCATCTTTCCTCTGAGATGGATGTAAAAGGTCCTTTAGCCACTTCAGGACATATGAAATAGGGGCAGGTGTAGGGCATTGGAGCCCTCAAGCCTCTCCACTATTCAACTAAATCATGACTGAACTTCCACCTCAACACCATTTTCCCTGCACTATTCCCCCAATCCCCTGCTATATTTACTATCTGAAAATCTCCTGAATTCTGACTTGACATGCTCACCCATTTCCTGACCCTCCCACCCATTCTCCTTCTTCCCTCCCATTCCCCGACCCAACAACTACCCTATCCCACCCTCCGAGGGTCTGTGTAACATCACCCCAGGGTGATGGGCCTGTGTCGGCACTGTCAGTGGGTCAATATACAAGGCAGGAGAGTGATGATACCTCGCTGTGAGGTTAGCTCTGGAATTCCTCCATTTATGCCATGGTCTGACTCCTGTCTTTCTGTTGACAGTACGCTCACAACCATCCTCTGATCGGCGTCTGCATCAGGGACATTAGATCTTGGGCCACTGTGCCTGGGGGTGTGGGGAGGGGGATGCGCAGAGAGGAACAGGGACTGGAGGTGCACGCAGACCCTGATTAACATGACAGAGGTTTCACATGTATCAGGTGTAACATGTTTTAATTGTGAACATCTTTCATTTCCATTCGCCCTAGCTACAGGTAATGACACCCTCCCTCCCATCCCTAGTTCCCACTCAATGAGCCTCAATTTTCTTGATCTTACGTGGTCTGGTGCTACGTTTAGGTGTGTCCCCAGGGTGCACATTAGAGGCGGAGGCAGATTGCTGTTTTTTTGCATCTTGTGGCCTTAGATGCCGTTGGCAGACATCGTCGGTAGCCAGAGAGCCCCGACCAACATATCAACACCATTGGCATTGCCGTGTCATTCTGTTCAGCCTGCTGCCCCTGAGGTGCACTGATGTCAGGAGGGGGTGGGGGGATTCGGAAGAATTGGAGCCCATCGTTGTCTCTGTGGTCTCAAGCCCCAGGTTGGCCTCCAGTGCTTCTTCCTCCCTGATGGTGCCCATAAGGCCCTGGGTGACTGCATGAGATGGAGGGGCAGCTGGAATGAGCTCAAGAGGCCCCTGTGTCATTTGGCTCCACTGTCCTGGCACCTCCGCATTGTCTGCACCATGGTGTTGATGCCGTTAGCTATGTTCCTCAGTGACTGGGCCATGCTCTACTGTGCCTCGCGAATGTCCGTCTGCATCTATGGCATGTCCGTCAGAGACTGGGAAATGATGTCTAGGCCCTCAGCCATGGTTGTCACAGGCTGAGCCATGTGTTGGGCGCCATTCAAGACGCTGGCCTCATGCTGCAGGCTTCCCACTGTGGTCACCACCCTAGCAGTGTTGGACTCAACCACGCATTGTCTGCATCATCTCCTGCGCCCATAGCCTTTGGGACTCTTTCAATCGGCTATGCATTCGCCTAAATGTCGCTGATATCCCCTCCTGAAGCTCACGGCTGTATCCAAGCATTTACAGCAGCTCTGGGATAAGCTTGTCAAGAGACTCGGCATCTGACTGGGATCCAGCTGAGTCCTGGGATCCAGCAGATTTCCTTGGATGTTCCTGCCTCTACCTGATGTGTTTCAGCAACTGTGTGGTGCTCACCGGATTGTGCTCCTGAAGCCTATCCATGAATGACCTCCACCAGGCTATGTGTCTCTCCACTGAAAGGACATGTGGTCAGTGAGAGGGAAGGATCACTTTGCCTGACATGAACAATTTACTTGATACACGTGATCTTGGTGAAGGGGCAGTGGATCCTCACCTCGACAGCACAGGTCAACCTCGCTGTCAGTGACTGCTCTCTCCTCTGTCAACCCCCCCAACCTAGAGGGCCCGTTTCTCATAGGGGGTGAGGACTCGGATCTCAGGTAGCCCCCCCCCCCCCCCCCCCCCCCCCCGTCTTGTCCCTACCTTGCCTATTATGAGCTATCTTTTCTGGGGAGATAAAGCGAGGGCTTTGTGAGCTGCACACTTGATGGATTGGGGGGGGGTTCTATGGCAGGTGGTATGTGTGGGCACTGCAACTGGACATGAAGGGGTTGTGTTGGGGGTGCTGAGCAACAAATACGAAGATTGGATGCGGGGAGGGTATGAGGGGTCAGCCAGTGACTTGGGGACGTTGGGAATTTGAGGGGTAGCAGGCGGAATTGGTGCCAGGAGAGACATGGTAACTTACCGTTGCAGTTCCTGCATTGTATAGCGGGCCTCCAGATCATGCTGCCCGCACTGACAACCGCTGCCACTGACTTCCAGGTGGCCCTGCGGCTGGGCTTCCAACTTCTTGGGGAACTGGATGTCATTCTCGTCTCCACAACTTCCAGGAGCCTGGCCAGGTCGGCATCACAAAAGCGAGGAGCAGGTCTGGGCGCTGCCTTGCTTGTGTGTTGACTGAGTGAGTGCTGAGGGAGAGTTTAAAAGCAGTCCCTAATGGCTCCTTTACAATGAGATTATTAATGAGCCCTTTCTCATTGCACAATACTAGGTCTAGAATAGTTCATTCTCTAGTTGTTTCCTCAGCATATAGTTCTCGAAAACTATCTTATTTATATTCCAAGAATTCATTCTCCTCAACATTATAGTTCATTAAGTTTACCCAGTCTATATGTAAATTGAAATCCCCCATGGTTACTGTGTTCCCCTTTTACACACACTTCTAATTTGCTGATTTATACCATGCCCTACATTGCCATTACTGTTTACTGGCCTATAAACAACTCAAACCAATGTTTGTTGCCCCTTGCTATTCCTGTTTGTGTCGCCAATTCATCTATCTTGTTGTGAATACTCTGTCCATTCATATGGAAAATAATCATTTTTATTATTTTTGCAACCTTAATTGCTGGTGCACTGTTAAGTTTGTACACTCTGCTCCTTCCTGCCACACTCCCTACTTCAAAGCAGAGCAAGGGAGTTCCTCCTGGTATCCTGGCCGACATTTATCCTTCAATTAGCATCACCAACAAAAGATTAATTAGTTTTTCATCGCATTGCTGTATGTGGGATCTCACTATGCACAAATTGGCTGCTGCGTTACCTACATTACAAAAGTGACTACACTATGCCATTGGCTGGAAGTGCTTTGGGATGTGAAATGCGCTATATTAATGCAACATGCTTTATTTCCTAAGATCAGGGTTGTTTGTGATTGGACTAACAGTAATGAGTGCTGTGTTTGTATTTAAAGGATGGGACAGTTGATTACCATGAATATGTAACTGCGGTCAGCCTGCTGATACAGGGCACTCCTGAAGAAAAACTGAAGTGGTCATTTAAACTATATGACAAGGATAAGGATGGAGCAATTAGCCGCTTGGAGATGCTAGAGATTATGCAGGTTAGTTTGTGTTCTGTTACTCCAAGTTTGAAAGGGGGTGTCATGGGTTTGTGTCAATTGTTGGGTGCAAAGTCTGTCAGCCCTGTATTGGTGGGGGGAGGTCAGTGCTTTAGCTACATTCTAGGCCTCAAACCTGAAACTTCCTGGGTGCTCACCACCATATTGTTATCGTATTACACACCCTTATTTGTTCTCTCCTTACATGCCTTGTGGGAGACTGACAGGATTAGTACCACAGCCTGACTAATACCTGATACCGGCTTTGTCAAAGGGAGGTTGCGTCTAATCTGTTAGAGTTCTTTGAGGAGGTAACAAGAAAGTTAGACAACGAAGAATCAGTGGACGTGATTTGTTTAGATTTCCAGAAGGCCTTTGACAAGGTGTCGCATAGGAGACTGTTAAATAAGTTAAAAGCCCATTGTGTTCAGATCCTAGCATGGGTGGAGGATTGGCTGACTAGCAGAAGGCAGAGAGTGGGGATAAAGGGGTCTTTTTCAGGATGGCAGCTGGTGACTAGTGGTGCACCTCAGGGGTCTGTGCTGGGACAGCCGGTGACTAGTGGTGTACCTCAGGGGTCTGAGCTGGGACCACAACTTTTCACAAATGTACATAAATGATCTGGAAGAAGGAACTGAAGGCACTGTTGCTAAGTTTGCAGATGATACAAAAATCTGTAGAGGGACAGGTAGTATTGAGGAAGGGGGCTGCAGAAGGATTTGGACCAGCTAGGAGAGTGGGCAATGATGTGGCAGATGAAATACAATGTGGAAAAGTGTGAGGTTATGCACTTTGGAAGGGGGAATTTAGGCACAGACTATTTTCTAAATGGGGAAATGCTTAGGAAATCAGAAGCACAAAGGGACTTGGGAGTCCTTGTTCATGATTCTCTTAAGGTTAATGTGCAGATTCAGTTGGCAGTTAAGAAGGCAAATGCAATGTTATCATTCATGTCAAGAGGGCTAGAATACAAGAGCAGGGATGTACTTCTGAGGCTGTATAAGGCTCTGGTCAGAACCCATTTGGAGTATTGTGAGCAGTTTTGGGCCCCGTATCTAACAAAGGATGCACTGGCATTGGAAAGGGTCCAGGGGAGGTTAACAAGAATGATCTCGAGAATGAAGAACTTATCGTATGAGGAACGGTTGAAGACTCTGGGTCTGTACTCGTTGGAGTTTAGAAGGGTGAGGGAGGATCTTATTGAAACTTACAGGATACTGCGAGGCCTGGATAGAGTGGACACGGAGAGGATGTTTCCACTTGTAGGAAAATCTAGAACCAGAGGGCACCATCTCAGACTAAAGGGGCAATCCTTTAAAACTGAGATGAGGAGGAATTTCTTCACCAGAGGGTGGTGAATCTGTGGAACTCTTTACCGCAGAAGGTTGTGGAGGCCAATTCATTGAGACAGAGATAGATAGGTTCTTGATTAATAAGGGGATTAGGGGTTATGGGAGAAGGCAGGAGAATGGGGATGAGAAAATATCCGCCATGATTGAATGGCGGAGCAGACCCGATGGACTTCTATGTCTTATGGTCTTATGATAGACAAGTGGGCAATTAACATCTGGCCTTGAATAATTGACACCCTGGCCCACTGGCATTGGCACAGGGGACACCCTAGCCAATGGACAACAGACCAATGGATACCCACTCACCAAATGGGCATTCACTCCCTGGTCACCATGCTCAATGGACACTCAAGTAGATACCCTGCATTGTTTCATTTTCTGTTAAAGTCGAGAATAGTTAAATCAGGTAAAGTTTTAAATCAAATATTCATTGCTGTCAGTTTCTTACCAAATGGGTTAGCCTGAAATCCACATTGTTGCAGGGTTTTGTTTATTCACTCATAGGATGTAGTCATTGTTGGCTAGGCCAACATTTATTGCCCATTCCTAATTGCCCTCGAGATGGTTGTGGTGAGCTGCCTTCTTGGATCGGTGCAGTCACTGTGGTGTAGGTAAACCCACAGTGCAGTTAGGGAGTTCCAGAGTTTTGTCCGAGTAACAGTGAAGGAATGGCAACATATTTCCAAGTCATGATAGTGTGTGACTTGAAAAGGAATTTGGAGATGGTTCTGTTCCCATGTGCCTGCTGCTCTTGTCCTTCTAGGTGGTAGAAGTTGCAGGTTTGGAAGCTGCTGTTGAAGGAGACTTGGTGAGTTGCTGCAGTGCATCATGTAGATGCTTACACTGTTGCTACTGCATGTCGGTGGTGGAGGGAATGAATGTTGAAGGTGGTAGAAGGGGTGCCAATCAAGCAGGCTGTTTTGCTCTAGACGATGTTAAGCTTCTTGAGTGTTATGGAGCTGCCATCATACTCTGGACTTGTCTCTTGTAGATGGTGCATAGGCTTTGGGGGGGTCAATAGGCAAGTTACTCGCCACAGGGATCCCCATCTCTGACCTCCTCATATCGCTGCAGTGTTTATATGACTGGCCCAATTCAGTTTTTGGTCAATGGTAACCACAGGATATTGGTAGTGGGGTGTCGTGGAAATTATAATAAAGACAAATTCTTCGAGGTTCGATTTAAGGAAATTTATTTACACAAATATATTTGCGGAGAGAGAGTGTCCTGGCTTTTTAGCCAGTCCACAACTCTCTGAGATTCGATTGAAGGAAGCATATCTTTATAGTCTGAAATAGCAGCTTGAAGTAAACAGCCATGTTTTTATTAAATATACCTTGGAAAGTATGTAAGATAAAATACGTAGTACGTATGTTCTTGCCCTTGGCTAAAAACAAATCTAGTACACATTTTGTTATCTTTTGGAGGACAATGTGTTATCATAATAAGGCCAAATATTAAGCATTATTTTGTTTATGTTGCCTGACCTACTTATTTTTGTTCAAAAGTAGTATTAAACTATATAGTCAAGCATTTCCCGGCATGTTTCTAAGTTGGCAACTCATTAATTTCCCTTCCACAATTCCCTCCTTGTTGATCCTTTGATCAACACCTTTTAGTAAATTATATTGTCCTCTGTAGAGAAGGGTGGTTTATAATGTAAGGGGAACGGACGTATGACAGTTCCCTGCATGTTATGAGCCTGGTAGCAAGGAGGCAAGCGGCTAGGGCTGTTCCTGTGTTTGTACAATAAAAATATCTTGCGCAACATTTAAACAGTAACCATACAACAATCAAGATTACAATGGCGATTCTAATCCAGAACACAATCCTCTGTCCTAACCATCCAAAGACAAAGTCCCATCCCTCATTTTCATGTAATCTTGTTAGCTCTCTACGAATGTGATCCACCAGATTATCAATTTTCTCTGAGTTATCAGGGGCGAAATTCTCCAACCCCACGCAGGGTTGGAGAATCGCCCGGGGGCGCCGATATTCCCGCTCCCGCCATGTTCAAAATTCTCCCACCCGCCATAAAAGGGCGTTCTTCAAATCCCGCCGCCCGCCTCGGAGAACGGCTGGCGCCGGCGGGATGCCATTGTTTTTTTAGGCTTAATTATTCTCCGGCCCGGGTGGGCCGAAAATCAAAGTTGGTTCATAACGGCGTCAACCATTGATGATGGTTGACGCCGTTCAGTTACCTACATCGAATGCCGCTTGGGGGGGGGGGGGGGGGGGGGGGGGGGTTGTGAAGAGAGAGTGAAATCACTTACATCACGTGCCGGGGGGTAGGGGGGTAGGGGTTGGGGTGGGGGGGTTGTTGGGGTAGGGGTAGGGGTTGGGGTGGGGGGTTGTTGGCGGTGGGGGGGTGTTGGGAAGAGAGAGAGATAAATCACTTACTTTGAGTGCCGGTGGGTTGGGGGGGAGGGTTTGTGAAGAGAGAGAGTGAAATCACTTACATCGCGTGCCGGGGGGTCGGGGTAGGGGTGGGGGGTGGGGTTGTTGGGGGTGGGGGGGTTGTTGGGGGGGGGGGTGTTGGGAAGAGAGAGAGATAAATCACTTACCTCGAGTGCCGGTGGGTTGGGGGGTAGGGTTTGTGAAGAGAGAGAGTGAAATCACTTACACCGCATGCCGGGGGGTTGGGGTAGGGGTGGGTGGTCGGGGTAGGGGTGGGGGGTAGGGGTAGGGGTTGGGGGTTGATGGGGGTGGGGGGGTTGTTGGGAAGAGAGAGAGATAAATCACTTACCTCTAGTGCCGGTGGGTTGGGGGGGGGAGGTTTTGTGAAGAGAGAGAGTGAAATCACTTACACCGCATGCCGGGGTGTCGGGGTAGGTGGTCGGGGTAGGGGTGGGGGTTAGGGGTAGGGGGTGGGGGCGTTGTTGGGGGTGGGGTGCTGGAAAGAGAGAGAGATAAATGACTTACCTCGAGTGCCGGGGGTTTCGGGGGGTTGGGGGGGGTGGGTGGGGGGACTATTTATATCATGTTTCGCCGGGCGGCATTGATGATGTCACCTGACGTCAACCGATGCGCCACTTCCGCAGCGGGAGATTTTGGGCTGATAAGCGGGCCCGAAGCCTGAGTCACCAGCGCCGTTTTTGCCCGCCGGTCAAGGGCATCACGATGGACTTCGGTGAATTTCGCCCCAGGGATGTACGTGCAGCAGTCACTTCCAATCAGAGCACAAGTACCTCCCTTTTCAGCTAACAAGAAATCAAGAGCCATCCTATTCTGCAGGGCAACTGCTCTTAGAGCAACCATCTCAGTTTCTATCTGGTTAACAGCTTTTGCAGCATCATCAACTACCTGTTCAAGGATGTCTCGTAGTTCGTGTACTTCGTATGCATTAGTGGCTATTCCGAATGGTGGTATCATTATTCCCAACATTTGTGCCCATGTCATAATAATTTGTGTCGTCCTGTGATGGGGATGGTCCTGCAATTGCTGAACATGATGAACATAAGGGACAATGTATCCCAAATAGCGGGAGCCTTCCGAATGTTCTGGTAACCAAGCGTACGTCTTATGGCCACAGATAAATAAGTGCCATTATATTCGGTCAGGTTTCCTTTACTATCAGTCATCATTAGTCTAACCGTGTCCCCTTCCCAGGAGCCTCCACTAGTTTGATTTTCAACTCCTGTAAGGTGGAACATAGGGGGTTGCCAATTCAAGGTCTGATCATACTGACTCGTGCCTACTGAGCAGGTCCCATACGTTTTATGATTTTAAAGCATATACTTGTAGCCACCTGAGTTGGCCACTTCCCCAAACAAAATGGAGAATCGCAAAGACAGCAGGGAAAAATGGACAGTCTAACCAAATAAGCAGTTTTGCAGAGTTCCTGTGTATTCTGCCTGCAAAGAAAGCAGACAGCACTGAAACCAGCAGCCATGCATATTGATGAGCGATCCCTGGGAACAATTAGCTACATTTGAGACACTTAATAGCAAGTCAGACTCCTCGGCGCCAACGGGAGTCCGAAACAAAGGAGACAAACAAGCCAGAAAGAACCGCCCAGCGATCGAGAAACAGCCCCAGTATTGGGGAATTCAAACCAATCGATTGGTATGGGATCTAATCGATTGGAAGTAAGCTCGGGGTCTGCCCAAAAGGGCGCGAAGCCCCTGGGACCTATAAAAGACAGGTCCCAAGTTCAGTTCGCTCTCTTAGCCGGCCCTCCCAGCTGAACATCTTAGCAGCTTGGAAAAACCCTTGACCGTGAGAAGGAGAGGCCTAGCTAACAGCTACGCCGACAAGTAAGTGTCCAGTCAACGCATGCTATGAGATAGGCGCTCCTGACCCTTAGTCCGTACCAGTTGGAAGCCCGCAGAACCCAGGATTGAACAAGAGGCCATTGTTCCCTGACCCAGTGGGTTCTTTTCCAAAGATAAGTATTGGCCTGTAGTGGTAGAGATAGTCTAGTTTTGTAGTGTTTATGCATGAGTAGCAATTAACTGTGTATATAATAAACGTGTTTTGATTTGAACCTTACTAATTGGTGTACCGAGTTATTGATCAGCACTTGAACTTGAACCTCGTGGTGGTATCATAAAGATACCTGGCGACTCTAGAGCAAGGTAATAAAACAGAGCCAATTGAGTGTAAAGCACACTCACCAGAACGAGCAACATACTTCCTTTTGGCACTCCAGTATAATTGGGAAGGATCAACCAGGCGGTTTACGTGTTACATTAAACCTAGGCCCCCACCATTCCTCAAACCTATTCATATCGTATCCAGCTAATCTCCAATCTAACATATTCTATGTGTCTTCACCACGTCTGTACTATTTCGTCTTAGAGCCCATTCTGCTATCTCTTTAGTGGTGAATGGGATAGTTCGCACAGGGAAGCCCTCTCCCGAGCATCTGGGAATTTGTGTACAAACCCAACAACTGAATTTATTTACCCTCTCTGCGTATGAGACATGTATATTGAGGTGTTAGTATTCAGTTTACCCTCTACATGATGTTGGATTAATATGATAATACATAGGAACAGTAGCGCCGTCATTCTCTTCAGGTCAGCGTTTCGCTAGTACCCTCAAAATTCCGCATGATGATGTTTACACTGAGTTGCGTAGATCCAAAATTGCTTTCCTTTCACCTTAATGGCTGTTCGAGTTGTTAGCAGCACTTGGTAGGGCCATTTCCATCTAGGAGAAAAAGAATCTTTGTTTAGTGCATTCACGCATACTTGATCTCCAGGTTTAAAGGGTGTGTATTTCCCTCTTTTGGATGCATCTGAGCCTGTCGCACCTTTTCATGTATTATTTTGTTTCAGCGGTTTCACACATGGCCTGGGCATATTTCAGTGATGCCTCATCTGCCCATATTAAGGCTACTACCGCTGGAGTCATTGGGGGTTTAGTTCAAGTTGTCACGGGACGTTCCATTAATATCTCATACAGGGTTAAACCTGTATTGCGATTTCTCTGATTTCTCAGGGTATACATTACTATGGGTATGGCATCTGGCCATATCAGCCCATTTTGTTGACACACTTTTGTAACTGCAGTTTTAATTATTCCATCCGCCCTTTCCACCATTCCTGAGGATTGCGGCTGATAAGATATATGCAATTTCCAATCAAATCCCATGGCTTCTGTGAGGGCTTTGGTCAATTTGCGAGTGAAATGAGTTCCCCTGTCACTGTTAATACCCATTGGTATCCCAAACCTAGGTATTATTTCCTTTAACAGAATATTTACCACTGTTCTAGCGTCATCTCTTTTGGTTGGAAAAGCCTCTCCCCACCGTGAAAACATGTCCACTATCACCAGCATGTATTTGTATCCTTAAGCCACCTGCATGTGTGCAAAATCTATCTGCACATTTCCCAAAGGCATTTCGGGTTGTGGTAAATGATCAGACAGCGGGTGTTTTTTTTTAACCCCGATTATTCCTCTGACAAATCATACATGTGTGGGCTACTTTTTTAATTGTTACTGCCATATGCCATTGTTGACATATGACATGTGTCATCCCTCCCTTGCCCACATGAGCCTGCCCATGGGCAAGGCAACATAGTGGCAAAAACAGACTTCTGGGGCATATTGTGTAGGTATTGGGGTGAACCCAGAATTTATGGCTGCCTTGGTAGCAACCGATTTTTAGCCAAGAGCGATGCTCCTCTGGGGAGGCTTGCTCCTGTGCCTGTTTTAACTTTGGTTCTGTTATGGTGGACGGAAGTTCTACTACAGCCGCTTGTAGTTGTGTCTGTGAGCCACTTCCTTTGCTATTTTATCAGCAAATCTATTACCACTGGAGACTTCATCGTCTGCGGTAGTATGCACTTCACACTTTAACGTTGCTATCTTGCTGGGCAGCTGAACAGCATCTCGGAAATTTATAACCAATTTAGCATGTTAAATAGGTTGGTCGGAGGAAGATATGAGTCCCGTTTTTGCATAATTGGCCAAAATCGTGAACTATCTCAAAAGCGTATCGATAATCAGTATAAATATTGGCTGCTTTATTTTTAGCTAGAATACATGCTTTAGTAAGGGCAAACTATTCAGCCGCTTCAGCAGACATTCCCGAAGGCAGAGCAAAAGCTTCCACTGTCTTAAACGGAGTTCCTATTGCATAGCCGGCCAGGAGGGTCATATCATTTGGTCGGTTTGCTGACCCATCGGTGAAAAAGGTGGTGCCTGGACTTTCTAGTGGGTGACTCAATAAATCAGGTCGAGGGGTTGTGGTGGCTTCAACCAATTGTAAACAGTCATGATCATACATATGTTCTGCTTCCGAGGGCGCGGGTAAGAGTGTAGCAGGGTTGACAGCTGGTGCACCCTTGTAGGTAAAGTTGGTTTTAGAAACGATTACTTCATACCCAGTGTGTCGAGCCGCAGTAAAATGCTGCGTTGCAGATGAAAAAAGCAGCAGCAAAACTGATTTTTATACTATGGCCGCCGTGGCTGCTACTGCTCTTAAGCAACTTGGCATACCCTTTGCCACAGCACACAGGGCGGCCGAGTAATAGGCAAGGGGTCTTTTCCCTCCTCAATGCTCTTGTACCAGGACCCCTATTGCAAATCCCCCTGCTTCATTCACATAAAGAGTAAAGGGCTTGCTGAAATAAGGAAGTCCCAAGGCAGGGGCACAAATCATGGCTTGTTTCAAATTACAAAATGCTTGCTCCCTTTCTGGGGTCCAGGTCACAACTGGAGGGGCATCCTGAAGGGTAGCCTTGCGCAGTACTGCGTCCATCTTGCTATAGTCCGGTATCCACTGCCTGCAATAGCCCACCATGCCGAGGAAGGTAAAGGTTTCCTTTTTCATGCGAGGAGTTGGAACCCTTGCTACAGCCTGTTCGCTTTCAGACCCAAGCCTCCACTGTCCTTGCTGCAGCTGAAATCCCAAATACTGAACTGTCTCCTGACAGAATTGCAGTTTGTCCATTGAAATGAAATGAAAATTAAAATCGCTTATTGTCACAAGTAGGCTTCAATGAAGTTACTGTGAAAAGCCCCTAGTCGCCACATTACGGCGCCTGTTCGAGGAGGCTGGTACGGGAATTGAACCTTGCTGCTGGCCTGCCTTGGTCTGCTTTAAAAGCCAGCGATTTAGCCCAGTGTGCTAAACCAGCCCCATTGAGGATCTATGCCCTCTCTGCCAGATGTGATAATAACAAAAGGGTATTCTGTTGACAAACTAGCCCTCCCTTTGAGGCTATCAATAAATTGTCATCATATTGAGAGAATGTTGAGCCTGCAGATAACTGGCATTTGTCCAAGTCTCTTTTAATACTGTAGATTCCGATATGTAAAGCAAATAGATATTGACTTTCCAGGGACTTTATGGAGAAAAAGGCTAAGAAAGTATCCATTGTTGTTGGTA
Source organism: Scyliorhinus canicula (assembly GCF_902713615.1). Taxonomy (NCBI): domain Eukaryota; kingdom Metazoa; phylum Chordata; class Chondrichthyes; order Carcharhiniformes; family Scyliorhinidae; genus Scyliorhinus; species Scyliorhinus canicula. The sequence continues at coordinate 41,921,092 of NC_052165.1, read as the reverse complement.
TAGAAGACAAAATGACATTTGTTTCCGGCACCAATGAAGCAATATGATAACAATTTTATTGATGGCTTTGAGATCTTGTCCAAACCACCACTCGTTGGGTCTTCCTACCTTTGGAATGGGGGTTTTGTGTTCTCTTCAGCACCCTTTGCTGTAATCATTGATCACTCCCTCTATCCCTTTTTCTGCTTCCTGTGCCAGCCTGTATAGTTTTAAGCAGGGCAGGGCAACGTTCTTCTGAAACTGCACACTATGCGCTGGGGCAGAATGTACTTTTCCAACATGATTTTATGTTGGGCCCATAGATGTGCCAGTACCTGGGCCAGGATTGAAGGGAGTAACTGATGGCTGTCTCGGGGAGGTTGTTGTCTTTCAAATGTAGGGGGCCATTGCTCCTCTTTCCAGGTCACTCTGCCCTCCTGTTTGCCATAAAATTCTATCAGGCAATTTTGTCCGTCCATTTCAATATAAATCCCATGCATTACTTTTTTCCTTTGGCCTCTTTGATCACTTCTCCTATTTGCTTTGCCTTAGCGGGATGTCTTATGGCCAATGTTAAATGGAATTCTGAAGTTAAACACATCCTTAAAAGGTCCCTCTGACTATGGGTCAACTGTACTAACATTCCTAATCCCACAACACCGAAAATTAAAAAGGAGTGATATGCAATGAGGTCTGCTTTCCTAAGTGACATTGCGCTTGTAAATTGTATGCGTGTTCATCTTCACGAGCATACCAAGCCGTGCAATGGGTCACTATATTCTCTAGTCTGGACTCGATCAGGTGTTTTAATAGTTGTGCCCAAGGGTCATTAACCTTTTGTAAGACTTCCTTGCAGTTTAAAAATGTGTTTTTGTTTTAACAGTAATACTGTAAGGGTTAACGTTCAGCTGCCAGCATACAACACAGACACAGAGCGATCGGGCGCAGGCTCAGAAGTATTAAATTTTGCAGCTGGTGAGCTCGTATTTGAGACAGTTCTATAAACATTCCATTATGAATGCAATGTATTACCGCTCCTAATTTGCAGAGTGTCTGTCTGCCCAAGAGGGGAAGGTGTCGCGAGGTGGGGGTACTCCTGGGGTTAAATGCTTCTTGTCTCTTGTATGATAGCCTCTTTCCCTCTATTTGCTAACCAGTGTTCGAGGGACTCATTGCCTTCATTCCAATGATTATCATTATTGGGAACCCAGCCCCCATTTATGCCAGGTGGGACTGCAATCCCATCCTTCAAAGCTGGCCAAGATGCACCATAAGAGTATTTTAGAAGCAGCAAAACATCCCCTGGGAGGGGGCTGTAAATACCACACATTCAAGTCAATTTCCAATGATTGATTTTATAGGCATTAGCTATTCTTAGAGATGTATATTTTTCTTTGTCAATTCAGAAAAGATCAACTGTCTGCTGAAATCATTAATGTTTCCTGCAGAACCTAAGGGGCGGAGAACTTGGAATTATACCATTTACGTCTTTCCACGTAATCTGAAAACTTATTTATGTTCAATTACTTTTATTCGTAAAGGCATTTTCTTTCTTTTAAACTGATTTTAATTTCCAATGTTTCAGTGCATTAGAGAAATTTCAACATAAATCACTTAAGTTATAATCTCGGACTCACAGTATCAGACGACAAAAATACAACCCACTTAGCACTTCATGCTTTGACGAAAATTAATTGGTTAAAACAAAGCGCACAGATTCTCACAGCTCACAAATATCATAGTTTTTTTTTAAATAATTTAGCGTACCCAATTATTTTTTCCAATTAAGGGGCAATTTAGTGTGCCCAATCCACCTATCCTGCACATCTTTTGGGTTGTGGGGGCGAAACCCACGCAGACACGGGGAGAATGTGCAAACTCCACACAGACAGTGACCCAGGGCCAGGATTCGAACCCGGGTCCTCAGCGCCGTAGGCAACAATGCTAACCACTGTGCCACCGTGCTGCCCAACAAATATCATAGTTAACCGTTAGCCTTATCTCACGCCACAGACACATCTGAATTCCCTTTTAGACAGGAACCCATCTGTTTCGTTTTTACCTTAATCTTTGATTTACTTTTACACCCCTGTTTTTTTTCTGAGAGGGGGTCAGCTTCATTAGATTCCTAAGGGGGACATAAAGGTTTCCCTACCTCATTCCGTTGCATTACGGTCGTTTCTTTTCATTTTCTTACTCGTTTTGACTCCCTTATCTGTCTTCTTTAAGGAGTTCATCTTCTTTCTTGCTCTGGATGTCTTTTCCGAGGCTTCGGGACGACCTGTCAGGGGGTGACCAGTTTATTGCTCATCTTTCCTTCTGCAAAATACTTTAGAACATATATATAACAATAACAACGACCGCAGAAATCATTCAATAGCGCACACCGGTGTTTATCCTTTCACGAACCTTGAAGTCTTTTTTAAAATTTTAGTCTCTAAGGCGCCTTTTTTCATCCCATGCAGCTATCATTAATTTATTAATTAAGATAACACATTTTCCTCGAAAAGATTACAAAATGGGTACTCATGTTATCATAATAAGGCCGAGACCAAAATATTAAGCAGTATTTTGTTTATGTTACCTGACCTACATATTTTCGTTCAAAAGCAGTGTTAGACTATCTAGTCAAGCATTTCCCAGCATGCTTCTAAATTGGCAACTCATTAATTTCCCTTCCTCATGGGGGATTCAGCAATGGTCGTGTCATTGAATCCCAATTACTTGCCACTTATCATGCCGAACCTGAATGTTGTCTCAATCATGCTGCATTTGGACATGGACTGCTTCAGTATATGAGGAGTTGCAAATGGTGCTGAACTTGTGCAATCATCAGCAAAAAAAAACAATTTCTGACCTTATGATCGAGGGTAGGTCATTGATGAAGGAGCTGAAGATGGTTGGGCCTAGGACACTACCCTGAAGAACTCCTGCAGTGATGTCCTGAGACTGAGATGATTGCCCTCCGACCACCACAATGATCTTCCTTTGTGCCAGGTATGACTCCATCCATAGAATTTTCATAGAATTTACAGTGCAGAAGGAGGCTATTTGGTCCATCGAGTCTGCACTGGCTCTTGGAAAGAACACCCTACCCAAGCCGACACCTCCACTCTATCCCTATAACCCAGTAACTCCACCCGACACAAAGGGCAATTTTGGACACTAAGGGCAATTTAGCATAGCCAATCCACCTAACCTGAGCATCTTTGGACTGTGGGAGGAAACCGGAGCACCCGGAGGAAACCCACGCACACATGGGGAGAATGTGCTGACTCCGCACAGACAGTGACCCAAGTTGGGAATCGAACCTGGGACCCTGGAGCTGTGAAGCAATTGTGGTAACTATTATGCTACCGTGCTGTCCTGTGGGGAGCTTTCCCACATAGACGCAGGGAGAAAATGCAAACTTCACACAGTCACCCAAGGCTGGAATTGAACTCTGGTACCTGGAGCACCACCGTGCCACCCGCAGATTTGTTACGCTTTTTTGTGCAGGACATACCTGGGCAATTTTTACACATTGCCAGGTAAATGTCAGTGTTGTAGCTGTACTGGAATAACTTTGCCAGGGACATGGCAAGTTCTGGAGCACAATATTATTGCTGGAGTATTATCAGGGACCATAGCCTTTGCAGTATCCCGTGCCTTCAGCTATTTCTTGATATCATGTATAGTGAATCAAAATAGCTAAAGATTAGCATTTATGATGTTGGGGACCTCAAGGGGAAGCTGAGATGAATTATCCACTCGGCACTTCTGGCTAAAGGTGGTTGCAAATGCTTCAGCCTTATCTATTGCACTTTTGTGCTTGGCCCCCCTATCATTGAGGATGGGGATATTTGTGGAGCCTCCTCTTCCTGTTAATTACTTTAATGTCCACTGCCATTCATGACTGAATGTGGCAGAACCGCAGAGTTTTGATCCGATCCGTTGGTTGTAGGATGCCTTGTCTCTGCTGGTTGACATGGAATTAATCCAGTGTTGTAGTTTCACAAGGCTGACACCTCATTTTCAGGTATTCCTGGTGGCGCTCCTGGCATGTCCTCCTGCACTCTTCATTGAACCAGAGCTGATCCTTTGGCTCGGTGGTAATGGTAGAGTGGGAGATATGTTGGGCTGTGAGGTTACAGATTGTGGTTCAACACAATTCTGCTGCTGCTGATGGTCCACAGCGCCTCATAGATGCCCAGTCATGAGTTGCTAAGTCTGTTGAAAATATATCCCATTTAGCACAGTGGTGCCACACAACGCAATGGAGGGTATCCTCCATCTGAAGACTGGACGTTGTCTCCAAAGGGACTTTACGGTGGTCACTCCTGATATGATCATGGGCAGATGTATCTGCAGCAGGCAGACTAGTGAGGGTGAGGTCAAATAGATGTTTCCCTCTTGCTGGTTCCCTCACCACCTGCTGTGTTGTATGTTGAATCTATCTATCTCCCTCTTAAAAATATTCAGTGTCCCTGCCTCCACTGCCTTCTGAGGCAGAGAGTTCAAAAGTCGCGCAGCCCTCCGAGAGGACAACATTTTCATCATTTCTGTCCTATAAGGACCATCCCTAATTTTAAAACAGCTACCTCTAGTTCTGGACACCTACAAGAGGAAATATCCTTTCAACATCTACCTTGTCAAAACTGTTCAGAATCTAATATAATTAACCCACCTTTCACTCTTCTAAGCTCGAATCAAAATAATCTAACCTCATAAGACAACCCACTCATTCCAGGTATCAATCTAGTAAACCTCCTCCAACGTATTTACATCCTTCCTTAAATAAGGAGACCAGGACTGCACACACTGAGCGGGATGTTTTGGCCATGCGGCCCAGCAAATGCAAATTCCCACCTGAGGTCAAAAGAAATAACATATTTTCCTATCTTTCTTTGTGTCATCTGCATGGTCCCCGTCCCACCCATGGTGATCTTGCAGCGGGCATGACTGAAAAATCCAGCCTTGTATTCAGAGTCTCACCAGTACCCATGCAACTGAAGCATAATATCCTTACTTTGATGTTAAATTCCTCCAGTTATAAAAGATATCATTCATCAGCCTTCTTGATTACTATCTGTACCTGCAAACTAACTTTTAGTGACTCATGCACGAGAACACCTAGATCCCTCAGCAACTCAGCATTCTGTAGTCATTCTCCATTTAAGCAATACTCAGCTTTTTATTCTTCCAGCCAAAGTGAACAACTTCAAATTTTCCCACATTATACTCCATCTGCCAGATTTTTGCCCACTCATTCAACCTATCTATATCCAGCTGCAAACTCTGTGTTTTTTTAATAACATATTTTCCTATCAATCTTTGTGTCATCTGCAATAGATACCATGCCGTCATTTCCCTCATCTAAATCATTGGTATAAAGTATAAAAGGTTGAGGCTCCAGCAAAGACCCCTGCGGAACATCCTGCCAATCAGCCAAAGACCCATTTATGCATACTCCCTGTTTTCGTCCAGCCAGCCAATCTTCAACCCAGGCTAATATGTCACCCACTACACCATGAGATTTCATTTTCCATAATAACCTTTGATGTAGCATCTTATTAAATGTTTTCTGGAAATTCAGGCACAGTATGTCTACACTCTACAGGCTCCATTTTAACCACAGCACATGTTATTCCTTCAAAGAAATCTAGTAAATTGGTTCAACATGATTTTCCTTTCATAAACGCAAACTGACTCTTCTCAATTACCTTGGGCCCGACAGCCGTGACCGGCTTTTCAAAATGCCGGCTGCAACTGGCTTTCAAGAATGCCGACTGTTCCGCATATGCGTGCCCCCTCGGCTGGATGTAGCAGTGCACAGGCCCGGAGCCCAGCGGGGCAGACCGCCTCCTCCAGACATCAGCACGCTGTCCGAGGAGGAGATTTTGTTCTAAATCGATGGAATCTTCCCGCCAGAAGCGGCGACAGAGAGCAGGTCATGCACCCCGCACTGACTCCATGTGCTCTGGGCGCAAAATCACTGAAGAGAGATTCCTCTATTTTGTAACTGCCACCGAGGAAGCAACAGGAATGAAGCATTTAAAATGGATCATTTTGTAATAAAGAAGAGACACAAACAGGCCATGATCTCACAACTAAATATGTTGAAGAGAGCCGCTCAGGAGAATCCACAGCAGGACAAAGCAGTGGTGGTGTGAACTGCTCAGCTACAGCAGGACAGAGCAGTGCTGGGGGCAGCAGGGTAGCATGGTGGTTAGCATAAATGCTTCACAGCTCCAGGGTCCCAGGTTCGATTCCCGGCTGGGTCACTGTCTGTGTGGAGTCTGCACGTCCTCCCCCTGTGTACGTGGGTTTCCTCCAGTCCAAAGATGTGCGGGTTAGGTGGATTGGCCATGCTAAATTGCCCGTAGTGTCCTAATAAAAATGTAAGGTTAAGGGGGTGGGGGGTTGTTGGGTTACGGGTATAGGGTGGATATGTGGGTTTGAGTAGGGTGATCATGGCTCGGCACAACATTGAGGGCCGAAGGGCCTGTTCTGTGCTGTACTGTTCTATGTTCTATGGTGTGATCTCGAGGGCCTCTGGCGAACAACCCATGAAGCAGAAGCTGAAATCAGGAACAAAGCAGTATAAAGATGATTTCTTGAGGTATGGCTTTATAAATTGTGCCAATGCAAATCAAGATGCAAAGCCCATGTGTGTTATATGCAGTGAAGTACTGGCAAATGAAAGTTTAAAACCCTCAAAACTTCAGAGGCATTTGAAGACTGAGCACGGTGAGTTCAAGGTCAAACCTCTTGATTTTGTTCAACGGATTATCATAGAATTTACAGTACAGAAGGAGGCCATTCAGCCCATCAAGTCTGGACCGGCTCCTAGAAAGAGCACCCGACCCATGGTCAACACCTCTACCCTATCCCCATAACCCAGTAACCCCACCCAATACTAAGGGCAATTTTGGACACTAAGGACAATTTATCATGGCTAATCCACCTAACCTGCACATCTTTGGACTGTGAGAGGAAACCGGAGCACCCAGAGGAAACCCTGCACACACGGGGAGGACGGGCAGACTCCGCACAGACAGTGACCCAAGCCGGAATCGAACCTGGGACCCTGGAGCTGTGACGCAATTGCGCTATCCACAATGCTACCGTGCTGACCCTGTAGTGAGAACTTAAATCGTCAGCTGAAGTCCTGAGCAGAAATATAACATTAGATGACAAAACAAGTGAGATCATGAGGACCAAGCAGGCTCACTTGTCTATTAAAGGTAAGCAAAATGGTGGATCGTGAAGGTCGGCCGGCGTGGGTTGTGAAGGTCGACCGGTGTGGGCCGCGAAGATCAGCTGGTGTGGGTCGCGAAGGTCAGTCGGCTTGGGTTGCAAAGGTAGACCAGTATGGTTCGCGAAGATTAGCTGGCGTGGATCGCAAAGGTCAGTCAGCATGGGTCCCGAAGGTCGGCGCAAAGGTCAGTCAGCATGGGTTCTGAAGGTCGGCTGGGTGGTGAAAACACTGTTTTAAGTGACCAGTCTTCTAGTACGACATTACTTAAAAAAATAGAAAATTCTGTCATTATCTTTTTCAAAGAACGTTTCCCATTTCTAGAGTTTGCTCTATTATTGCAGTAGTTCACAGTTACTGAGCCTTACTTAAATTACTTTTTTAAAGTTTGCTCGATCATTGCTCGGTCCTTTGACTCTGCTTTTGATTGGGATTTGTAATGGATGTCCACATGCTATGGTGGAATTATCAGACAGAGATATGGCATGTTAGGCCCAACACAAACAGATCAACCATGATCTTATTGAATAGGGGTAGCATGCTAGTGGGGCCAAATGCCCCACTTCTGCTCCTATTCTGTATGTTTATATGTTTGTATGCGAGCTACACAGCGGCATTCTCCCCTACCCGGCGTGACGGAGGGTCCCGGAGTAGGGGAGTGGCGCCAACAACTCAGGGGAATTCTCCCCACCTTTGGGAGCCAGCCCCGCGCTGGAGCGGTTGCCACCAGAAGACCGGCGCAAAAAACCGGCGCCCCCGGCAGCGGGGCTGGCCGAAAGGCTTTCGCCGGTCCGCGCATGCGCCGGCAGTGACGTCAGCGGCAGCTGGCCGCTGACGTCACTGCCGGCGCATGCGCGATGTGGGGTTCTCTTCCGCTTCCACCATGGCGGAGGCCGTGGCGGCCGCGGAAGAAAATAGAGCAGCCAGGGCACTGGCCCGGACTCTGAGGGGGGCCCTGATCGTGGGCCAGGCCACCGTGGGGGCACCCCCCGGGGTTCGAATGCCCCCCGCCCCCCCAGGACCCCGGGGGCCTGCTCGCACCGCTGAGCCCGCCGTTCCAGAGGTGGTTTAAACCTCGGTGGCGGGAGAGGCCACTCAGCGGCGGGACTTTGGCCCATCCGAATCGCCGCAGGGGCCTCTCCGATCGGAGTGGCGAGATTCCTGCCCCTGCCACTTCCCGGGTGGCGGAGAATCTCTGCCACGGCGGGGGCGGGATTTTAGGCGCCCCCAGGCGATTCTCCGACCCTGCTGGGGATCGGAGAATTTCGCCCTTGAGTCCACTCTGCTCCAGCCTCCATTACTGTTATAGAAAATTTCTGGTGATTTCAAACTGCTTCTTTGAAGTCAAGTATAGTGGGCGCAATTCTCTCCCCCACGTCGAGTGGGAGAATCGCTGAGGCACCGGGCGAGTCCCGCCACGCCGCCCCGGCACCCGCATGCGATTCTCCCACCCCCCCAAACCAGCGTGGCGAGATTTATGGCTGGCCGCTCGGAGAATCGCCGCTCGCCGTTTGTAACGAGCAAGTGGTGATTCTCCAGCCCGGATGGGCTGAGTGGCCTGCCCAATACGACGGGTTCCACACCTGGTTGCCGGCGGGAACAGCGCGGGAACGCTGGGGGTGGCCGGCCTGTGGTGGGGGGGGGGGGCTCAAAAGGGGTCTGGCCCGCGATCGGTGCCCACCGATCGGCGGGCTGGCCTCTCTGAAGGACGACCTCCATTCCTCCGCCGCCCCGTAAAATCAATCCGACATTTCTTGCGGGGCACTCGCGAGGAGGACAGCAACCGCGCATGCGCGGGTGACATCATTTACGCGGCTCCAGCTGCGTAATTTACGCGGCACCGCTTTTACGTGGCGCGTAAATGACACGGTGCCGCACCTAGCCCCCCGGGGGTGGGAGAATAGGGGGCGAGGGGCGGCCTCTGACGCTGGAGTGAAACACTCAGGTTTTCACTCCGGTGTCGGGATGTAGTCTCCCGATGGGAGAATCTCGCCCAGTGTCTTTATTTCCAACCGGAATGCAATTTTCTTCAATTTTTATTTTCAAATATTTCAGGGTCCTTCCCCTGCGGCTGCCATGTTGTATGTTGCTGTCTAAGGAAGAGGCTCACAGGCATTAGAGTCTGAACAGTAACTATTTATTATAGAACATAACCATGTGCATATCTACAAGACAGTACCCTTCTTCACTTTTGTCTCTTCAGAACTGCCTCTATTGAGACTTCTACCAGACATGTGACCCGTTTACATCAGCATGTGGGTCGTACTGTTTCTCCAGCCCCACATTAACCCTTTCAGTACTCAGCACCTTAATATACATGCTGCACATGCAGTCTGGCAGCCATGCCCATTAGGACACAGCCAGCCCAGTCAGTAGCGGTGCTGCAGAGCCACTCTTGGTGATGGTCATTGAGGTGCATTCTGTGGGTTCTTGCCATCTTCAGTGCTTTTTCCAGTTGGTGTTCAACATGGCGAAGTGTTGATTTATCAGCTAAGGGTGGATCTTCCACCATCCACCCGAATAGATAGACAGGGGGCGGGATTCTTCGTTGCCTGATGCCGATATCGTAATTGCTGATCGGCTGGAGAATTCATTCCGATGCCCTAATCAGGGGCAGTACCAGTTTGCCACCGGTTTTCGAGTCTCCGTCCCCTTCAACATGGCATCATTGCGTTGCGCGGCGTACACCATTGTAACACCGTTGGCGCGTCATCGTCAGGCCGTCCTGTGATGCTTGGCACCCGATGAGCCGAGTTCCTGAGCGCGCAGGTGACGTGTGGTCTGAGCGGTCGGGAACCCAGCATGGCGGCTGCGGACTGTGTCCTGTACTTATACACTTGGCTGGGGTCTGTGCCGCTGGCCGGGAGGCCTTCCACGAGGGGTGGAGGGATTGGTGGAGGGTGACCAGGGGTTGGCCTGTGGAGGCGCGGATGGCGGGTCGGGTCCGCGCACGGCCGGCGCCATGTTGTACGGCGCGACTGCTGCAGGTTGTCGTTTTGCGCATGCGCGGCCCGGGACTTAGCCATTCTCCAGCCATTTGCAGCATGGGAGCTTAGAGTTTTACCTGGCACTTGTGCTCGCCCCTCAGTCCCGGAAACGGTGAGAATTCAGCCCCGATTTTGGCGCCGTAAAACGTCCGCAAATTCTCTATTTCAGCCGGCACTTAGCCGCTGAAACAGAGAATCCAGCCAGGAGCTTTAGTTTTAACATCTACTTTCCCTAGGACTCCACCTCCAATAGTGATCAAGTCTTGGACTGAAATTTGAGCCTGAAACTGTTCAGAGACAAGACTGAGGCAAGTTGACAATATTTAAAAAACAGCATCAGAATCTTGCCAAATAATCAAAGAAAATATTCAAAGTCTTTAGTTGTACTAATAATAGAGCAAACTCTAGGAACAGGAAACCTCCTTTCAAAAAGATAATGACAGAATTTTCTGTTTTTTAAGAATTCTTTCATGGGATGTGAATGTCTCTGGCAAAGCCAGCATTTATTGCCCGTCCCTAATTGCCCTTGAACTGAGTGGCTTGCTTGGTAACTTCAGAGGGCATTTGAGAGTCAACCACATTGTTGTGGGTCTGGAGTAATATGTCAGCAGATTTTATTCCCTTAACAGACATTAGTGAACCAGATACATTTTTACCACAGTCAACACATGGTCATTGTTAGACTTTTAATTCCATATTTTTATTGAATTCAAATTTCATTGTCTGCCATGAAGGGATTTGAATCCGGCTCCCCAGAGCATTGCGTTGGGTCCAGGGATTACTAGTCCAGTGACAATGCCACTATACCACTGCCACATCACAGTTCTGAAGACTAAGTCCAGTGGTGGGTGGAAAAGGAGACGAGATTCCCGTTGGGCAGCAGAGCGGTGACGCAATCTTCCACTTTTCGGTTAATCAATTACGCATCAACGAGGAGCTTGGCACATTTTGTCGCAGGATGGGCAAGACGTCACCCGGACCGCCATTACTTCTTGTGATCAAAGGTCCTGGCACCATATTTAAAGGACATTCAGACAGCTATTCATTCATTGCCAGCGACAAGTTCTGCATTACTCCTTCAGAGTCGCTTCAGCCTCATGCTGGAGAATCTGGAAGTTGTGAGCAACCACATCCCAGAATGTATGAGGGTGCACCCAGCATTGCCTTTCGCTCATCTTTGGACAAGAGATGGCGATACACCCATGGCTGGGCCAATGTTCACTCTTGCTGTGGTCCATGTTCAGCAGCCTCTTAACGTCCTAAAGATCTCACTGCCTCCTGCTGCTCAGATCCTTGCTACTCATAGCCCTGTACCGTCTGCCGACAGGCCCTCCATCTCTTCATTTAGATGAGAAATATTACCAGGGTAGGGTTGCGTGCAACCTCAACACCTCAGTGGATGCGTGAACAGATTGAAGTGATACATTTTGTGAGCATGTCCTTTACAGGGTTCTCGCCATCAAAAAGCCAGCAGGCCGATGCTAATCCCTTCACCTGGCCTCCATCGAGAAATGGCATCTCCACCCCAGCTCTTCCAGGTAAAGGGCATCCTGGAGGACGAGAGGCATTGTTCTTTGATCAGCTCTTTGATGACAGCCAAGTGAGGACACTTTTCCACCCCCCTCCAAATTTGTTAGAAAGACCATCGCTTTGGCAGCAGAGAAAGACTAAAAACATAATCTCTTGTCAGCCATGACCATTCACCCTGTAGGATAGATGTTTGGAATCACGAGTTTACTGCCCTCCACCAGCTGTGCTCCTTCAAGGCATCAACCTCTCTCCCTTCCTTCACCTCGGCCTCCAACAGCAACCAATGGAAAATGGTACAGAATGAAAGGCAGTTCCACTCCTTGCTGGGATCTCAATGTTATGAGACGTATGAGTCAGGAACAAACTTGCTGTACTGCAGCCTTCACCATGGAGTGGAGAACACAAGGGAGCATCTTTCACATCCAGTTTGGTGTTCCTTTAGTTGGCTATTTGTGCCGATCTTGAACTCCACACACACAAAAAGACCCTCCTCCCACTTCGAGGATTCACATGTTCAGAGCAACTGTGTTGTCAAGGACAGCCATGCGAAAATATTGTGCATAACTTTTCAGACACGCTCCACCACCTTCTCCCCTCCCCTTGCCAACCCCCCCAATCACCATAAATCTATCCAATATCACAATTCCTCTCCCCTGACACCCTCGACCCTCCCCCTGTTACCGTGGACCCTATCACCATCCATCTCAATGTACCTTTCCTTCCCTTAGAGCCATTCCATGCCTACCCTAACTCTGACTCCTCCTGTTAACTGAGCCACCCGTCCTTTTCTCTTCCGTGACCCTCCCTTTGAGACCTTCAGCTGCCAAACTCTCACCCTGGGCAGCCTCTCTAGTGCATCCCACTCCCACCTCTGACTGTATATCGTGAGTTCTCAGCCCAGGACTCCACCATCGACAACAATGACTCCACTGCCTAAGACATTCCCCGGACACCCTCCTACCTTCCCTGGACTCCCTGCACTTCGCCAGATACCCTTCCCAACTTCCCCTATAAAACTACCTCCCCTGTCCAGCCTCAGAGCCTCCTGTGATACAGGCACCTGAAATCTCACAGCAACGCTCTTAATGGTAGACAAAAGCACCGGTTACGTACGCAGATGTCATTGATGAAGTGAGGCTTGCTTGGTGCATACCACTTACGCGCAGTCACAAAACAGATCATTTTAATTATTCACTTGTGGGACACTCAATTTAGAGGGGAATTTAATTCCCATGAGTTGACCTTTTAATGAGTATTCATGAGATGCAAATGAATACAAATATAGTTCCTGACATAGATCAGTGGGAATCTGGACCTGCCTTTAATCTGACATCAAAGTTGGGAGAACAAAAGTCCAAACTATTTTCACACTGTCCGAAAACTGACTTTTTCCATCATGCCAAATTTAGGGCTGCCACCCGTCGCGATTCCCACTGCTGGTGGGAGCAGTAAATTATTCCCAATGGTTTTCCATAAGCTAATTGAGTTGCCATATTGATCCATACAGTTTTTAACTCACTTCTATAAAGTAATTTTCTCTCTATTCAGGCGATATATAAAATGGGTTTGGCCGCTTCGCTCACCGAAGTTGACCCACAAACTGCGGAAGAATGTACCAACAGAATCTTCATTCGACTGGACAAAGACAGAGATGGTGAGTGAAACAGGTGTATACAAAGTTGTCCCATTGTTTCTCCAAGAACCGTGGAATTATATAGCAAAGAAGGCTAATCTTCCCTTCTTGACAGGCCTAGCTCTTTGAAAGAGATATCCAATTAGTGTAAATATACCAGTCTCTTCCCCTATCCTGGACTTTAATCTTGTTTTACCACTAAGTGTGTAAATTAACATTGTGACCCATCACACCTACTTTCCACACTTTGCTAATGATGAATTAGCCACACTCCAAATAGATTGGAGACTTATTTGGATCATTCAGGGGAGAGTCACAGGTTGAAGAAAGCTTTCTATAACCAGTGCTTTATTCACACTAATTTCTGAAAGCAGTTCCGAAAGCAAGATTCAGTCCAGTTTTTGTAACGTCCACATTCAATTATTCTGATGCTCTCCTAATTGGCCTCTTACCTTCAACCCTCTTTACACTTCAACTCATCAAGAAATCTCTGCTCCACATATCCTAATGATGGAAGAACAGCAATATATGCCCAAGTCAGGCTGGTGTAGGTGAGTTAAAGGGGGAGAACTTGGAGTGATAACTCAGTCTGAGCTCTCTGCAAGAGCAATGTAGCTGGTCTCACCGCCCCCCCCCCCCACCCCCCCCACCCCCCCCCCCCCCCACCCCCCTCCCCCCCCCCTCCCCGCCGCCTATAGCCCTGCATTTCTTGTCCTTCCAGTGATTACTCAGTTCCCTTTTGAAAGTCACAATTGGAACGGACTCCTTCACCATGGTGTTCCCATCCATCTGCTCCCTTGTCCTTCTGGGTGGTGGAGGTTGCAGGTGGGAGATTCTGTTGAAGGAGTCTTGGTGCAGTGCATCTTATAGGTGGTACTCACTGCTGTCACTGTGTGTCGCTGGTAGAAGGAGTGAATGTTGAAGATGGTGGATAGGGTAACAATCGAACAGGCTGCCTTGTTCTGGATGGTGTCGAGCTCCATGAGTGTTTTTGGAGCTGCAGTCATCCAGGCAAGTGGAGCAAGGTAACCGCAACATAAATCAATAGGGCCGTCAGAGAGCCATCAGGACTGGGATTGCGATGTGTGGATTTTAATTTATCTTTTATCGTTTCAGCTGTTATCAGCCAGCAGGAGTTCATCGAGGGAGCTTTGGGTGATCAGTGGATCCGTGCGATGCTGGAATGTGATCCCAGTACAGTTGATGTTCCAATATCCCCTTAGCTGTATCATTCTTCACCTTCACTTGAGTCAGTGAGGCATGGATTCAACCCCCGCTCCAGAGATTTTGGCACATCATCTAGACTAACACTTCAATGTAATACTGAAGAAGTGCTGCATGTTTGGAAGTGCTGCCGTTTGTTGTAAAATCTGTCTGCCCTCTCAGTTGAACATAAATATCCCATTGTACTATTCTGAAGAAGAGCAGTGTACTGGCTGATATTTACCCCGTGACCAAGAACACCAGTGCAGAATATCTGGTCACTACCACATTGCTGTTTGGGGGAGCTTGCTGTGCACAAATTCACTGCCAGTTTTCCTATGGCAGTGACCAGTCTTCTGAAATATTGTGTTGGCTGTAAACTGCTGTGTTACACCCTGAGGAGGTAAACAGCACGATAGAAATGGTAGTTCGCCTTCTTTCTTTCTTTTTAATGAATTGTAGGAGCAATGAATTGGAATATTTCCTCCTCAATTCCTACTGTTTTTCCCTGGTGTAGAGTTATACACTTTCTTTAATTAGAACATCCTTGCAGACCAGCGGCAGTTCAGGAGCAGAACCTTATATGGGGAGGAGATGCAGCCTCATTGCTTTTGTTTCTTACTCTGCTGGTGTATGTGGTTAGATTACTTGATCTGGCTGAAGCTTTCTGAAGCACATTTGGAGCAGGTCAAATTTTAAAACTTGTTGATCTTTCCCAACTGTGTGTACACAAACCATTTGATTCTCTGCCTCACACACTGAGACCCTGTCTCCTGATTTGTAACTGAATGGTAGTGAGCTGTATTTGGAGAATACAGTGTGGAGCCATGTGCATCAGAGAGTTTGACTTCGCCTGATGAAGGAGCAGCGCTTCGAAAGCTTCTGATTTTAAATAAACCTGTTGGACTGTTGTGTTGTGAAACTTCTTACATCGGAGAGTTAACAGAGAATCAGGGGTTGATGTTAACGCAACAAAATTGTGGCATTCTTTGGGGGCTGATTTGAATGCTGTTGCCAAAAATGTATCGATACGCAGCTTGCATTCATATAGCACCTTCATTGAGCGAAAATGTCCCAAGGTGTTTCAC
Organism: Scyliorhinus canicula; assembly: GCF_902713615.1. Lineage (NCBI taxonomy): Eukaryota > Metazoa > Chordata > Chondrichthyes > Carcharhiniformes > Scyliorhinidae > Scyliorhinus > Scyliorhinus canicula. Next base: position 41,905,435 of record NC_052165.1, on the reverse strand, counting down.
CGGAGCATGATTACAGAATATATTGGTCTCATTAGGAGGTATTAGAACAGGTGACCAAAAGCTTGGTTAAAGAGGCAGGTTTTAAGGGTCGAATTTGAGTGGGGAACTTGAAGGACTGAGTATCAGTTCTGGAGAAAATATACCGTGACTAAAAATCGCTATACAATCACAGCACAGAAGGGGAGCCTATTCAGCCCATCAGGGCAGAATTCAGGGCAGCTATTCAGGGCAGCAGGGTAGCATGGTGGTTAGCATACATGCTTCACAGCTCCAGGGTCCCAGGTTCGATTCCCGGCTGGGTCACTGTCTGTGTGGAGTCTGCACATCCTCCCACCGTGTGTGTGGGTTTCCTCCAGGTGCTCTGGTTTCCTCCCACAGTCCAAAGATGTGCGGGTTAGGTGGATTGGCCATGCTAAATTGCCCGTAGTGTCCTAAAAAAAAGTAAGGTTAAGGGGGGGGTTGTTGGGTTACGGGTATAGGGTGGATGCGTGGGTTTGAGTAGGGTGATCATGGCTCGGCACAACATTGAGGGCCGAAGGGCCTGTTCTGTGCTGTACTGTTCTATTATTCTATTCTATGTCAGCACCACTCCACATGGGCAATTGACCTCGTGCCATTCTCCTTCCTCCTCCCTGTAACCTGGCACATTTCTCCTTTTCAAATAACAGCCTAATTCCCTCTTGAATACCTCAATTGAATCTACCTCCACCGCTCTCTCAGACAGTGCATTCCAGACCATAACCACTCACTGACTGAAGTTTTTCTTCCTCATCTCATTTTCAGGTCTTTTGCAAAATTATCTTAAATCTGTGCCCTCCCTTTCTCGATTCTTTCATTAGCGAGAACAGTGTCTCCCGATCTACTCTGCCCAGACCCTTCAAGGTTTTGAATACTTCAATCAAATCTTCTCTCAGCCTTCTCTTCCCCAAGGAAAACAATCCCAAGTTCTCCTATCAGTGTACCTAACTCATCCCTGGAAATGTAACTCCACTGGTCAAGAAAGGATCGAGGGAGAGAGGAAACAGAACAATGCACCGTTTTGACTTTTTTTTTATTCATTCAAGGGATGTGGGCTTTGCTGGCTAGGCCAGCATTTATTGCCAATTGCCCATCCCTAATTACCGAATCACAGAATCGTTACAGTGCAGAAGGAGGCCATTTGGCCCATCAGGTTAGCACTGGCTCAAAGAGCATTCTACCTAGTCCCACTCCACTGCCTTATCTCCGTAACCTTTCACATTCATTCTTTTCAGACAGCCCTTTTGAATACCTTGATTGAATTGCTTCCACCAGCTTCTCAGGAGATCTGTTCCAGAGTCCAACGACTGTCTGGAAGAAAAGGTTTTTCTCACATCACTTCCCCTCCTTTTGCCCATTACTTTGAATCCGTCTTGATGCCCTCTTGAGTAGAAGCGTTTCTCACTATTTACATCCGTCAGGATCTTAAACGCCTCTATCAAGTCTCCGCTTAGCCATCTTTCTCCAAGGAAAGCAGTCCCAACATCTCCAATCTATGATCATAGCTACACTTGTTTAATCCCTAGAATTATTCTTGTGAATCTCCCCTGCGCTCTCTCCAATGCCTTCACATCCTTCCTTTTTAAAAATAAATTTAGAGTACCAAATTCATTTTATTTTTCAATTAAGGGACAATTCAGCGTGGCCAATCCACCTAACCTGCTCAAGTTTGGGTTGTGGGGGGCAAAACCCACACAAACATGGGGAGAATGTGCAAACTCCACACGGACAGTGTTCCAGAGCTGGGGTTGAACCTGGGACCTGGGCGGCGAGAGACAGCAGTGCTAACCACTGCGCCACCCATGCTACCCTTCACATCCTTCCTCAAGTATGGTGCCCAGAACTGGATGCAGTATTCAAGATGAGGCCTAACTATTGTCTCAGACAAGTTCAACATGACATAATTACCCTTGTACTCAATGCCCCTATTAATAAAGCCTATGATACTTTCTGCAAAATTCTCCATTTGGGAGACGAAGGGATGAATTCTCCGTCATTGGGATTCTCCGTTTTGCTGGCTTCCCCACAATCGGAAACTCCATTGACTAAGGAGCGAAACGGAGAATCCTGACGGCGTGCCACACCAGAAACCCGCCCTAAGTTCTGCAGCCGGAGCGGAACTGCACGTGATTTACGTTCTGTATCCCTCGCCAGACAAATTTATGGATGGTGAGGAATGTGAGGGATTCTCTTTCGTCATTGTGAGCAGGTGGCCCAGTAGCGAAACCCCGTAGCTGGTCACATGCCCCCCCACAGTGCCCAGCCAAAAGTTGGTGACTCCGTGCTGAGGGCCGTAGGGGCAAAGGCAGTGTTTTGCTTAGCATGGCCGAGAACTGAAGTTGTACTTGTGAGTTGGTGTTTGGGTGCATACTTGGGAATCCAGGGGAACACAATACAGGGAGAGGATATTCAAACCTGGCAAGGTGGGCTATCATTGACGATCATTTGGAGTGCCTTTTAGCAGAATTCCAAGGGGAGATGTCTGATGGTGAAGGTTGGGACCTCTTGTGAGAAGGACACTGTTTCGGCCAGATTCATTGACTCACAGTATTATTGATATCTGGTTGGGTTAATGAGAAATCCATGGGATTTGTTTTGGTTGCATTTGGCATTGATTATGCATTGTGGATGTATCTGACCATGGTTGCCTGTTAATTCACATGTACATCATATATAACCATGAATGTTGGTGTATAAGGGGTGGGATTCATTGACCCTCCGCTCCGGAATCGCGCACAGCTGTTCATGTCGGAAATCCGGCGCGATAGCGCTTCTGCGATTCTCCACGGACCCGCGGTCGACGCGGCGCCGGTCGGGGGCCGTTGAAACAGGCCCCCACGGCGATTCTCCGCGGTCGACCGGCTGAACTCCCATCGGTGTTGCTTACATTTGGTACCACCCAGCGGAAGCTGGGACCCGCAGCCGCCATGGTGGTCCTGGTGGGGGGCGGGGGTATCTGACTCCGGGGGGGCCTCAGCGGTGGCCAAGCCCACGACTGGGGGCCACCGATCGGCGGGCCATTGCAATCTGGGAGAGATCTACCTTCCTCCACGCGGGCCCACTGTGGCTCCGCCATGTCGGCAGCGCCCGTGCCGAGGTGGCTTGCGCCGCCGTCTGCATGCATGGCCGCGCGGTCTGGCTAGCAGGCCCCGCTGGCAGTCAGAGCTGCGTGACGCATGCCAGAGCTCTGCTAGCCCCCTGGAAAACGGAGAATCACCCCGGACCTTCGAGGAAAAAGATTCTCGCCCGTTTTCCAGCGGGCGTGGGGACTTAGTCCCCAGAAGGGAGAATCCCGTCCCTGATGTTTGATCTTTCTGAGTTTGTACAGTAAACTTTACTTTTGTTTGTTCAAAATCCATGGAATCTTGTGGCTTTATTCTATGAGAAAATGTCTTGAATTTCAAACTTTGTCTACTTTAAACAAAACATTATTGGTCCCTAACTGGATCCTACCAACAACTTGGGGGTCAGGCCTAGGATTATAGCAGGTATAGTTTTGGGGCTGGTGACTCTGGAAGCAGAATGTAGGTCATCCAGTTCCACTGAAAAAGTTTGTGCATAGATTAATTTAAGTGGAAGTTCAGTCGACGCGCAAAGGAGAAAAAGCCAGAAGAACTGAGAACTGAGGAAAGGTTGAGGGAGCTAGGGCTTTTCTCATTGGAGCGAAGGAGGATGAGAGGTGACTTAATGGAGGTGTATAAGATGATGAGAGGGATAGATAAAGTGGACGTTCAGCAACTTTTTCCTTGGGTGGATGTAGCTGTTGCAAGGGAACATAACTATAAGCTTCATGGTGGAAGATATAGGAGGGATGTCAGAGGTAGGTTCTTTATTCAGAGAATGGTTGGGGCGTGGAACGCACTCCCATCTATGGTAATGGAGTCGGACACTATCAAGCGGTTATTGGATAGGCATATGGAGTGCACTAGAATGATTGGGAGTAGGTTGATTTGATCTTTGTTTCAGACTAGTTCGGTACATCGTGGGCCGAAGGGCCTGTACTGTGCAGTACAGTTCTATGTTCTTTGTCCTATCAAGGATTATCAGGTGGGATATGCTAATGTATGATGTAGATGCAGATGTATTACTGACCCCAGCCAGTCATGTGCTGGACTCTCCCTCTTTCAAGAGAGAGAAGTTGGAATCAGGCCTAGGAGCAGTGTTCCTATGCTGTTACCTGTTTAGATGTGGTACTAATAAACAAGTTGGGTGCGATTCTCCGCTGCCCACGCTGGTTGGGAGAATAGCGGGAGGGCCTCGCGACATTTTTTGCGCCCTCCCGCTATTCTCCCCCCCTCACCTGACCCATGTCACGAATCACTGCTTGCCGTTTTTTACGGCGAGCGGCGATTCTCCGCGGCCGATGGGCCGTGCGGCCAGGCCTTTACGCCCGTTTTTTCATGGCAGCAAACACACCTGCTCGCTGCCGTCGTAAAAACAGGCGCCAGAGGCCCGTTTGGGGCAGGAGCACCACCGTTGTGCTCGGGAGGGGACAGGCCCGCGATCGGTGCCCACCGATCATCGGGCCTGCGTCCAAAAGGGACGCGCTATTTCCCCTCCGCCGCCCGACAAGATCAAGCCACCACATCTTGTCGGGCGGCGGTGGAGAAATGCGGAACCGCGCATGCGCGGGTTCCGTCAATGGCGTGATGACGTCACCCGCGCATGCGCGGATTGGAGCCGGCTCCAACCTGCGTATGCGCGGCTGATGTCATACAGACGGCAGCCGCGCGTCATTTTGGCGCGCGGCCTTAACGACATCGTTAAGTCTGCAGCGCCGTGATTCCCGGGGTCCCGCTCCTAACCCCGATGCGGGGGCGGGGAGAATCGGGTCCCGGGAACGGGCGTGAAGGCTGCCGTGAAACATGGCCAGTTTCACGGCAGCCTTTACGACTCTCCGCATTTGCGGAGAATCTCACCCGTGGGACCAAGTCCGATGCCTCGAGTCAAAGAGAGAAGGACCTAATTTCGGAACACCAGAGATATAAATGAAAGATAAGAGGAAGTGTGTGCAGCATAAACACCAGCAGAAACACGTTGAGCTTAATGCCCTTTTTCTGTCCTTACAGCCTCTGTATTTCTATGCAAAGCTTCTGATGCACTTTTCTAGAACCTCCACCATTACAACAGCCAACAAAAGAAGTTGCACTCTGATTTACTTTAGTACAGAGTCAGCCCATATTTGGGTATCACCTTGGTATTTAAGTAACAATCAGCAGCACAGTTATCTTCCTGTTGACCCTGTGATACTCCCCCAGTGAATGTTAGTTCATGGATATATTAGAAATATCCCAAAGTGGCAGATGTTACACCAAATTTGTTCCTCTTTTATAGATGTAATAAAATATTGCCATATTTTTATATTTTTAGGTAATCTGGTTAGAGTTTTTATCCATGCATTAAGTGCATAAGAAATAAGAGCTGGAATGGGTCATACTCTCCTTTGAGCCTGCTCCACAATTCAATAAGATCGCAGTTAAACTTCCACATGAACTCCACCTTTATTCACTCTTCCCATATGCCATACTTCTGTTAATAACCAAAACTCTATTCGATCTCAGTCAATGACTAAGCCTCTGGGATAGAGAATTCCAAAGATGTAATGAACAGAAAACTTTACAAAGTAAATTACAAGAGGATACGGTGGGCCGAATGACCTCCATTTGTGCAGTATGCTCAGAATAACTGTTGGTTGCTTTTAGGTAATTTCATGAAGGTAGCACCAAACTACAGATGCCAAATGAGGAGATTGTTTTAAAAAATCAATGGGGATATTGTTATGGGAGAGGTGTTTTCAGAACCCCAAAATGTATCATGGAGTCCAACCAACTTAATGGATTGTTACTTTTGAAGCACATGGCTTGTTCCCTAGGTGTGGTATTACAATTATGGATACGTGGTTTTTAAAACAAAACAATGTTTATTCCATGAACTCAACTTAACCTTTTAAAATAAACATTGGATCTCTTAACACCCCTTACTTCAAAGATAACCCCAAAAATAATACACTACCCAATCCTGCACACTGTTCCTATACACATCCAAACGACTTCACCTTCACAAAAACAGTAACACCAGGTTACAGTTAATATATATTTTCTGTTGGATGGGAAAGATATATCAGCCTGCAGACCCAGCACGTTTTCATGCAGCACACAGGCACTTCTCAAAATGCTTTCTCAGGACTGGCTTTCTCCTTTTCAAGCAGCTCTCAGCAAAAACACAAACACTCCCAGCTGCTCTCTCAAACTGAAACTAAAACTTCAAAATGGCTGAGCTAAAAGCCCAGCTCCACCCACACTCTGACATCACTGCATTTCTTAAAGGTACATTGCTTAAACATAAATTTCTTAAAGGCACTCTCACATGACAATATTTTAGAAGAAAATTTACATTTATCAGAGTTCTATGCACAAACTAAGGTCTGAGCAGCAAATTACAGCCTCTTGATTTATCCAGGTTTTTCAATTCTAAGAATAGTTTTAAAACACACATTTTCCCTTCCAATTCCTTTTCTGCCCCCCCCCCCCCCCACTATTTGCTAGTCTCCTCCCTCATTCGTTAAAATGTGCCTGCAGGACTATATGCCTCTTTCTACCTTTGTCATTGTTACTGAAATGGACTATGACTACTGGTTTCAATTAGGTGTTCATGTCTCTGGATTGGGACTTGAAAGCACAGTCTTTTGACCCAGATACAAGTGCACAGTCCACAGAACAACAGCCGACAGATGTAAGTGAAAGGGGGCGGCACGGTGGCACAGTCGTTAGCACTGCTGTCTCACAGCGCCACTGACCGAGGTTCAATTCTGATCTTGGGTCAATGTGTGGAGTTCGCACTTTCGCCCCGTGTCTACGTGGGTTTCTTCCGGGTGTTCAGGTTTCCTACCACAGTCCAAAGATGTAGTTTCCAGAGATACGCAGGGTAGGTGGGGAAACGAGGATAGGGCAGAGGAGACGGTCTAGGTAGGGTGCTCTTCCAGGACGTCGGTGTTGACTTGATGGGCCAAATGGTCTCTAATGATCCGTAGTCATAACCAGGTCAATATGAGAATACCTGAAAACATGGTTGGTGGCAACTTGGCAGATGCAGCCAATCAGGCTTCACCAGTTGTTAGTTGCCATGTTACTGGTTCTCTCTGAGGCATAACATGAATAATATCTTAAACCCAGGCTCTAGCAGCCCTCTCAAGTAGATTCTCACACCGCTGTTTCAAGGAAGAGAAGGGAAGTTCTCCATCGTGTCCTGACCATTATTTATCCCTCAACCAATATCACTGAGACAGAATTTCTGGACGTATATCATATTGTTGTTTGTGAGAGCTTACTATACGCAAATTGCTGACATGATTCCGATGTCACAACAGAACTTCAAAAGTAATATCTTAAGGTGCTATAGAAATGCATGTTTATCTTTCCCCAGTGATAATATTTTTAGTTGCATGATACTTCCTTTACAATTCCAACCCCAATCTCAATGCTATACAATAGGGGTAATGCCATTGGGAACCCTCTCTATGATGGGATTATCACAAATCCTCCTGAGAATCTGCAATCCTGATAGAGTTGGAGATTCAATTTTCAGCCCACCGGAAGTAACTCTATTAAAATCAACAAAGAATAAAGTATGCATTGTGTAAGCCGTCAACTGGATTGCAATGTTCACAATGTGAGGGGTTTTGATAAAGAATTCCCAGCTCTCACCTGTATTTATAACACTTGTCCAGTTCAGTTTCTGGTCAATGGTAACTCCCAGAATGTTGAATTTAACATGGCCAATCCACCTACCCTGCACATCTTTGGGTTGTGGGGGGGTAAGACCCACGCAGACGCGGGGAGAATGTGCGAACTGCACACAGCCAATGGCCCGGGGCCGGGATCGAATCCGGTTCCTTGGCGCCGTGAGGCAGCAGTGCTAACCATTGCGCCACCGTGCCGCTCCTCCCAGGATGTTGATAGTGGAGAATTGAGCGATGGTAATGCCATTGAATGTCAAGGGAGAAAATTAGATACACTCTTGTTGCAAGTGGTCATTGCCTGGCACTTGTTATGATCTGGTACGCGCTGTGTGAAAGGTCGATGGAAGCAGGCTCGATAGTAACTTCGAAAGGAAGTAAAACTTGAATTCAAAAAAATTACAGCAAAGGCAGGTAGGACTAACTGGACAACTCTTTCAAAGGACAGGAGCAGGCATGAATTCTCCCTCTGTGTGCCCAAACAGGCACCGGAGTGTGGAACTGGGGGATTTTCATAGTAATTGCAGTGTTAATGTAAGCCTGCTTGCAACAATAATAAAGATTATTATTCTGATGGGCTGAATTTCCTCCTTATGTATGTCATTGTATTGTGTTGATACCAGAAGGTCTGGGTTTAGGCATGCAAAAGGCATATCGGATTGGCAGATAAGTAAGAGATACATCATGAGAAACGTTAACCATAATAGCTCTAGATGTAAGTAAGCCTGCCGAATGTTGTGCTGAAAAGTCTAATTTCCTGGAAACACAGTATCAGATCTGCTCTGCAGAAGGTAACACCATAGATAGTGTTAGTTGTGCTTCTATTTTGTAACATGTCACTGGGGTTTTCCTGGTTCATGTTCATTCCCTGACCAATATGATCATTGAGATTGTGTTCCATTGAAGGCAACGGCTCTGGATATTGGACAGGCAGTATTTAGGTATCCCGTGCGATAGCACACAATATGAATTTGTACACTGGTGCCTGTTTTTAAAAAAAATTCACCTATGGGGCAATTTAGCGTGGTCAATTCACCTACACTGCACATCTTTTTGGATTGTGAGAGTGAGACCCACGCAGACATGGGGAGAATGTGCAAACTCCACAATAGACAGTCACCCGGGGCTGGGATCGAAAACTGGTCCTCGGCACCATGAAGCAGCAGTGCTAACTACTGTGCCACAGTGCTACCCTTGTTGCCTCTTTTTCCACCTCCCACTTTGAACAGTTTCCATTCGGATTGCACATAGATTTCACAAATTAGTGTTCCCAGTGCTGAATCATGTAAACAGCCAAAACAATGGTGCCATAACTAAGTCTCTCCTCGTTTCTAATCTCCCATTCATCTGCTTGTGGTTGAGTTTTATAAATAACCTTCTAACACCAGAGCATAACACCACAATGGCAGATGTAAATCATCTTTGGGTTACGGATTTCCTTGAAGTGTCTGTGGTCTCTGTCTTTCTTGCTAAGCTCAGTGCAAGTCTGCAATGTTCATTAGTCCTGGTCCGGTTATTCCAGATGTTGTCAAGGAAGTCAGCGGATGTAGGAGAACAGATGGCGATGGAACAGAATAAGGGTCAGAGGTATTCTCTCAGATTGGCTAATGATAGTTCCTCGAAAAGCATCGGTGCTGGGATCTCTGTGGGTCTCCATTTATGTAAATGATTGGGTTTGGCGATCAATAGTACAATTTCGACATGCAGATAGCACCAAATTGAGGGGTATATTCAATACAGAGGAGTGTGACAAAACTCAGGAAGCCTTGAATAAATGGGTGGCACAATGGTTAGCACTGCTGCCTCACAGCGCCAGGGACCCAGGTTCAATTCCTGCCTCGGGTGACTGTCTGAGCGGAGTTTGCACTTTTTCCCCGTGTCTGTGTCGGTTTCCTCCAGGTGCTCCGGTTTCCTGCCACAGTCGAAAGATGTGCAGATTAAGTGGATTGGCCATGCTGAATTGCTGCTCAGTGCCCTAAAGGGTAGGCGGGGTTACTGGGTTACGGGGATAGGGTGGAGGGGTGGGCTGAGCTGAAGTGGCCTGCTCTTCCCCAGGGCTGGTGCAGACTTGGAACAGAAAATTAGCATGCAGGTTTGATTTCATTTGGTTTGTTTTGATTTATTGTGACATGTACCGAAGTATAGTGAAAAGTATTTTTCTGCGGCCGAGGGAACGTACACAGTACGTACATAGTAGGCAAAAAGAATAATCAACAGAGTACATCGACAAACAGTGATTGGTTACAGGGTTGAACAAGGGGCCAATGAAAGCAAATATATGAGCAAGAGCAGCATACGGCATTGTGAATAGTGTTCTTATAGGGAACAGATCAGTCCAAGGGGGAGTCATTGAGGAGTCTTGTAGCTGTGGGGAAGACGCTGTTCCTATGTCTGGATGGGCGGGCCTTCAGATTTCTGTACCTTCTGCCTGATGGAAGGGTCTGGAAGAAGGCAATGCCTGGGTGGGAGGGGTCTCTGATAATGCTGTCTGCCTTCCTGAGGCAATGGAAGGTGTATACAGAATTAATGTGGGGGTGGCAAGCTTGTGTGATGCGTTGGACTGAGTTCACCACACTCTGCAGTTTCTTGCAATCTTGGGCCGAGCAGTTCCCATACCAAGCTGTGATGCAGCTGGGTAGGATGCTCTCTATGGCGCATCTGTCGAAGTTTGTGAGAGTCGATACAGACATACCGAATTTCTTTAGCTTCCGTAGGAAGTAGAGACGGTGCTGGGCTTTCCTGACTGTTGCATCAACGTGAATGGACCAGGACAGACTGTTGGTGATGGTAACCCCCCGGGAACTTAAAGCTATCGACCATCTCCACTTCGGAGCCATTGATGCAGATGGGAGTGTGTCGTGCTGCGCTTCCTGAAGTTGATGATCAGTTCCTTGGTCTTTATGACATTTAGAGAGAAGCTGCTCTCGGTACGCTGTGCAACCAAGTGATTAATCTCCATTCTGTTGTCTGATTCGTCCTTGTTGAGATACGGCCCACCAAGTTAAATCTTGCCACAGAGTCATGTGAGTATAGGGGATACAGTAGAGTACTAAGCACACATCCTTGCGGGGCCCCGGTGTTGAGGACTATTGTGGAGGAGGTGCTGTTGCCTATCCTGACACATTGCGGTCTGTTGGTGAGGAAGTCAAGGATCCAGCTGCACAGGGAGGGGTCAAGTCCAAGATTACAGAGTTTGGTTATTAGTCTTGTCGGGATAATGGTGTTGAAGGCGGAGCAGTCTTCTATGAACAGCAGTCTGACGTAGGTGTCCTTGTTGTCGAGCTGTTCAAGTGTTGATTGTAGAGCCAGGGAGATAGCATCTGCTGTGGACCGGTTGCGGTGATAGGCAAACTGCAGTGGATCGAGACCGTCTGGGAGGCAGGCAGTGATCCATCTCACGACTATCTACTCAAAGCATTTCATGATAACAGACGTCAGGGCCACCTCAGTAGTCGTTGAGACAGGCCATCTTGTTCTTCTTTGGTACTGGTATTGTGGTGGCCTTCTTGAAGGAGTTTGGGACCTCAGAGCGGAGGAGTGAGGTTTTGAAGATATCTGCGAATACACTCACTAGTTGGTCTGAGCAAGCTCTGAGTGCTCGCCCAGGGACACTCTCGGGGCCTGTCACTTTCCGCGGTACAGCAGATAATAAAGAAAGTGAATGGAATGTTGGCATTTATAGCTAAAGAAATAGAGTATAAATGTATAAATGTTGGCGGGTTTGGGGTCGCGCACGGCCGGCGCCATGTTGTACAGCGCAACCGCTGCATGTCGTCAGTGCATGCACAGCCTGGGATCCAGCCATTCTCCGGCCGTTTCCGACACGGGAGATAGGAGTTTCAGCTGCACTGGTGCTAGCCCCTCACCAATACCGGAATCAGTGAGGACTTTACGCCAATGTTTCGGTCGTAAAAGACCACACATTCTCCACTGGCGCCGGCACTTAGTCACTGAAACGGAGAATCCAATCCCTTGGGCGCGATTCTCCGCTCCCAACGCCGGGTGAGAGAATCGCGAGAGGGCCGGGCGAATCACGACACACCTCCCTGACACCCCCCGCGATTCTCCCACCCTTCCAAAATAGCATGTCGCGTTTTGCGACACGCCGCTTGGGGAATTGCCGCTCGCTGTTTTTCATGGCAACCGGCGATTCTCCGGCCCAGATGGGCCGAGCGGCCTGACGAACCCGACCGGTTCACACCGGCGCAAACCACACCTGGTCGCTGTCGGTGTGAACATCGCACAACCGGTAAGTGTGGGGCCTGTTGGGGGGCGGAGGGAGGATCGAACACCATGGGCGTGCTCATGAGGTGACTGGCCCGCGATCGGTGCCCACCAATCGTCGGGCCGGCGTCTCTAAGAGACGCACTCTTTTCCCTCTGCCGCCCCGCAAGATCAAGCCGACATGTCTTGCGGGGCAGCGGAGGCGAAGACGGCAACTGCGCATGCGCGGGTTGGAGCCGGCCAAACTGCGCATGCGCGGCTGACGTCACTTAGGCGCCGCCGGCCGCGTCATTCTCCGTGCGCCGCTTTGACGCAAGCATCAAGCCCCGGCGCCCGAGATTCGAGCACAGCAACGGGAGGAGAAAGATGTCAGAGCCAGGGAGGACCGCCCCGAGGATTGGAGAGGCAGATATTGAGGCGCTCCTGGATGAGGTGGAGCGGAGGAGGAGCATCATCTGCCCTAGAAGAGGGCACCGTCACCCTGCCAGCGTAGTGCGACAGGCCAGGCGTGAGGTGGGAACTGTCGTGAGTGCAGTGGGCAGATCCCTCGGTCTGGGGAGCAGGGCCGGCTCAAGGTACCGGCAACTCGGGCAGTCGCCCGGGGCGCCATGTGCTAGGGGGCGCAATTTGAAAGTTGCTGGCACCGCCTCTTCCGCGAGTGCATTCTAAAGTCAGAAATCCCTGCATGGAAAGCATTCTCAGCACACCCTCCCTCCAACCACGCTGCTCCCTGCCAACCCCAAGTATCAATCCGCCCCTCTCCTTCTCTCTCTGACTGTCTACTTCAACATTCTTACCTGGATTTCTGTGAGACACAAGCTGTTTGCGAGTTGTTTTCTCTCGGCTCCCACCACGTTGTGATTTTTCTCAAAGGCTCGCTCTAATCGCAGGAGCTGGGACGGGGAGAAGGCCGTTCGAATCCGCTTGGGTTTTCTGGTGAAGGGGCCGTGGAGAAGCAAGCCCTCGGCTCCCCCCATTATTTTGAATTGATAACCTCTTTTCTCTGACCCCTAAACTGGGGAAAATAATCCTTCACCCTATCCAAATTCTTCATGATTTTAAGGGTTCCTAATAAATCTCAGCAAAGGCTTCTTCACTCCAAAGGAAATAACCACAGTGTCTTACATCTGGACATAGTTTGATTTTTTTATTCCCTGGTATCATCCTGATGAATCTGTACATTCCATTTGGCACTATGTCCTTCCTATAGAGTGACATAAATGCACACAATCCTCTAACTGCACCCTAACTAGTGCCTTCGAAGGGCAGCACGGTGGCGCAGCGGGTTGTAATAATTGTAATAAACTCTTTATTCTCCATTTTCAGTTTTTCTCCTTGTGAAAATTTTAAAAAATTATACTTGTAAGGGTGCCGAAGTTCAGCTTGCCCGGGGCGCCAGCAACCCTAGGGCCGTTCCTGCTGGGGAGCAATGCAGGAAGAAGCTCCACGACCTCACCAGGGCTGCCAGGGTAAGTGCAAAGAGGGTGCCCCCGGTCACAACAATCCTTCCCCCCAGACATGTACTTAATCACCCACCTCCCCCATGGCACGAGGGGGAGGGGGAGGGGAGCAGAGTGAGTGGAGGGTGGTTTACCAAGTAGTCACAGACCCACATGAGCGCTGCGACCCCCTGGAGAGATGCAATGGTTTAGTTACAACTTGACCCCCAAACCTTCTCCAATATGTGAACGCCCTGATGATACCTGCCGAATTGATGATCTATCTATGCCCCCCCAACAGGACAAGACTGCTCACAATACCCGGGAGCGCAACAGGACCGGAGGGGGTTCGCCCATTTTCCAACCCCTGACCACGTTTGAGCAGAGGGCGCTGGACCTTGCTGGGGGATCTGCCACCCAGGAGGTCACGCAATGCGAGGTTGGAGGGGCTAAACCAAGTGAGACAACCCTGCATGACAACCCCCCCACCCCCATCCTCTGTCCCTTCACACTCTGCCCACTGGACACCCCCCCCCATCCTCTGTCCCTTCACTCTCTGCGCACTGGACCCCCCCCCCCCCCCGTACTCTGTCCCTTCACACTGCCCACTGGCAACCCCACCCCCCCCCCAACTCCCTGTCCCTTCTCAATCTGCCCAGTGGACACCCCCCCCCCCCTATCCTCTGTCCCTTCACACTCTGCCCACTGGACACCCCCCCCCCCATCCTCTGTCCCTTCACACTCTGCCCACTGGACACCCCCCCCCCCCCACCCATCCTCTGTCCCTTCACACTCTGCCCACTGGACACCCCCCCTCCCATCCTCTGTCCCTTCACACTCTGCCCACTGGACACCCGCCCTCCCATCCTCTGTCCCTTCACACTCTGCCCACTGGACACCCCCCCCCCCCCCACCCATCCTCTGTCCCTTCACACTCTGCCCACTGGACACCCCCCCTCCCATCCTCTGTCCCTTCACACTCTGCCCACTGGACACCCGCCCTCCCATCCTCTGTCCCTTCACACTCTGCCCACTGGACACCCCCCCCATCCTCTGTCCCTTCACACTCTGCCCACTGGACCGTCCAACGCCCGGCCGAGCGTTTCTAAATAGCCCCGTTTCATTCTCTTCCCAAGGACGTGATGCCGAACAACCAGGGCCGTCTGCGTCCAGGCAAAGACGGGCACCTGCCACCACCACCACCACCTCACCCAGGGCCTCACGCCAGAGGGTGCCGGGAGCACAGTCAGGGGTGCCATCCTCCCAAACAGATTCTGTGGAGCAGGAGGCGTAGAGGACGGTGACAGAGGGAGAGAGAGAAATGAGCCGCGAACGCCCTGCGGCCACTCATCAGTGGGCCGATGACCCCGACGACATTTGTACGGACGAGGACCTCGAGCTTGCGGCACTGCTATCTCCCACACCATCCACCACCCCAGAGACACTCACCTCGGTTGGGCAATTCAATGATGAGGCTCCCGGGTCACGGTCTGGTTCGCCCAACACAGCTGAGTAGGTACAGTAGGTGAGGTCGGAGCAGCCGAGGGCCTGGATTTTTGGAGGGCAGGCCAGGCCCAGCATCCAGCTGGCTCCCAGACGTTTCCTGGGTTCCTGGATTTACTTGACCCACCCGCACAGCCGATGCATCTCGAAACTCAGGGACACAATGATGGGATGAGGGCCGTCTTCCAGCAGCTGCAGACGCAGTTAGAGGAGTCGAACCGCGTCCAGGAGCAGGGGGTGGTGTCGCTCATGGGAGCCACCCAGGCCGACACCGCACGGGTGGCATCCGCGGTCGAGGCAATGGGTGAAACGTTTTCGGACATGGGTCAGGTTATGCAAGGCGTTGGGCTTCATTTGCATGCGTTATCCTCGGCCCTGGACAGGGTTGCCCTCTCACAGGCAGCAATGCGCCAGAGCCAACATGACATTGCCGGCGCCCTGCGGGCCTTGGCCGAGTCTCACCAGGCCATGGCCCAGTCGCAGCACGCCATGGCACAGTCCCAGGACGCCATGGCACAGTCCCAGCAGGAAATGGCACAGTCCCACCAGTCAGTTGCGGAGAGTATCAACCGCCTGACACACGTGCTGGATGGCGTCGTGCACTCACAGGTTGAGGTCGCACAGTCCCTGGCGGGAATGTCTCACTCCCTGGACTCTGTCTCTGCGAACCTTCGGACCCTGGTCGAAACCGTTGCAGGCCTTCAAGACTGGCAGCACCAGGTGTCGGTGGCGTGACGGGGCACCTCCCCGCTCGCACCTCCGTCCAAAAGTGAGGCCCGGGGGCCACCGGGCTACCCGAGGGAGGAGGAGGTTTCGGGGCCCATCCCATTAACTCCATCACGGGACGTCCCGGGACTCTCGGCCTCCCCCCGTCCCATCCCTGGTGCATTGGGTGGGCAGCGGGCAGAGCAGGGTGGCACCACGTCATCCGGGTGTGCAGTCCCTTCCCCCCACCCCACCCCCTCCCACAGCTACCCCACGCGGGCACGTGATGGAGTGTCCCTGACGAACTCAGTGGCCACCAAGGTGGATGGTTCAGCTATTGCCATGAGTCAGACTCTCTCTAATGATTCTGAGCTCACAGCTCATCGCAGAGCGGGCTGTCATCATTCCACATGGCACTGATCACACCAGCTGACACAGCCATCAATGTCGTGCCATACCGTTGTGCCGCAGTGGTAAGGGTGATGTAGAACTGGAGCAGAGTACGCAGAGCGGGGAGGTGGGGGGGGGGGGGGGGGGGGGGGGGGGGGGGGTGGGGGGGGTGGTGCGGGGGGGGGTGGTGGTGGTGGTGGCAGTTGTGTGTTGACCGTCTGCGCGACTGGCGATGCAGCTGGTAGTGTTGGTGTTCAGCGGGGCCGTCGTGCGCGACGCGTGAATCTGGCTGCCACCAAGGCATCGCATGCCTGCCGTCCTCGCCGGGTCTGTCGTGCAGCCTCCTGGGCATCACCAGCAGCCGGATCCTGTCTGCGTGCTGTGCCCGCCACTCCACCAACCTCCTCCCCCTCCTCCTCTGTGCTGGCACCACTGCCACTGGCTTCTCCCTCCGCCTCCTCCAGCAGGGCATCTCCCCGCTGCATCGCTATGTTGTGCAGCGCACAGCAGACCACTGTGGTGATAACCACTGTAGAAATGCATACTTGCAGTAGGGGGATGTATGGCTGTACCTGTAATACAGGTTCCTCCGGTAAGCCCCTGCCGGCTAGCTCCACCCACAGGGAGCTTGTGTATAAATATGCGTGTGAGTCACTCAGACTCTAGTCTTCAGTTGCAGCCGGAGGAACAGCATCACACAGCAATAAAGCCTCGATTGAACTTGTCTCTCGTCTTTGACTATAATTGTTAGCGCCACAACCACAACAATGCGAGTGACCTTGTTGGGCTGGTACTGCAGGGCCCCTCCGGAGCGGTCCAGGCACCTGAATCTCATCTTCAGGAGACCAAAGCAGCGCTCCACCACACCCCTGGTTGCTGCATGGGCCTCGTTGTATCGGGTTACCGCATTGGTCTGAGGCCTCCGTATAGGCGTCATCAGCCAAGACCTCAGTGGATAACCCCTGTCGCCCAGCAACCAGACCCTCAGCCGGGGGGGCCGTCCCTCAAACATTGCAAGGATGTACGACTGCGCCAGAATGTAGGCGTCATGCACACTCCCTGGGAACCTTGCACAGACGTTCATGAACGTCATGTGGGGGTCGCATACCACCTGGATATTCATGGAGTATGTCCCCCTCCTGTTTGTGAAGACCTCCCTGTCCCCTGCAGGCGGGTGCATGGGGACGTGAACACAATCGAATGCCCCCTGCACCATCGGTATCCCGGCCACGCTGGCAAATCCACGAGCTCGTGAATGTTGACTTGCTCGGTCCTCGGGAAAGGTGATGTAGCGGTCCGCGATGGCATAGAGGGCGTCGGGGACATCCCGGATACACCTGTGCACCGATGACTGGGAGATCCCGGATAGGTCCCCGCTCGGAGACTGAAAGGAGCCGGTTGCATAGAAGTTAAGAGCGACCGTCACCTTGACGGCAACCCGGATCGCGTGTCCTCCTCCCGTTCCACGTGGCGCGAGGTGCGCCACGAGGTGACAGATATGTGTCACCGTCTCTCTATTCAACCGGAGTCTCCTCCTGCAGGTGATGTCCGGCATTTTCTGGAAAGAGATCCGGGCACGGTACACCCTCGGCCTTGGTCGTCGCCTCTGGCGCCGTGGCTGCACCCTCACTCTCTCCTCCTCCTCCTCCTCCTCCTCCCCCCCATGCTGCTCGACGACTGGCAACTCCTCGGCCCTTCCCTCTGCTGCTGCAGTTGGCCCTGCATCCACTGCGGGTTGTGGCTGTGGATGCTGCTCCATCTCCAAATGCAGTGCAGCAGCCCCAACCACTGCGCAGAACATAGCCGTTCTGTTCACAGACATTGTGCTAACCTACAGAAGGGTGGTGGGGGGCAGAGAAACAACATGTTAGACGGAGGTTATTGGACACCTCGGCAGCCGCGTGCCACAGGATACCTGTGTGTCCCGGAGGCCTGGTCGCGCTGCTGACACGCGGTCAGCCTAACCCCTGGTCACTTTTTGCATCCAACGGGCAGTTAACTACGTCTTCCTCACCGGTGTGTCAGTGTCCTGTGGCCGTAAGCCGCAGGGAAACCAGCGGCCGTGTCCTCGTGACCGTCATGCCATGGCAGGGCGGCTGACATTTTGTAACCGGGGGTGGACGAGTCACTCCCTCCCTCCCTCTCCCTCCCCCCTCATCCCCCCTCCCCCTCACCCTCTCGTCCCTCTCCCCCTCCCCCTTCTCTCCCTCTCTCTCTCTATCCCTCTCCCTCCCTCTCCCACTCTCTCCCCCTCCTCTCCCTCCCCCTCCTCTCCCTCCCTCTCCCTCCCTCTCCCTCCCTCTCTCTCCCTCTCCCTCCCTCTCCCTCCCTCTCTCTCCCTCTCCCTCCCTCGCTCCCTCTCCCTCCCTCCCCCTCCTCTCCCTCTCCCCCTCCCCCCGCTCCCCCCTCCTCTCCCTCCCTCTCTCCCTCTCCTTCCCTCTCTCCCTCTCCCTCCCCTCTCCCTCCCTCCCCCCTTCTCTCCCTCTCCCTCCCCACTCCCTCCCTCTCTCCCTCTCCCCCTCTCTCCCTCTCTCCCCTCCTCTCCCTCTCTCCCTCTCCCTCTCTCTCCCTCCCGCTTTCCCTCTCTCTCCCTCTCCCTCCCTCTCCCTCCCTCCCTCCCCCCCTCCTCCCTCCCTCTCTCCCTCTCCCTCCCTCTCTCTCCCTCTCCTTCCCTCTCCCCCCCCCCCCCCCCTCGCTCCTCTCGTCAGCAGCACGGCTGGCTGACGACTTTAAAAAGCAGGTGTGATAGCCGGCGTCATAACCTGGCGGCACAATGTCAGGACATCGGCCCATTCGGGCCGGAGAATAACGGGGGGACGGATAGACGGCTGTTCGGCCGTATCGGGGCGTTTGACGAGGTTATCTGCGGGAAACCCGATGTTAAACATTTTCTCGTTTGGGAGAATAGCGGGAACGCGTCGGACTTGCGTCGCGTGAAAAACCGGCGCGGCCCTCTATTCTCCGAACCGGCGTGAGGTCGGAGAATTGCACCCTCTGGGTTTCACTCCGGCGTCGGCTGTTTCTCTCCGTTTCGGAGAATCGCGCCCCTGATCTCTTGAAAATATGGCCTGATAGGGCTTTTGAAAATTTCGGACGTGTTTGTTAAGGTAGATCTAGTAAAGATGTTTCCACTTGTGAATGAGAACAGGGATAAGGAGCCATCAATGTAAGACAGTCACAACCAAATCTAATCAGGAATTCAGGAGCGTGCAGAGAGTGGTGAGAATGTGGAACTAACTACCACAGCGAGTGGTTGAGGTGAATTATATAGATACACTTAATGGGAGGCAGGATAAATGCATGGGGGAGAAGGATATGCTGATAGGGTGAGGTGAAGAGAGGGTATGACAAGGCTTGTGTGGAGCCTAAAACCCTTTGGGCTGAATGACCTAGATCCAACACATGTATCAACAACTTGCATTTTTACAGCTCTTCTCACTTGGGCAAACATTCTGAAATCTGATCAATCATCCACCAGTTCTGAAAATTCAGTCAGGCAAAGGGTGAATTGCATAAACGGAAAGCAAAAGCTGTTCCCTCCTTGAGGTATTGGCAAGTTGCCAGTGATTTGAGTTAATGTCAGTAGCCGTTGCGTTCCATCTCCGTGGCTTGGTTGAGCTTACAGGAAGCAGGCCTCTCAAACCATTAGCTGCTTCAATAATAGATTGTGTTCTATTGATTAAATCCCAGAAAAGGAACTCCGTAAAGAAACCACAGGAAGGAAAAAGGGAGACAAACAAACACCATCATTTCTGAGAAAAATTGATGGGGGAGGATTAAGAAGCTGCTCTGTTGAAGAAATTCACCATTCCCCAACTCCCAATGGCAACCAGAGGCACAGGGCGGATGTAGAATTGCAACACTAAGACCCTGATTGTCCAGGAACATAGGAACAGGAGTCCATTCAGCCCCTCAAGCATGCTCCACCATTCCATTAGATCATGGTTGATCTGTACTTCAACTCCATTTCTCCCCATTTTCTCTATTCCTTTGATGCCTTTACTCAAGAACAATCTGTCAATCCCAGTCTTGAATGTTTTGGTTGCGCAAATATCCACAGTGTTTTTGGGGAGAGTTCCAGATTTCCACTCCCTTTTGTGTGAAAAAGTGCTTCCTGACATCACCTTGAATGGCCCAGTTTGAATTTTAATGTTCTGTTCCCTTGTCCAAGGCACCTCGCATCAGAGGAAATAGTTCCTCTCCATCTACCCTGTTATGTCCGTCTATTCGTCATATGTACATATACATAAAATGAGTGAAATTCACCATTTGGGAGACCGAGTGGTGACGCCGGAACTGAATTGTGTGCTGAGACACAGGAGAGAAGATAGATGATTCAAAGGCTTTAATCATCTGAGAACTGTACAGCAGCCGAGAAGTGTGCTCATCACATGTTGCCTGAGTGAGCCTTATCTTATATACCGTTTCCTGGGGGCGGAGCCAGAGGCGGAATCCCCCAGGGTTCCAACCCCGGTCTTAAAGGGCCAATGCATTAAAGGTAAGGTACCGTTATAGCAGCTACTGATACCATTCATCACATGTGCGGTGTGCCTTCCTGTTGGGGCTCTATTCAGGGAAAAAGTCAGGTCATGCTAATGTATCAACACTCTACTGGCACGAATTTGGGGCATTCTAAACGCTGGGGCCGGAGTTAGCGCCAAAGAGCCTGGCAGCTGGAGCTGTTTTTAAGCGCTCCATCTACTGCACACTCACTGTAGCCACCAAGTTGGCTCAGAGAAGACCTGCATCCCCCCCACCCCCCAAGATCGGGAGTCTGAGGTGGACCCACAGCTCCATGCCAGGAAGAAGCGGAGGGACACCCTTTCCCCCAGGATGGACTGCGGACTCCAGCCTGCCCTCCTGGAGAGACTGGCAGTGCTGACTGCCTGGGAGGTGGTGGCAGAGGCAGTCAGCACTGCCAGTCTCACCAGGAGGAAACAGCTGGTGATTCGGAGGGCTGGAGGTCACTGGTGTGTCCTCTGCCCTGAGAGGGGCAGAGACCCTGGGAGGGTTCCAGAGGATGTAGTGCA
The DNA here is from genome assembly GCF_902713615.1 of Scyliorhinus canicula. Taxonomy (NCBI): domain Eukaryota; kingdom Metazoa; phylum Chordata; class Chondrichthyes; order Carcharhiniformes; family Scyliorhinidae; genus Scyliorhinus; species Scyliorhinus canicula. Next base: position 41,884,391 of record NC_052165.1, on the reverse strand, counting down.
GGTGTCCTCTGGTTGTGAGCTCTGTGATCCCTCGCTTCCTCTGCGACGGGGCAGCGCTTTTGAGGAGTGAAATCACCTGATGGGCTCCGAGCTTGGCCCTTGATGGTATATCTGGGCTATGAGGCAGTCCAGAGCAGTGGCCTGGTTGCGCTCCCAGCTGACCTTCTGAGCATTTAAAGAACTCAGGCAGCACTCAGCAGCATGAGCAGCCAGGAGCCTGTGAACAGCACCAAAGGAGTGTGTTTAAAAGACAAACTGCAGCAATGGTGGTCTGAGCCAGGCCACCACAATCCACGGACTTGGCATCAAGTGACTATCCACTAGTGCCCCCGGCCTGGGCAGGCATTCCCCAGCAAGCTCGACAGATTCAACGGGTTTTTCAGTGTTTTTTTAGCCTCCCGTTCCCCCTCCGCAGTCAGGGCACCCAGTCCACGTCTGTCAATATTTGTAGTAATTCTCGCCCGCGAGACGTCCGCCTGAGAGGAGTGGAACATCGCGGAAGGGCGGGGCATACTGTGTCAAACCCGCTAATCACATTTAAATGCGTGCAAATGCTTGAATCGGCGTGGACCTCGATTTTGGCCGGAGGCTCAATTCTCCACCTGATCGCAGTTTATGTTTGCGACAATGAGAGGCAGAGAATTTTGCCAGATATTAATTGGAAGGATGTTTCGGCATATCTGTCTTGGAATGTTGCGATTGTATATTGAGTGCAAAGTCATGAGATGACAACATTACACTTTGTCTCTGTGATACTGATTGACAATAGTTTAAGATGTACAACCTTAAAGGTGCAAGTACATCATGGGCTAGATTCTACATTGCCTGACGCCAGCAGAGGTCCGCGATTGGGTGACGAATCATCAAAAAAACGCCAATCCGTTTCCGATGCTCCGGTCCCCGGCTTTGCCAGCGGGTTGAGGCAAATGGGTCAAAATGGGTCATTTGCATTCTATTAATGAGCTAGTCACTGAATTCTCCATGCCTCTGTTATTCTCCAGGCCTCTGGGCTGAGATTTATGTGGGTATGGATTGGTGAAGGTATTTGTCAGCATGGCCTTGGCACGGTGGGCCTTTAAGGTAGGTGCCCCCAAAGTCCATCGGAGGGCCTCCTCAATCTTCCAAACTCAATGGGATGCAAGCTTAATGTGTGCAACCTGTCCTCATGATTTACCCCTTTACATCATGGCATCATTCCACAGAATCTGGCCATGACTGGCATCACTGGATCAAGGAATTTACGCCATTGACCAATTCATGGTGGCTGGGAATATCTTAGAACTCCAAAGCAATTCTCAGACAACGTGTAGGAAGAGGTGAAATCTTCCCTGTGCCAAATAATGTAATCTAGACTGAGGAATGAGTGTTTAAAAATACTACAACACTAACTTCAACTACTAGAAATTGGATGACGTGCACTGGGTACAGGTATTGTTCCCTCAGATGGAGTAAGTAGAAATGAGGCACTTCCAATATTGTGCCTCAGGCTTAAGCTACATTGAGCCAGATTTGAATTTCAGGCCACTATATAGCCAATAGCAATCCTCACCAAGGTGTGGCTTTGGTGGGGAGTGGGGGAGGTGACGGTGACTAGAAGGAAAGGGCACAGCGATGGTCTTCAGCACTACAATGGATCGAGGAGAATAAGTCCAACTCCCAGCTCCATGTTCAGGTAAGTATTTTATATAAGAAATGGTTGGCAGCCTGTGGCAATGCCTTTAAGGAAGCCTAGAAACCTGATTTCTTGGAATGCAGCACGCACAATATCAGGGAAGCCTCATTTCAGGAAGGGGTCCTCAAATTGGCATTGGGCCCTCTTATTTGTAGAAGGACAGCGATGAGACCATCAATTCACGCGACACGTGGTTGGAAGTGAACAGTGGTTTTAATTGTCCTAAACCAGAGCCTGCCTGTGACGGGATGAACTCGAGATGAACTGGCAGCAGGCTCGCAGCACTGATCTTTATACATCCGGTTTTGGGGAGGAGCCATGGGCGGAGCCAAGGGTGGAGCCCAGTACAAACTCCTCATCTCCCCCTATGGGCAGGGCCGTGCAATTACACACAATCCGGTACAGAGTACAGGCTCAATACATGTGGTACAATACAGTGTGAATTACTGAGGTTTATAATTCACCACAGACAGTATCCATAATGCCCAATCCAGGCATAGCATTGGATGCCTACACAGGTTTTTACTGATATTGCAACATTTCACTTTCTGTCCAACCTGGAAACCAAATACATCCATCTTTGCATAGGCTGAATTTCAGAATGATACTTACGAAGATACTTGGTATAGAGTTGTACTTTTAAAATATATATCTTTATTGGTTTTTGCTTTTGATTGTGACATTACAAAAGTCAAAAGAATAAAAAATATACAAACTGAAAAATAAAACGACGAAAGGGAAACAGTGTAATCAGGTATGAATACATAGAAACAGATATACAGCTACGAGGCCTGTTAACACTGGGCCCCTAGTAATCGTTTACCGCAACTATACTGTTTGATTATTTATGTGGCCCCATGGTATTAAAACACACCAAGGGCATGTTTTTCCATCACCCATTGTTGCCGTGGCTGCACCCATGGGCTCTCTTTCCTTCGGTATCCTTTGGTTCCTCTGCCATGCTTCTCCTATCGTCTGGGTAAACTATTCCCTCTTCCTTTCTCAGCCCCCCCTTCCTCCCACCTTCTCTTCTTTCTTTGACTATTTTGGTCCCTCTTTCCCTTTCCCTGCTCCCCCTCCCTTATTGGTTGCTGATTACGAACAGGTTCTCGAACAGGTTGGTAAATTGCTTCCATGATTTGCGGAGGCCTTCCTCCGATCCTCTAATGGTGAATTTTATTTTTCCCATTTTGAGGAATTCCGCTAAGTCGCACAGCCAGTTTGTGGCCTTGGGTGGCTCTGCTGATCTCTCAGCCTTGAGGGGGTGGAGTTCGCCCTATGCAGGGCTTTGATCCAGAGTCCACCCCCTATCACTGTGCCTAGCTCTTCCTCCCATTGTTCACGTGTCTTGCCCAGCTGTGCCCTTATCTCCTCCAGCAGCAGTCATCTGTACATTTCTGCGCAACTATCGTTCCCTAGCCCGATGTCAGAAGTCTGTCCAGTAGGGTGTGGCTGGGTGTCTGGGAGAACTTTGCTGTCTCCTTGCAAAGTACAAGAGCTCATTCCCTTTCTGGCGGTGGAGCTTGTCCGTTACTTCGCCCAGGTCCCTACTCTGCCATCTACATATAGATCCCCTCCCATCAGTACCGCCTTGTCCTTTCTCCACCTTTTAGGGGAGGCACCTATTGTATCAGGGGTGAATTTATGGGTTCTGCAGATTGGGCTCATAGTAGACATTTTAGCCAGATGGAAATGGTGCCCAAGTTGATTCCATGTCCTCAAAGTGGTCACTACCACTAGGCTCCTTGAGTACTTGGTTGGGGTCAATAGGAAGGGTCCATGGTCAGTGCTCAGGGGGATTTCCCGGTGCAGGTGGTCTACTCCATTCTCACCCATTCCACCTCCTTGATCCACCACCATATCGTTTCTGTGTTGGCCGCCCAGTGCTAGATTAGGAGGCTCAGAAGGGCCAAGCCCCCCCATGTCCTCCTCCTTTGCAGGACATTTTAAAGTATCCTAGGGTTCTTCACCCAGTCCCCCACACAAACACCATGAATAGTTTGTCTAGTTTGGTGAAGAAGGCCTTTGCTATGAAGATTGGGAGTGATCTGAATAGGAAGAGGAATCTTGGAAATATGTTAATTTTGATTGTCTGCACTCACCCCACCAGGGAGAGCAGGAGTGGGTCCACCTCCTCAAGTTACTCTGAACCTCTTCCACTAGACTCAATGGCCGGGATTCTCCGACCCCGTGCTGGGTCGGAGAATCCCCGGGGGGAGGTGCAAATCCCGCCCAGCCACCCTGATGCCAGCTTCCCTATATTCCAACGCTGTTTTTCAGGCGCCCGTGGGATTCCCGCCGCGCCGGTCGGGGACCGTTGACAGCGCCCATCCCCCCCCCCCCCGCCCCGGGCGATTCTCTGGCCCTGATGAGCCGATTGGCCGACGGGTTTGGCCGAGTCCCGCCGGCGTGGATTACTCAGCTCCCACACGGCGGGACCTGGAAGGTGAGTGGGCGGGGCCGTCCTCGGGGTGGGGGGGGGGGGGGGGGGGGGGATCCGACCCCGGTGGGGGCCCCACGGTGGCCTGGCCCGTGATCGATGCCTACTGATCGGCAGGTGGGCTGTTTCCATGGGGGCCTACTTTACTCCGCGCCGGGCCACTGCATGGCTCCGCCATATTGCTCGGGAGCTAGAGCGGAGAAGGGAACCCTCGCGCATGCGCGGAAATACGCCGGCCATTCCGCACATGTGCGGAAATATGTTGGCCTTTACGCGCATGCGTGAACTCGTGCGGGCCGTTCGGTGCCAGCTGGAGCTGCAGGTACCACTCCGGCGGCAACCTATCCCTCTAGAAAGGGGAGAATTCCTCACTTTCTGGGGCCGTTGATGCCGGAGTGTTTGGCGGCAGTTTTTCACGCCGGCGTGGGGACATAGCTCCATTATTGGAGAATCCCTCCCAATAAGTTCCACTTGGGGATCCCTGACCAGCCGTCTGCTGGAGGGCGCCTGCCAGTGCCAGGGGGAATAGCAAGGAGCGACCTAGCGACAGTGCCATGGATTCAGAGAGGGAAGAGGGACATGCCTGTTTAACCATGCAAGCATCCAGCTTGTGGTGCCAGTTTGTATTTGCCACATCAGCATGTTAGCTGGATGGTGTCTTCTACCTGAATGTAGAATTTTAGTAAATCTTTCCGAATACAACTACATAGTTTTCAAATCCCTCTAAAAGTCCCTTTTACTACTACTAATAATAATCATTATTATTAAACAAGTAGATTTACATTAACATTGCAATGACTACTGTGAAAAGCCCCAGTCACCACATTGTGGTTGTTCGGGTACACAGAGGGAGAATTCAGAATGTCCAATTCACATAATAAGCACATATTTTGGGACTTGTGGGAGGAAACTGGAGCACCAGGAGGAAACCCACTCAGACACACGGAGAACGTGCAGACTCCGCACAGACAGTGACCCATGCCAGGAATCGAACCTCGGACCTGGCTCTGTGAAGCAACAGTGCTAACCACTGGGGGCAGCAAAGTGGCGCAGTGATTAGCACTGCTGCCTCATGGCGCTGAGGTCCCAGGTTCCTTCCCAGCTCTGGGTCACTGTCCGTGTGGAGTTTGCACATTCTCCCTGTGTTTGCGTGGGTTTCACCCCCACAACCCAAACATGTGCAGGGTAGGTGGATTCGCCACGCTAAAATTACCCCTTAATTGGGAACAAATAATTGGCTACTCTAAAATTATAAAAAAAGAAAAAAAAACAGTGCTAACCACTGTGCTACCATGCCACTCATTTGAGGTAATCATTGAACCCCTTTCAAGATTCTTTAATAAACCATACTCATTTTCTGCCCTAATAAATTGTTGTAATAAGCCACATTCATTGGGCGGGGTTCTCCAATATTGGGGCTATGTCCCCACGCCGGCGTGAAAACCGGCACCAACCACTCCGGCGTCAACGGCCCTGAAAGTGAGGAATTCCCACCCTTCTAGGGGGCTAGGTTGCTGCCCGTGCGAGCTTGCGCATGCGCAGAATGGCCGGCGTATTTCCACGCAACACGGAATGGCCGGCGTATTTCCACGCAACACGGAATGGCCGGCGTATTTCCGCACATGCGCGGGGGTTCCCTTCTCCGAGCCAGCCCCCGGGCAATATGGCAGAGCCCTACAGGGACCCGGCATGGTGTAAAGTAGCCCCCACGGAACCAGCACGCCCGCCGATCGGTAGGTCCTGATCACGGACCAGACCACCGTGGTGGCCCCCACCCCACCCCCCCCGGGGTCGGATCGCCCAGCGCCCCCTCCAGGTCGGCCCCTGCATACTTACCTTCCAGGTCCCTCCATGTGTGAGGTGTGTAATCCATGCTGGCGGGATTGGGCAAAACACGTCGGCCACTCGGCCCATCGGGGCCCGGAGAATCGCTGGGGGGGGGGGTCGGCGCAGGGTCGGAGAATCCCGGCTATTATTCCCCTCTCCAACAGTGAGTGTTCCATTATTGTGTCTGTGTTTGGCTGTGTGTGTGTGTGTATGTGTGCCTACGTGTGTCTCTGTCTGTGTGCGTATGTGTGCCTGTGTGTGTGAATGTGTGTTTGAGTGTGCGCTTGTACCAAAACTGAGTGACTTGCTTGACCATTTCAGAGGGCATTTAAGAGTCGACCATTGCTGTGGATTTGGAGCCACAGGTCGGCCGGCCAGACCAGGTATGGACGGTATATTTCCCTCCCTAAAAGGACATTTCTGAACCAGATGGGGTTTTATTACAATCGGAAAGCAGCACGTGGATTTTTACTGGTCCAAGATTTATTTCCAGATTTTTAAATATTCAATACAAATTCTCAAAACTCCCTTGCTATAAATCACTCAAAATCTTAAGCTGGAGCTTGTGGTTACCTGGTGAAGCAAAATGGACTGCGTGTTGAATATAGAACTTTCTGTCTGTTCCACCGGAGGGCCCTCTTGAACTAGAGAAAGTACTTGTTCACTCCTGTGTAGATACAGGAGAGTGTAATACAGACAGGCAGCCTGGAGGAAAGGAGTCTTCAGCAGTGTTGTGAAAGGACTTTGAGAGAATCGACACTCTATGTCACACTGGACACTGTTCACTGGAAACTGTCCGGCTGATTTGCTCTGAATCCAATTCCAGTTTTGAGAAGAACAGGGGAGTTCTCCGCAGTGTCCTGACCAATTAATCTCCCAACTGACAGCGCTTCAGAAACACAGCTAATTTGATTATTATTTGTTCGCAGGAGCTTCCTGTCCACAAATTGGGCTTCCATAGCTGAGGGCATGAACGCCATGGTGCAGGCACCAGAGGGCGGCGGGGTTCTGGATCTCACTCCAGCTGCCGCTCAATCCCGTGGAGGAGCCTAGGGGCCCCAGGCAGCTGAAGAGAAGAGGATCGGCAGGAGCTCAGACCGGAGCCTTCCACTCATCTGTCACCCCCTCACGCTGAGTGACACAACTCCAACACCAAAGACTGAGGAGGAGAGCAATGCAACTTGCGTGCAGCCCGTAAGTAGGCCCAGACCCTCAAGGTCCAAGTCCCCGAGGGAATGCCCTCCAAGGTCATCTCAAGTAACAGAGTGTGGAAGGCTGTCTCAACCTCAGCTGTGGATCCTGGGGATACACCTAGATATTGTGGGTGGGTAAGGTAGAGTAAGAAAGTATAAGCATCTAGTGGGCACAGGTGAACATCGGCACTAGTAGAGATAAATCACCATTGTAATAGTGCACTTGGACATTGGACACCTTCTGAGGGCTGTTCTGGAGGAGTCCCCCAGACTGGTATAGGCACCAGAAACACATCTTGATCAGTCCAACCGCCTGATCGACCAGCGCAAACAGTTACTCATGAGCTCCATTGTAGCGAATCTCAGCGGGTGTTTGTGGCTGCCACACTGGCATCATCAGCCACCTCCTGAGTGGGTACCCCATCCTCGAGGAGCCATCCCTCCAGCTGCTGCTCTTCTATTAAAATGGCTGGGATCTCAAGATGTAACTTTAGATTAATGGCTCTTGTTTCCCCATCCTCTGCAGGTCACTGGATTACAACTCCAGCAACAATACCACTGTGCCATTGCCCCCCCCCCCCCAACAGAAATATTAGGGAACAATGGGGATTAACGGCATTTGGTTTCATTCTGTTGGACCTGATTTATCAGTAAAGATGATCACTGTAGGTCTCAAACCTGCAATTATCTAATTACATCCCAATTCATATCAAAGTCAGACATCTTAACCATTAGGCCACGCGGCAAGGCTTCCAAATGGTTAACAATTGGGCACCAATCAGTGGAACACTCATGCATTTCAATGCTGACTAATTTGGCACTATTCACTCTTCCACGGTCAGAGAGCTGATTAGGCAACTGACTTTCCCTTGTGGCAGGTGAGGCACACCTGATGCATGGGAAGACTACAATTTGCTGCCAATATCACCCATAGAGGGCACCCTCAGTCCCATCGCTCTCATTGGCTGTAGATTAAATGAGCTTTGCAACTTGAACAGCCAGCCACCCAGACACTAATCCCTGACCATCTCGCCTCCATAACCATTGGCCTTGAACTTCCAGACATCTCATGCCCTTTGGCTTCAAAATGCAACCTGAGTGTGGGGAGTTCATTCTGACTGCTCTCATCCTTCTCACTGTATGAGGGTCTTCGGCCCTCATGAGTCTGGAAACCACCCCTTGTCAGAGTCCCCCACTCTGCCCATGCAGCTTGACATCTCATGGGACCCCACCCAGGGACCTCACAGTTTCTCCTGTGCTGATCCTATGGATTCACCTACTTCTGCCCACTTTCTAGCTGGCACTCTGGAAGGGCAATCCCTCAGTGGTGATATCCCAGCAAGGACATGGGAAGCACTGCCTGCATTCCAGATTCCTTTAAACTTCGAGGCTCACATCCATGAAGGGTTGATCAGGCCTGCAAGCAACCCCAACCCCCCGGGTATCCAAGACTGAACCCCCCCGCTGTGGTCCCGAGTTGCACTTACCTGGCTCCCCCATATCCACTCCAGGGTCCTTTCTGAGATTGACACCGTGAAGTGTAAAGGTGACCTGAACGTTCACCTCCAATATCGCCTTTGGAGTTGAGGTCACCAGGTTCCCGTTTTGATACAACTGTGGTAAGTAGCACCAGAGTGACATGGAGTGGGGTGGGGTGGTGGTGGAGGAGGGGGAGGGGGGGAGTCCTGGCAGGAGGGCTCGCTACTAAGATACTAATGCATTTTAATAAGGATCCTGAACATCTGTGGCGGGATTCTTGTTACACCATCGGTGAGGAAGTTGGAAAATCGGAAAAACGATCTCGCCGGCAAGAATCGCGTTTCCTGATTTTCGCCGTATTTTGCGCCCGCGTCACTGTTCTCACTGACAACTAATTCGGGCTGAAATTTGGCTGCTGTGTCCTTAATTAGTGAACTCCTCTACACAGATGATGCTGTGCTAGCTGCCCACTGGGAATTTCATCCACAAACACTCCTGGTCTGTCTCCTTTGCCTGTAACTTGTCGTCACTGACTGTAAACGTCAAGAAAAACGTGGGCATGAGGCAAGGTGTTGAATCACTTCCCCGATCACTCTGAATAACATCCTGTTAGAAGTGGTTAGCAGATTCTGCTACCTCCAAGCGACAGGCTATCTGTCCCTTGTTGCAGACAAAGGGAAAATACCTCCCAACTTTGGCCAATTCACAAAACGTGCCTGGAATAACACCACACTGACCCTTGGCACCAAGCTAATGGTTTGTAAGGCCTGCGTTCTCGGCATCTTGCTGGATGGCTATGAAAAATGAGCGACTTACAGCTACCAGGAGAAGAAACTTAATGATGCCCATCTTTGCAGTCTGCCGTGGTTTCTGGGTATATCCTGGCAGAATATAATATACTGGGCAGTCCTCTCAAAGGCAGTGCTCCCAAGGTTGTTAGAACTAAACCGAGGCAACTATTTTGGCTCAGGCACATTCACAAGATGGAAGATGGTCACAAACACAAGCTTGGGCGCGGTTCTCCGCAAATGCGGCAAGTCGTAAAGACTGCCGTGAAACTGGCCGTGTTTCATGGCAGCCTCCGCGCCCCCTCCCGGGACCCGATTCTCCCCCCCGGGCGGGGCTAGCAGCGGGGCCCCATGAAGCACGGCATCGCGGGCTTAGCGACCGTCCGCGCGCCAAGCGTCACGCCGGATGACGCGCACGATGACGTCAGCCGCGCATGCGCGGGTTGGACAGCTCCAACCCGCGCATGCGCAGATGAAGTCATCACGCAGACGCGTCAAACCCGCGCATGCGCGGGCCTTCATGCCCCTCAGCCGTCCCGTGGACTGATCCTGCGGGGCGGCGGAAGAACAAATAGTGCACGGGTATCGGACCCGCTGCCCGCGATCGGTGCCCACCGATCGCAGGCCCATGCCACCCTTGTCACGGCCGTGGTGCGGCCGCGCCAATCGGTGCCATGGTTGTTCGGGGCGGGCACTTTGCGGCCATTTTCACGAACGCTGAAAGCAGGTGTGATCACGGTATTCGGCCCATTGGCCTGCGGAGAATCGCTGTTCCCCGTAAAAAACGGCGAGCAGCGATTCATGTCAGGGGCTGGCCGCAGTGGGGGGGAGAATAGCGGGAGGCCGTGAAAATTGTCGAGAAGGCCCTCCCGCTATTCTCCGACCCGTCGTGGGCAGCGGAGAATCGCGCCCCTTTGGATTTTCTGAATAGTGAGCTATCCACAATCAGGTGCCCAGTGGGACATGTAACCCACTTCAACAGCTTGCAAGCGTGACATAAAAGCCCCAAACATTGGTCATCACAATGATCAACTGGAGGTCACTAGCATGGACAGCACGGTAGCACAGTGGTTAGCACTCTTGTTTCACAGCGCCAGGGTCCCAGGTTCGATTTCTGGCTTGGGTCACTGTCTGTCCGGAGTCTGCACGTTCTCCCTGTGAATTTCTTCCGGGTTTTCCGGTTTCCTCCCACAAGTCCCGAAAGACGTGCTGTTAGGTAATTTGGACATTCTGAATTCTCCCTCCATGTACCCGAACAGGCGCCAGAATCTGGCGACTAGGGGATTTTCACAATAACTTCATTGCAGTGTTAATGTGCGCCTACTTGTGACAATAAGATTATTATTATTAGCTGGCAACAGAGGGAAATAGCGACACCTCCTATGACCAGCGGCTACAGCAACCTGGGATAGGTACTCATGCCAAAAACTACAACCCATGTTGTCACTTGGTAGCTTCATGTGTGGAACTTGTGGCAGGACCTGCCTCTCAAGGATTGACCTCTTTATTAATCAATAAAAGTACATCATATGAACGCATCCATCTGAAATGAATGGTTTTCTGCGTCTCCATCATCTTTTATAAATGGAAGGATGCTGACAATCACAGTTCACAAAACTACCATAGACAAGAAAAGTGCAACATTCCCAGCACAATGCCAGAGTGATTCTGGAGTCCAGGCGTCAGGAATTATCATAGAATCTTCATCCTCTAAAATCCACTCCATTCATATATCTCCATGAAATTTGAAACTGCGGTGTGGAATGGACTTCTTCCCATCACCGCCCTCCCAAATCCACCTACCCCACCCTGATAACCCCCAACCCCTCCTCTCCCCACCCTCATACCCTCCAACGCCACCTCCCCCCACCCTGATAACCCCAACCCCACCTCTCCCCACCCGTATACCCTCCAACCCCACTTCTCCCTACCCTGATACCCCCAACCGCACCTCCCCACCCTGCATTCCTCCCACCCGCCACCGTCCCCTCAACCCTGCCACTGCCCCCTAACCACTCCCCCAACCCCACACTCCCACAGTACTGACACTGCCCCCTAACACCGCCACCCTCAACCCCACCACTTCCCCTACCCCCACCAACTCCCAGCTTCTCTCTCTCTGCTCTGTCCAGGCCCCTCGTGATTTGAATGCCTCTATCAAATCTCCTCTCAGCCTTCTCTTCTCCAAGGAAAACAGACCCAACTTAGTCATAATCATAGAATTTACAGTGCAGCATTGGAAAGAGCAATGGACACTAACTTCTCCAGTCTATCCTCGTAACTGAAGTTCCTTATCCCTGGAATCATTCTCATGAATCTTTTCTGCACTCTCTCTACTCACTCAACGGGCACAATTTTCCACGCGACCTGCGGATGTGGCCCGCCATTGACTGGCGGCTGGATCTTCTGGTCTCGGCGTTGTCAACGGGGTTTCCCATTGAATGCACCCCTCGCCGCCGGTAAACACGTGGTGGGGGTGCACCATTGGCAGGACTGGAAGATCCTGCCTGCCTGAATGGCCAGAAAATCCCGGCCAACACAACCGAAAAAGATGGGCTGTGCTGTCAGATGAAGTGAATTTTTTAACAGTGCGGGTCGGCCTCAACCACTGACAATCTTTCTACACCTGGAAATTAGCTTTTTAAAGTATGGAGACTCATTCCTTCTGATTTTATTCATTGTCGGAAATAATTTAAAAATTAAATTAATATTTAGTTTTTCTTTGTCTCTTTTATCTCTCTCACTCTCTTAATCCCATTTTTCTTTCCGTCTCTTTATTTCATTTTTTGTACGCCAGGTAATATTGGACTCAATGTTGAAACTGAAAGTTCCGGGCTCAGACCCCAGACAGTATGTGGGGCTTCGCTGCTTGTGAGAACAGACGGAGGCAGAATGTGAAAATACTGACACTAGGCAGCATTTAATGATGCCGTTCCTGTGCCAGCCATTTTAGTGGAGGTGGAATTGGGACCAGCAGGAATAACCACTCAAGACCGTGAGTAGCTAATTAAACACATTAAGACTCATATTAAGTCCAATTAATGGAGACTGACTGTAATTTTCCAGTATCCCCACGCAGCGGGGGCAAGTTTAATGACTTGGAGGTAAACAGCTAGCAGCAGGCCAGGGGTGGTTGCCACCCCGGTCCTAAAGACCTTCCCTGGCATTCTCGAGGTGCAGGACCAGTCACAAGTCAACTTACAGCGGTGGCATTTTTACAAATGTTGGTGAGGAGAGTCCCCATGATGAAGCACTTGCCCTGTTACTGACTTTGCATCACAGTCCGCTGGCTCCTCTCAAACTGGAAGTCCTCTGATTGGTCCTCGAGTTTCAATCGGAGCAAAATCTCTGAATGACAACTTTAACATTGGCCCACCCTCCAGTCTAATTAATGAGTTCTAAATAGTTTTATCCATGAATTCTCGGGTGCAGTTTGGCAGTGTTTACCTGTTAACCATTGATCGCAAACTATTCTGAGACTAATAGTCACGCCTCTCGACATTGAAGCAAAATAGATGGGGCTTTGCAGAGACTTGGGCTTGCATTTCCTGGAGCTTTGACAACTAAAGGATAATCAAATTGAGGTTGTGAAGATCCCAATGAGGAACTTTTAACCTCCAGGGGTTGTGTTCAGGTCCCAGAAACAATCCGACTCCTGTTTCTCACCCAGAATGGGAAAATCCAGCCCTGTACGTCTCGGTTAGGATACTTCAATCTGATTAGTTAAGGAGATGTTGCTCATTCCCAGAGGTCCCAGATCCTCTCTCGCCTTCGCTGTGCTGTTTCAATTTCTGAAGACTGCTAGTTCCACTGCCAAAGCCCAGAGTGAGCCCATGAGCAAATATAAGTTTAATAAAACAGCGGCCTCCAATTCCTTCAGGGCTGGGCCCCCAAGTCCAAACCAATTATTGTAAAAAGATGATTTTGTTGGAATGGAAGAAATTCAAAATGCGAAAACTAAATATGAATTTGCCTCCTCTCTAATTATATAATATGCAGTAAAGAATGAGATTAAATATGAGTTTATCATTTTCTAATACTTCTAAATCAAGGGCTGTCAAGTTTCTGCAATATGAGGCAAAAATGTACCCAGGTTTTCGATGCTCTGTTTCCTAATTTTTACTAACTGGTTTAACAAATTGCGAAAATTTGAACAGGTCCCTTTGCATCTTAATGATTAAACAGTTTGAGGAAGTTGTTGACTAATTAAATGTCACAGTGACACGGTGCACGACCATGGAATGTAAATGAATGTAATTGAGACACATAATTAAAGCGGGTTAAATTTTATCAACAGACGAGTAAAGGAAACTAATAAGCTATGCACATCTATGCAAAATCTCTGAATGATGACTTTAACATTGGCCCACCCTCCAGTCTAATTCATGAGTTCGAAACAGTTTTATCCGTGAATTCTCGGGTGCAATTTGGCAGTGTTTACTTGTTAACCATTGATCACAAACTATTTTGAGTCTAATAGCCACACCTCTAGACATTGAAGCAAAATAGATGGGACTTGTAGACACTTTGCAGAGACTGGGCTTGCATTCTCTAGAGCTTTGACAATTAAAGGATAATCAAATTGAGGTTGTTCACAATGATTGGAGAAGTTATTAGAGTAGAGAGAGAGGAGCTGAGCAGCCTTTAGTCACATCACCGTCCTGCAGGCAGGTGAACCTTCACCTCTACTCTTATACTCTTAATTTTAGGGCAGCACGGTGGCCTAGTGGTTAGCACAACCGCCTCACGGTTCGATCCCGGCTCTGGGTCACTTTTCGTGTGGAGTTTGCACATTCTCCCCGTGTCTGCGTGGGTTTCGCCCCCACAACCCAAAAATGTGCAGAGTAGGTGGATTGGCCACGCTAAATTGCCCCTTAATTGGAAAAAAATAATTGGGTAATCTAAATTTTAAAAAAAATACTCTTAATTCTAAAGTCCAACCTGCACCTGCCCAGGTGGGGTAAATGGCCAAGGCTCACAACTCAGCTTGCCTCGATATTTCTTTAACGATGTATCATGGCACCAGTAACTTATAAACATCAGTACCCCGTTCCCTTCAAGTTAAATCAATACAAACTCGCTTCTTTTCCACACTGCACCCACCCTGTCAATCACCCAAAGGAGTACATTCCCACGTGTGGGCCTGATCACTGCTGCCCATGGTTGAGCTTGCAAGGCACTGCACCTGTCCCTGAACACATCTTTCTTGCAGTGCAAAAATCACATCTGAGACAATGATTGAGGCAAATCCCCCCCCCCCCCCCCCTGTCTGTTGGACATTCTTACACTTTGCAATAATCCCCTACATCCTGGTTTTGTGAGTAGCACATTAATATATGAAGGTGTTTTGATGAGGAAGATTCTGTCTTATCAGCACCATTGGATTAGTGATGCATTTTTCTCTAATGGAAGAGTTTTAGGATTAGCATTTACAAAGGATAAGGTTTCACACCAGACATCCTGAAACTAATCGGTCATTAGAATTATGATCCTCAGCGAGACTCTAAGTTATTAGTGAGATCCGATTAGAGACCAATAACATTTTATTTATAGTAGACAAAGTTTGAGGTGCAAGACATTTATTTAGTCAGGAAAGCCACAAGATTACACGTGTTGATCAAACGGAACTAAACTTCACTATACAAGAAAGATAAAATAATTTACAATATCTATCGTATATGTTAACATTCCGGGTGATTGTGAGGTACATGTGAATTAACAAACCAACTACCGTTGAACATGCTACACTACACCATGAGTGCCACATGCAACCAAAACAAATTCCATGGATTTCTCAACAACCCACCCAGATGTCAGTAACACTGTGAGCCAACCAATCTCACTGAAACTTTGTTTTTCTCATAAGGTTTCCAATCTTCACACTTAAAGATCTCGCCTTGTATTCTCTCCAAAGTTTTCTCCTACACAGAAGGCTGCAACGACGGCCCACCTCGCAGAGTTTGAATCTTCCCTGCTGAGATTCATTTCCCTTGGATTTGCGAGTGCACTCAAGCATCAATTTATAAACACAATTACAGCTCTTTGGCAGTGCCAAGCTGCAAAAGGGGCTCCTTTGCCCTAACAGCTCACAACACGGAGTCACCAACCCTCAGGTGCCTTCTCAGATATTCAGAGATTGCCTTCAACTCTCTTCAATTACAAAGGTTTTTCTGAGTCTATTTCACTTGAAAGTCTGCTCCCTGCAGCCCTTTTTCTAACTTGGAGCCTGTTTCTCTGCTCCTTCCTTTTAACTAAGCTGAAATGGGACCTGATTCTGTGCCCTGTCTTTCTTCCTTACATTGGACTTCATTCTGTGGCCTCTTTGAGACCCCTCCCTTGTCCCTCACCCTCAGACACTTTTTGACATGAGTGCTCTGCACCTGGTCACCTGACCTGGGTTTTTGTATCCTCTTCTTTTGTCTCTATGCATCACTGTGCTGGGCCTGCCGTGGGCCCAAACAACCTGAAGATGTTGAGTGCCTATGTGTGGCCCGCTCCCAGCCTGCAGGAGATTCGAAGACTGTTGATTCCTGACCAGCAGGCAAGTATGAATTTTACAACAGATTGTAAGTACTATTTACAGTTCCACTGTTCTGTCGCAGGAGTTCAATAGTCACGACAAATCAATTAACTCTTGGATAGACATGTCTGTCGTATGGTCTGATGGTCTCTGTCATCCCTTGACCAGTATATTCTAGACGTCACTTCATTGTGTCTGTGTTTCATCTCAAGTTTTTTTTTATAAGTCCAATTCCAAAATCCCAAGGACTGTTGGGATGTTAAACTCGGCCAATTTCCGAACATTATCCATGACAAACAGCCCTTTTTCTTTGCAGGACCGCCATTTGAACTTTAAACATTACCTTTCCTTAAGTTGAATTAAGGATTAGGTGCAGCTCCCAGCCAGAACACTGAAAAAAATAATTTCCTGATGAAGACATAATGTAGCTTTAGACCTTCCAGAGGAACCTCCAACACCATCATAATCCTGCAATTACTTCATGAAGCAACTGTCTTGAGTGGGAGATCTCATCAATGATCGGGTGTTGGTATCAAATATTGCCGAGATGGAATACTATTTAACCACAGTTGTCCCTGTGCCAAAACTAAACTAGCCACCATAGATTTACATGATCTACAGTTTGTGAATGGCCGCGGTGCCATTTCCCACTCTGCAGCAGATTTGCAAACCATCTTTGATCTAATCAATTCTGACTACAGCAAACGTGGCCTGTCCTTGAATGCTGCCAAAACAAAACTCATATATCAACCTCCACCTTGTCATCCAATTATTCCACCACTAAATGTTGAAGGAATATGCCCATACTTTGTCATGTTCCTCTTCAAAAGGCCACCATTGACCAGGAGGACCTACACAGCATCAGCTGTGCCAATTCAGCCTTCTACAAACCAAGACAGAGTCCATAACAAGAAAGGCCTCAGAATAAGTCAAGAAAAGTCCTAGTGCACAGATCAATTGTCGTCATCACACTCCCGTACAGCAGCATGACCTGGAATGTGTATCAGTGACACATAAGAGCACCAGAGAAATTCCATAGGCAATGCCTCTGCCGCATCCTTGGATTCAGTGGGAGGACCATAGCACAAAAGCCTTCTTGAAGTCAGCTGCATAAGCATTCAGACAAACCCCTGCAAAATTAAGTTCTATGGACTGGACACTGTGTCTGGATAGTTGAAAACCACCCCTCTGCCAGGTCCTGTTTTCTCAACTCTCAGACGGCCAACGCCCCAGTGGACGATAAAGAAAATGCCTCAAGACACTCTGAAACTCTCCTTGAAGCATGGCAGCATTGACATTACTGACTGGGAGGATCTTGATACCAGTCATTCGAAATGGTGATAACTTGTCCAACAAGCTCCTCTCCGGGTCTCACTATCTCACAGGACGCACTGCTTCATATGCCCAAATATCTATGGGTCGAGAATCAGTCAGTTCAGTCACACAAAAACACATAGCAGAAACTCATGGTTCTGGGTAGATGTCATCCTCAAATCAAGAGACAGCCGGCGAGGCCACGATGAGATAGAAAGCTTGGGTGGTCCAAATTGTAAGATGATAAAGTTAAATTTACAGATGATGAACACTAAGAAAAATATATTCTTGGCAAATCCATCGATCTAATGATTCATGTTTTTGGACACCCTGTGATAATGTGACGAACTCCAGTGCTATGATCAGGATAATGCCCATTTATTTCACTTTGAACAGCAGCTACAAGCACTCCCATACCCAGCCGGAGTGGAGTTTAATTGTGGCTGCTGATCTCTCTACAAGGTGACATTTCAACCTCTTCACATGAGCCACACACTAGTGGAGAATTAGGGCAATTTTACAGAGTAGATTCCCGCCCACAAGAGAGAAGATTGAGTCTGTGGAAAGATGTTTCACTGAGGATCTTATAATCAGTGGTGAGAGAGAGAGCTCTCAACCCCCTCGGTCAGAGGTTTCAAGCGTGTACTGGCAAGTGATAAAAGCAAACTGTTTCATACCATACAACATTCCTACTGTGCAGGGCTGAGGTCAATTTGTGCAGTGGCCCTTTAATCTTTTTTGAACAAAGAACAAAGAAAATTACAGCACAGGAACAGGCCCTTCGGCCCTCCCAGCCTGCGCAGATCCAGATCCTTTATCTAAACCTGTCCCCTATTTTCCAAGGATCTACTTCCCTCTGTTCCCCGCCCATTCATATAGTTGTCTAGATGCATCTTAAATGATGCTATCGTGCCCGCCTCTACCATCTCCGCTGGCAAGGCGTTCCAGGCACCCACCACCCTCTGCGTAAAAAACTTCCCATGCACATCTCCCTTAAACTTTTCCCCTCTCACCTTGAAATTGTGACCCCTTGTAATTGACACCCCCACTCTTGGAAAAAGCTTGTTGCTATCCACCCTGTCCATACCTCTCATAATTTTGTAGACCTCAATCAGGTCTCCCCTCAACCTCCGTCTTTCCAATGAAAACAATCCTAATCTACTCAACCTTTCTTCATAGCTAGCACCCTCCATACCAGGCAACATCCTGGTGAACCTCTGCACCCTCTCTAAAGCATCCACATCCTTCTGGTAATGTGGTGACCAGAACTGCACGCAGTATTCCAAATGTGGCCTAACCAAAGTTAGGATCCATTCTGCGCCGCAATCGGCATGCCCTTCGCTTTGTTCCACGATCGCCACGGGATCCTCCGGATCGCTTCCCTGCTGACCCTGCAATGGACTGTGCAGCGTTTCCAGTCACTCTGCCTCCTCCCGACTGTGATGCAGTCCAACCAGCTCCTGACCTGGTGGCTCTCGACCCACCCTTGAGGCGGTCAATCAGAATTCGTCGCCCACCTCAGAGACTGAATTTATGAACTTTACAAATTTATGGACTCTCTGAGTTGTTTCCCTGCCTTGTTTGATCGTTTTTCTTGGTTTGTATATAGTATTGTTCTTGTTCATTTTGTTGCATACTAGTTCTCTGCACCAGGCACCTTCCCTTGTATACAGCTTTGTTTTCCTGTACATAGTCCTGTAAATACGTCTTCGCACCATACATATAGTTAGACACATTGTCCACGCACTCACACTATTTATTGACACATACATACAAATTCTTTTTAAAAGGGGATGTCATAATATACACCAGTATATCATGGTACAGACACACACACTGATGGACATACAATAGGACCAATCAACATGCATAACACCGCAGCCAATCACCAGTTAGGGCACACTGGTGACTAACTATAAAGACAGAGGGCATCAGTTTTCCCGCTCATTCGGGATGCAGCCTTTCAGGGTTAGGTGGATTGGCCATGCTAAATTACCCGTAGTGTCCTAATAAAAGTAAGGTTAAGGGGGGGTTGTTGGGTTACGGGTATAGGGTGGATACGTGGGTTTGAGTAGGGTGATCATGGCTCGGAACAACATTGAGGGCCGAAGGGCCTGTTCTGTGCTGTACTGTTCTATGTTCTATGTTCTAGAAGCACAAGAGCTTATAGTTTACAGCACAGATTCTCACCACGTGCTGAGTGATTTGACTGGTTAGGACAGGCACAGGTCTTTAGTTAATCTAACATCGTGTAACCCACAGTAATAGTCTGTTCAGCAGTTTATAGTTTAATAAAATAGTGTTGCACTATTATAAGTGTTGGTGGCCTGTATGTGTTTCACGGATCCACAGCACCCAACACATCAAGTATCATCTGCAAACTTGCTAATCAGACCACCTATACCTTCCTCCAGATCATTTATGTATATCACAAACAACAGTGGTCCGAGCACAGGTCCCTGTGGAACACCACTAGTCACCTTTCTCCATTTTGAGACACTCCCTTCCACCACCACTCTGTCTCCTGTTGCCCAGCCAGTTCTTTATCCATCTAACTAGTACACCCGGAACCCCATACACCTTCACTTTTTCCATCAACCTGCTCTGCTATCACCTTCAAATCAATCATTTCATCATACAGCCCATCAACACTAAATATGCAAGTCAATTTGGGCAGATATTCTACATTTTTATCCAGTTTCACTGTGGTAATGCATGAATATTTATTCTCAAATTCTGATGAAAGTCATCGATGTGAAATGTTGGCCTGAAGTCTATGTAAGTGGCAGAAGACCCACCGTGGGAGCCAAAAGTGGGGAGTGGGGGTACAGCTCATAGTAGCCAATTAATTGGCTACCGTCGTGGTTGGTACCTCCATTAAGAATGGATGTCCATCCCCAGTAGCTGCCAGCCAATCATCTCAAGCAGTCTCAGCATTGCTATCACTAGTGGTGGCCATTGCTGAATGCAACAACCTCCGCAAAAAAGGGCACAATGATGGTGCCGAGGGTGTGAAGAGGACAACCTCTACATTAGGCCCTTTGCCAACTTGCAGTTGGACTGATCCATGCTCTTGAACAGTGACAGGAAA
This sequence comes from Scyliorhinus canicula, assembly GCF_902713615.1. Lineage (NCBI taxonomy): Eukaryota > Metazoa > Chordata > Chondrichthyes > Carcharhiniformes > Scyliorhinidae > Scyliorhinus > Scyliorhinus canicula. The sequence goes on along the minus strand of NC_052165.1, from coordinate 41,864,067 downwards.
CTACTTGGCAGGTCAGAAAATGCGACACTGCTGCCCGACCCTCAGGGACAGACTTCAGGAATCCATGGCCGTCTATTCAACCTTAACCCCTTCTGAGGGTCCTTCAAGAAGATTTGGCTGGCTGCATCACATGCCATCAACACACATTGTTTGAACGTCTGCAAAGCCCTCAGGCGGCAGTAAGACAGATCTCTCTAAGACCAACACAACAATCAAATAAATGAAGACAGAGCAAAAAAGTTGCAACATGCCTAAGTTCAAGAAAATGGCCAGATCATAAGCAACACCCACGCCAAAGAATGATGTTTTATTCTTTCACTACATATTGACGTTCCCTGGTTAGGCCCATCCCTATTTGCCATTGAGAACAGTGTGGCGAGCTGCCTTCTTGTACCACTGCAGTCTATGTGGTGTAGGAGTTCCAGGCTATTGGCCCAGCAACAGTGAAGGAACGGAAATATTCTTCCAAGTCAGAATAGTGTGTGATTTGGAGGGGAATATGCAGGTGCTTTTACTATTTGTCTGCTGCTGTGTCCTTCTCGATAGTAGAGGTTATGGGTCTGGAAAGTATTGTCTAAAGAGACTTGCTGACTTGCTGCAGTGCACCTTGTAGATGGTACACACTGTTACCACTGTGCGCCGGTGGTGGTGGGAATGAGTGCTGAAGGTGGCGGATGGGGTCCCATACCCCTGTGGTTTAACCCACACAAATAAGAGTTTCCTCGCTGAGGGGTGGGAACCACATTAGCGAGGCAGTGGTCACTATGTATAAAAGCTCGGCCCGAATGGGAGCAGAGCAGATAAGTCCCGACTGGTTCTATGTACAATGTATAAGTAGATAAATAAATAACCAGTTTCCCTACGCCTCTCGTGTGAACTCCTCAGTGGTCACAATATCCTGCTTTGCCCCATAGCCTTGCAATATTTTCCCTTTCAAATATTGAGTAATATTAAGATATATTAATATGCCTCTGCATTATTCTTGCTATTTTTTTGATGGTTTCCCAGCATTGTAGGAGGCTGATTATCTTGCAATAATTTGTCACGTTGTGCGTTAAACCAGCACTGTAATTATAGATTCTGCGTGTAACAGCGAGACCAGCTGTTCACAAGAATTGTGCTTCATCATAATGATGTGGTACAGAGCACTGAGAACATTATAATTAATTTAGTGCGTATTGTGAGACAAGGCAAATTGACTGCAAGAAACAAACATAGAAGGTTTTTCTATGCATTGAAACGAAGATTAGCAGATGAGCTGTTTTGAAATGGCATGTCTGTCTCTCTCTCCCTCAACAGAGATTCTCCCTCAAAATTAGAGAAAGCCAACAATGTTTAATAGCATTTGCTGTTTTGGGCATTCAAGGTCAACCTACAAATAGCGATCTTCCTGAATACCCCACTGATGCCATAGACATAGAATCATGAAAATCATAGATTCATAAAAATTTATGGTATAACAGAAAGCCATTCAGCCCATCTGATCCGCACAATGAAACAACACCCTGCATTTATATCATTTATGTCACACCTCAAAACATTTCTACAGTCAGGACTGAGCCACATAAGAAGGCATTAGGACAGGTAGCCAAAGGCTTGGTCACAAAGGAGAAAGATGTAGAGAGGCTGAGAGATTTAGGAAGGGAATTTTACAGCTTCGGGCACAGGGAGCTGAAGGCACAACTGCCAATGGTGAAGTGATTAAAATCATGGATGCTCAAAAGGCCAGAATTGGAGGAGCACCGATACCTCAGAGGATTGTGAGGCTAGAGGAGATTACAGAGAAAAGGCGAAGTAAGACCCTGGAAGAAGAAAATTTTAAAATTGAGGCATTGCCGGACCTGGCTTCAGTGTGAGGAAGCAGGTACCTGGAGAAAGAGTAAGAGCGGCAACAGACCTGAGAGGAACCAGGGGCAGCAGGGAGGGGATAAATTAAAGCCCAGGCTTGGGGCCTATTACTAACCTGGAGAGAGTCAGGACTGGGAGTGGGAGTGAGCATTTGAGTTTGAAAAACGGGGAGAAAAATATCAACCTGCGACATCACCGGCAGGCTATGTGCTGATTGGTTGGTGAGTATTATTATTTCTCCAAAGTTAGGGAGTTCATCTAAGGAGCTGGGATTTAAAAAAAAATCATTCCTTTTAGATGAGAAGGGTAAGTGTTTCCGTTAACCTTCCTTTGTTTAACTGATGTCAGCAGCAGTAAGTAGCTGGTGAGTCTTTCCTTTTTACGTAGCAAGTTTTATTATCTAATATATAGAGCAATGGCAAGCATCTCTGAATTCTGGAGTGCACATCCTGTTCCTTGTGGGAAATACAGGATGTTTTCCACTTCCAGGATAACCAGATGTGCAGGAAGCATTGTGATGTTGCAGCAGCTCGAACTTCAGGCTTCGGAGCTTGAGCAGCAGGTGGTGCTGCATTTGTGGATAGCATGTTTATAGATATGGCCACCCCACAGTTAAGTGGATGCAGGGGGAGAGGGAATGGGTGACCACAAGGCAATCAGGAGCAGATGTGGAGGAAATGCAGGAGACCCCTGAGTGCATCCTACCCTCCAATCAGTATTCAGTTCTGAATACCAATTAAAATGATGATTCATCTAGAGAATGCACTATGGTTTGCTCAGCTGTAGTGAGCAATCCTGATAGTTAGGAGAGCAGACAGGCATTTCTGTGGCCGAATACATGAATCTCGGCTGATTTATCGTCTCCCTGAGGGTGGGGAGGGTGAACAGCCTGCAGTCATGGTCCACATTTGTACCAATGGCATAGGCACAAAGAGAGATGTGGTCCTGCAATAAGAATTAAGGGAGCTAGGAAGGAAATTATTAAGCCCAAGATCCCATTAACGTCTTTGCTAGCTACCTGCAGTAAATCAGAGAGATCACAGGCGTGTGGATCCTCAGCTGCTCAAAAGGCAGTGCAACGCTCTGAAAGTTAACACCAGCCAGCACAGGCGTCGGTAATGAATGTGACAGAGACTAACTGAATCTCATCATTTACTTCAAACAGCAAATCCATGTCAGTAAACAATAGAATGAAACCTCATTAGTGGAAAGAGCATGCAGTGTCATACACTTTCCGCAGGAGATTAGCGCGAGGAGCAGTGTCAAAAGGAACAAGACTGTGTATATTTTGCATTCAAAACTCCTATCAAAACCTCAGGTTCAATTTGTGAATATAAATCCAACCTCAAGTCATATATTTCTACATTAGAATTTACCAGTTTTAAGTTCCAATCTTAGGGGGCAGCACGGTAGCATGGTGGTTAGCATAAATGGTTCACAGCTCCAGGGTCCCAGGTTTGGTTGCTGGCTGGGTCACTGTCTGTGCGGAGTCTGCACGTCCTCCCCGTGTGTGCGTGGGTTTCCTCCGGGTGCTCCGGTTTCCTCCCACAGTCCAAAGATGTGCGGGTTAGGTGGATTGGCCATGCTAAATTGCTCTTAGTGTCCTAAAAAGGTTAAGGGGGGGGGGCGGGTTGTTGGGTTACGGGTATAAGGTGGATACGTGGGTTTGAGTAGGGTGATCATTGCTCGGCACAACATCGAGGGCCGGAGGGCCTGTTCTGTGCTGTACTGTTCTATGTTCTATGTTCACAGAGTATAAATCAGGACCCATAACAATAACTAATGTCCTGAAGGGATGGTCATAATATCAAAACCCATTTAATATCAAAACCCATTTAATATCAAGAACTTGTATTCATACAGAACCTTTCACCACCTCAGGACTCATGGTGGACAGTGTAAGTGAACTACCGGGGAAATTGTGACACATTTCAACATAGAGGAAAGCTTGGATTTATATATTGCCTTTAACAAATACCGTGTCCTAAAACATTCAACATGAAATACTTTTTTTTCTCCGTTTTGGTCACTGTTGTTATGTTAAGTGATGTTCCACTTCTGGATTTCCGCTCCCCCACCAGTGCTCCTCCCCAAAGACAATATTCCCAATGGACTCCGTCCACCGCTAACCCGCAGATCATAGTTATCATATCATAGAATGACAATGCAGGGGGAGGCCATTCCCCCACTGTGTCAATGTCACCCGTTTTTGGAAAGTCCTTTTTCCCTGCTTTCTCCCAATAGCTTTTACAACTTTTTTGAAAGTTACTCTTTCTATCTATTTCTAACAATTCTATCTCTCCACTCCCCCTGGTTCTTCTGCAGATAAATTTAAATTGTACCCTCTTTTTAAAACTTCTTTCATGGTGTTCAGATCCCAGACCAGGCTCCAACGTCTATTAGGATCAAAACAAGAACCCACAAAAAAACATTTTTAAACTTATAAAAAAAATGAAGAAAGCATACTTCACCCAGGAGTGATGACTCTGACCAATGGGTATCTTTTATGAAAAAACAAACTTTATTTTAAAGACAGGATTAACTACATTAACATCAAATAAAATAGCTTTGCAATTATCAGTTAAACAGCTCTTTAACACAAAGAAAAACATGAGCTTACGCCTTACATCTCCACTGTAAATATTCCAACCAAGCAACCACCCAGTACAGCTCAAATGCCACTTATAAATAAAGTTAACAGAACAGATTTATATGATTTATGCTTATCTCTATCGAGTCATTTTGGAGGGCAAGCCTTTAAAGAGCAACCTGAAAATCCTTCTGTCTTGTCAGAAGCTTCTGCTCAACCTGACAGCATTTGGCAAAACTGTTGTTCAACTTAAAAACTTATAGCAAACTGCAAAACCTATAATCAAACTGCAAAACTACAGACAGACTGGGCTCCTCCCATTAATTCTATCATCTTTATCCCACTTTGATGTTCAATCACCGGCTTAGCTGGGACGATATACAATCCCTCATAAATTATCTACTCTCCATGGAATCTCCAACAATCAGTAGAGTTTAATTAGGCATCTCTTTGTAAATAGGTAAATGGTTAAAATTAATAATTATCTCACTTTTTATGTCCTCTTAATTGCAGTTTTAGCAGTCACGCAGTCTGGACCTTAACCTAGGTTCTTTAATGATATTACTGCAACAAATATATGCCTTAACCCAGGCTTTTAAAAACCTTAATGCAACAGATATAAAATACAAAATATATATACCAATTTATTACATTCAACACAATGGGATGTGGGCTGGACCAGCAGTTGTTGCCCATCCTTAAGATGCCTTGAACTGAGCGACTTGCTCGGCCATTTCAGTAGGGCTTTTTAAGAGTCAACCACATTGCTGTGGTTTTGGAGTCACATGTAGGCCAGACATGTTAAGGATGGCATATTTACTTCCCTAAAGGGCATGAGCGAACCAATTGATTTTTATAACAATCACTGATAGTTTGAAAGTTACCATTACTGACACTAGCTTTCACTTCTAGATTTGCATAGTGAACTTAAATGCCACCAGTTGCTGTGGTGGGATTTGAACCCATGTTCCAGAAGAATTTGCCAGGGTCTCTGGGTTACTAGTCCAGTGACAGTACCACTACACCACGGGCAGCATAGTAGCATTGTGGTTAGCACAATTGCTTCACAGCTCCAGTGTCCCAGGTTCGATTCCCGGCTTGGGTCACTGTCTGTGTGAAGTCTGCACGTTCTCCCCGTGTCTGTGTGTTTCCTCCGGGTGCCCCGGTTTCCTCCCACAGTCCAACGATGTGCAGGTTGGGTGGATTGGCCATGCTAAATTGGCCTTAATGTCCAAAATTGCCCTTAGTGTTGGCTGGGGTTACTGGGTTATGGGGAATAGGTGGAGGTGTGGGCTTGGGTAGGGTGCTCTTTCAAAGAGCCGGTGCAGACCCGATGGGCTGAATGGACTCCTTCTGCATTGTAACTTCTATGATTCTATGATCTCCCCTAAGTTACCTACTCTCCTATCACGAGAAACTATTTATCCTCATTTACTCTTATCAAAACCCTTAATGAGTTTTAATAACTCAGTTAAATCTTCTCTTAACCATAATTGATCTAAGGAGCATGTTCCCAGCGACACAAAACTCTCCCCATAACTCAAAACTCCATTCGCTGGTACCAATCTGGTATGTTTCCTCTGCACATCCTCCAAGGGTCTTGACACACTCCCTAGATGCAGTCCCAGAATTGGTCTTGATACAACACCTGAATTTCTCCAAGACATTAGTTCAAATCAACTCCTGCCATCGACACTCACAGAGGAAAACCTAGCCAAATGTTTGCTACATTTCAAATAATAATATCGAAATTGAATTCAAAATCTCACTGTGGAAGTTTTTGTGAAATTTAGTTCAATGTGGGAGTTTGTGGGGAACACAGAAAGCAGAATGGCCATTGAATTGCTGGAGAAACCCAATTTATTCATCACTGTTCTTCAGGTGAGGTAGCCTGTCCCTCTCCCCACACCACTTATCCCCCCCGCCCCGCCCCAGACACTCAGTCTGGGATACCTCTGGTTCAATTCCACACCACATGATTGACACTTCATGCTGTCGTGCCAAACAAAGCTGGGCACTAAATTCAGACAGGGCTCAGTTGGTTCTACAATTACTTCTGAGTCAGAGCATCGTGGCTTCAAGTCCCACTCCATAAAACTGAGCACAGACTCAAACTGGCACTGTATAGCACTCCAGTATAGCACTGGAGAGGTGGTACACTGTCAGCAGTGCTGTCTTTTGGATGGGACCTTCTCTCAGGTGGATACAAATGATACGACAGCAATATCTAGAAGAGGAACTGGAGGGAGATCTCCCCAGTGTCCTTGACCAATGTTTGTCCCTTACTAAAAAAACAGATAATCTGCAAATTAGCTGCTGCATTTCTTACATCACAACAGGAATTACACATTAAAATTATTTAATTTGCAATGAAGTCCTTTATGTGATTTTTAAAAATGATTTTGTTTTTATTATTCATTCATGAGATGCGGGCGTTGCTGGCTGGGCCAGCATTTATTGCCCATCAACTGAAAGGCTTGCTGGGCTATTTCAGAGGCAATTACGAGTCAATCACATTGCCATGGATCTGGAGTCACATTTTTAAAATTCCTTCATGGGATGTGAATGTCGCTGGCTGGGCCAGCATTCAATGCCCATCATTAATTGCCCTTGAACTGTGTGGCTTGCTGGGTCATTTCAGGGCCAGTTAAGAGTCAACCACATTGCTGAGAGTCTGGAGACACTTGTAGGCCAGACGAGGTAAGCATGGCAGATTTCCTTCCCTTAAGGACATTAGTGAACCAGATGGGCTTTTAAGACAAACTGGATTTTGAATTCCAGATTTTAAAAAAATTTAAATTTCACCATCAGCCATGTTGGGATTCGAACTGTGTCTCTGAATTACTACGCGAGCAAAAATACCACAGTACCACCACCTCCCCCAATAACATAAGCTTATCTCCTGCTTTGCTCACTTCACAAGAACTGATTGTTTAGCACAGGGCTACATAACTGGCTTTTAAAGCAGACCAAAGCAGGCCATCAGCACGGTTCAATTCCCGTACCAGCCTCCCCGAACAGGCGCTGGAATGTGGCAACTAGGGACTTTTCACAGTAACTTCATTTGAAGCCTACTTGTGACAATAAGCCATTTTCATTTCATTGTATGGATTCCTCGAATTCTCTGCAATTCTCCCTCAACCCACCATCAGTTTCAGAACGCTTATTTTTATGTGAAGATAGTTTGAGAGCGAAAGGCAACAATTTCATCTAGAAATAGCTTCAAAGCCAACTTTCATACTCCCTACTTACGTGTGTGTCTGAGCTTGCTGCACAGCCAATAATTTGGCAGAAGTAGCGATTTCCACTAAGCAAGCCCTTGGGAATTGGGGGGTGTGCGAGAATGGAAATGTCAGATTGACGCAGCAGGTCCCCAAGTGATATTTGAGTATGACAGGCGTTTTGGTGTAACACACTCCAGATGATTTTAGATATTTCCCATATCCTGTATGACTCAACTGTTGAATTTAATGAACTGCATCTGATTATCAGGAGTGTAAGGAACGATTGGGTTATAAGATTCAGATTATAGTGATTGGAGCTATAGGACTTAACTCTTCATGTCCCTTAAATGTCTGCCAGTTCATAGAATTACATCCAAATGTAACATTTCAGTAAATGTTCACACTGCCCAGGATGGTGTGCACAATTATACCTGAGCAGCATCTGCCCTGACACAAGGAAAGAAATACTTTGCATTAAACTGGCGTCTTTCGTGGCCCAGGACAAATCAAAGCATTTCACAGCCACTTTCTGAAACAGGTGGAATTTTCCATTCTCTGCACAGAGGCGCTGGCTGAAGTTAGAAAACCAGCAAGTGGCTGGCAGGCTGCACTGCTGACTTTTCTCTCCAGAGAATCCAGCACTCTGCACAAACAATCTGGAGCCGAGGCCCACGCCGTCACCCTGATGGGGAGGGGCCAGAAAAAGCCAGCTGCCAGGAATCCTGCGATCGGGGCGCTGTCTTTAAAGGGTGCCTTTAAGATCTGATAGGCAACACAGGAAATACCCCAGCCACCGCCCCCCCCTCTCCCCGCCACCCACCCCACCCCACAAGGAAACCCCTCTCCATGGACAGGGGACACACGCCCACAAGGACCCGGGTATCTCCCCCCCCCCCCCGCCACCCACCCCACCCCACCCCACCCCACAAGGAAACCCCTCTCCATGGACAGGGGACACACGCCCACAAGGACCCGGGTATCTCCCCCCCCCTCCAATGGACATTCCCTAGGTACTGCCCGGGCATGGGTCTCTGCTCCTGAGCAATGCATTCATCTGAAGGAGCGGCACACTGGCACTGGTTAGCACTGTTGCCTCACATCACCAGGGACCCAAGTTCAATTCTAGCCTTGATCAGTGTCTGTGCAGAGTCTGCACATTGCCCCTGTGTCTGCATGGTTTTCCTCTGGGTCCTCCGGTTTCCTCCCACAGCCCAAAGATGTGCAGGTTAGGTGGATGGGCACATGATGGTCAGGCATGGGGGCCTGATAATGCGATTCAAATTTGCCATAATGGTGTTCACGACCTTGACCCTCACGTTTTGGGCCTCTTGTGAAATTCTCCGTTTCTTTCACCAAATGCGCCCGAGAAGAATGGGAATGGAAACTCCTAGCCCATGACTGGATTGGCCATTCAGGAAATGCACTTCCTACAAAGGTTAGTGAACATCTGGACTTCTCTCTTCTGAAACGCTGTGGATGGTGCTGGTCAAATGGAGTTGAAATGAAATGAAATGAAAATCGCTTATTGTCACAAGTAGGCTTCAAATGAAGTTACTGTGAAAAGCCCCTAGTCGCCACATTCCGGCGCCTGTTCGGGGAGGCTGGTACGGGAATTGAACCGTGCTGCTGGCCTGCTTTGGTCTGCTTTAAAAGCCAGCTCTTTAGCCTTGTGCTAAACCAGCCCCTGGTAAGTTTTAAGATTGAGGGGTTTTTGCTGGATAATGTTTCAAGGGAATGAAGCAAAGGTAACAACTGGCGTTTAGGTACAAATCACCTCTGATCTAATAGGATTGTAGAATGCGCTCAATGTTTTGACCAGTTTTAGTGGATGGCATATTAACTATTGTTATTAACTAATTAACATATTGTTAAGATACAAGCATGTAGTGTAATGTACTGAGAGCACTTATAAAGAGAGACTGCTGGTACATTGCAGTTTAGTAGGTAGGATGTCGGCAAATAAAATGCTGCATCCTATAAATAAACCAATTATTCAGAAAAATATTTGTGTCTAGTTTTGCACTTTGCCATTTCCTAGGGTGGCATGCACACATATGCATGATCTGGAGGCGGTGGTTGTAAATGATCTAAACAATCAGGGAGTGGAACCCCTTCACATTAATATAGGGCACTCCCTGCTGTCCCGGTCATGAGACCTAATTACTGGCCTCCCCCTTTCTGTAATGTTCCCACATTAAATACTTATCCTTGTCATTCTCTCTCTTTTAGGTTAACAAGATAAATAAGCTAAAGGTCTGCCAGAAGGAATTATGCACACTGATGCTGCATCACTCAATCATACTTCAGTAAGTAAAATCAGCAGATTCCCAGATGACCATAGGGACCTTCATGAATAAGCTCAGCTGGTACAGGAATTGAACCCACACTGCTGGCCTTGCTCTGCATCATGAACTAGCTGTCCAGCCTCGGATACTTTAGCAAGTATCAGTTAAGGGATAGCATGTCAAGGATTCTAAAGGTGAGAGAGTTGTCCTTTGATGACAGGATGAATAAATTGAACCTTTCCTTTTTGGAACTTAGTAGAAGGAGATTGAAATATACAAACATGCAAAGGGGCCTGACAGGATAGAGTCTGAGAGGTTGTTTCCCGCTGGTCGAGGTCTGGAACATCGGGGCAGAGTCCTGGGATAAAAGGCTGATCATTTAGGGCTGAGATGTGGAGACATTTCGTTATTCAAAATGTTGTGAATCTTTGGAATTCTCTATCTTAGAGGGTTGTACAAGCTCTATCATTGAATACATTTAAAGCTGAGTTAAACACAGATGTGTTGCAGAATGACACCAATAGCACAGATTCAATCCCTGTACTAACCGTGGGCCAGCAGGCCTGCCTCCATACCTTGAACCACATTGACAGAGTGATAGGTATCCCTCAAGCTGTATATTGACACGTGACTCTGTCTACTGGAGAGCACCTTCTACAGCACCTTCCAAACCCGCAAACGCTACCACCTATAATCCACAGTAGCATTGTGGATAGCACAATTGCTTCACAGCTCTAGGGTCCCAGTTTCGATTCCGGCTTGGGTCACTGTCTGTGTGGAGTCTGCATGTTCTCCCCGTGTCTGCGTGGGTTTCCTCCACAGTCCAAAGATGTGCAGGTTAGGTGGATTGGCCATGGTAAATTGCCCAAAGTGTCCAAAATTGCCCTTAGTGTTGGGTGGGGTTACTGGGTTATGGGGATAGGGTGGAGGTGTGGACCTTGGGTGGGGTGCTCTTTCCAAGAGCTGGTGCAGACTCGATGGGCCGAATGGCCTCCTTCTGAACTGTAAATTCTATGTCTATAATGACAGCAGATACCTGGGAACACCATCATCTGCAAGTTCCCCTCCAAGCCATTCGCCATCCTGACTTGGAAATATATCACCATTCCCTCATTGTTACTGGGTCAGAATCCTGGAACTCCCTTACTAACAGCATAGTGGGTGTACCTACATCACATAGACTGCGACGGTTCAATAACGCAGCTCAACGCCACCTTCTGATGGGCAATTATGGATGGGCAATTGATAATGTCCTAGCCAGCGATGTCCCATGAATGAATTACAGAAATGATGCCAATGATCCTTTGTACAATATGGCTAATTACCTAATTTCCTGAGATAGGCAGATTTTCGGTCACTCAGGGAATTAAGGGATATGGAGAATAAATGGAAAATGGAGTTAAGGTGGAAGATCAGCCATGATCATATTAACTTGCGAAGCAGTCCCAGGGGTCGTATGTCTATTCATGCTCCTATTTCATGTGTTCTCAGAAAATCCCTACAGTGCTGAAGGAGGCCATTCAGTCCATCAAGTCTGTACTGACCTTCTGAAAGAGCACTCTACCTAGGCCTACTCCCCTGCCTTATCCCCGTGACCTTACCTAACCTACACTTATTGGACACTAAGGGAAAATTTATCATGGCCAATCCACCTAACCTGCACATCTTTGGAGGAAACCGGAGCACCCGGAGGAAACCCACACAAACATGGAGAGAATGTGTAAACACCACACAGTGACCCAAGGCCGGAAGTGAACCCGGGTCCCTGGCACAGTGTGTTAGCAGTGCTAACCATCATGCCACCTATCATGTATAGGTACAAGGAGATAAGGGACCAAGATGTGTCTTCATTCCTTTGTAAATTTAGAGTAAAACATTTAAAACCTTTCTACCTATCAGTGCCTTTGCACTAAGATCCTGCACCATTTTAAGGGCCTTTTCAAAAACCTGTGTAAAATTTGCAGAAATTTCCAAAGATGATTAATTCATCCTCGAGGCCTGACCTGACTTGTGTGTGGGAATAGATTGTATTGGGATGATCTAAAAAGTAGTGTCAAAGATCAGGAAACCTTAAGTTATGCTAAATGCAATTTGCATGCAAATTCAGCAGTTTACTATTTACTGGCTGAAGAGATCCTCGTTGTTCCTTTTCTGGACCACAGAGGTTGAGTGCCATTGAGGGAACACAAATCTCCTCATCGAAAGGGCCCTTACAATATTAAGTGGAGGTCCTGAGGCATACTGGGTATTGTCCCTGCCTCTGAACCAGAAGGTCCAGGGTTCGAGTCCCACCACAGGACTTGATGGTCAAGGAAGGTGCGTTCATAACGACGTCAAACAGATTGATTGTGTCAACTTGCAAATCTAATGGCTGGCAACAAGATGTAGAGTGGCACCCCTCAAGCTATAAGCTCCTGATGACAGACTAGCAACCTGATCCAGGAATTACTAGCTAAGGAAACAGGCAAAATTGTGCCTTTGTGCACCAGTGGTTGTGGGAAGAGATTTGGAATTATTATGTTAAGTACCAGCCCCAACTTTCCGTGACGGATTTAATGGGTAATTAATGCTGACACACAGAATTTCGTGAATCTCACTGGGAGGTTGAGAGTGAAGGTCATTTTCACCAGTGAGGTGGAAGTGTTGGGTGACTTACACACCAAAAAGACCGATTGCCATTAAACTCAACTTGATTTTCAACACATTCTGGTCCTGTGTCTTTGAGCATTGAACTGTAAATGCTGCACGCACTGTCATTTAGTAGGGCATTGCTGACAGTGTGGAACTTTCCCCATTGTCCCTTTAATAAATCAAGATTTGACAGGGAGTTTAGATTGACATTAGCGTACAGTTAGACTTTCCTGCCCCATCTCTGTTGATTTTTTTTTTACTTAAGTCGCAGACACTGACATCTTAATTAGTGAGCTGGCTCAAAGGAGTTATTGGAGCGTTCAGCAGGAAATGGAACTGAGTGCATAATCATTGAAGCATCCAGGGTTAATGAGTTCGTCTCCTAATCTTAATCCAGCTGCTCCGCTCTGCTGGCTTTGGTGACTTGTCACAGACTATTTTTCTTCAGCAATATAATCAACATTTACAATGAATAAGCATTCCAAATGCCATGGAAACAAAGGGGCAGAAAATAAACGGACAAATACAGCTTAGAGACAGTGGAGTGGTCACACGGTAGCATGGCGGTTAGCATAAATGCTTCACAGCTCCAGGGTCCCAGGTTCGGTTCCCGGCTGGGTCACTATCTGTGCGGAGTCTGCACGTCCTCCCCGTGTGTGCGTGGGTTTCCTCCGGGTGCTCCGGTTTCCTCCCACAGTCCAAAGATTTGCGGGTTAGGTGGATTGGCCATGCTAAATTGCCCGTAGTGTCCTAAAAAGTAAGTGGGGGAGGGGGTTGTTGGGTCACGGGTATAGGGTGGATACGTGGGTTTGAGTAGGGTGATCATTGCTCAGCACAACATCGAGGGCCGAAGGGCCTGTTCTGCGCTGTACTGTTCTATGTTCTATGTTCTAAAGTGTGCACCGAGCGCTGTAATAGTCTGTGGTGGACATCTTGATATAACTCACACTGCAAATCTTTCCGTGCATTTAAAACATGACCGACAACCAGCTGAAATGTGCCTCGCTCTCTGGAAGTGCACAAAATTGTATTAACCTAGGATCAGAGGCTACCAAGACTTTGGATCAATCTTCGCAGCTCTCAGTGTAGTGATCCCAGAGCTACAACAATTTCCTCCTATTAACCTCAATTGGCAACTGGGAGATTAAGAGTACAAATCCTGCCATTTCAAGTTATGAATTTTAATAAATCCGGTAATTTCTGGGTTAACACCAGGAGAATAACTGTGAAAATTGCTGGAATGTCGTGAAGATACAAGTGAATGAATAATCGTCCTTCAGGCAACACGGAGCCCTGCCTGGGTTGGATTACATCTGAGTCCCATCTCAGACTGTGTGGGAGGGGGGGGGGTTAGTGCCACTTGACCCAGAATCAAATCCCACCATGACAGCTGGTGGAAATTAAATGCGGCAAATAAAATCTGGAATTGTAAAGCTAATCTCAGCAATGGGCTGGTCTACTTGACTCTGCAATTAATTTATCATCTTAATTTTGCTGCAGTGTCTTTCCTGATCAGGAATTGATTTGCAGGAATTGAATTGTAGTCCCTTTTCCTGCCGCTTGCTTCATGACCTTCGAATTCTGCGATATTTTAATTCCCTGCGATGGATTTTGCTCACTTCCTGGGTGTATGAGAAATTTACCAAGGGGCTTATCAATAATCTTAGTAATCTTTATTGTCGCAAGTAGGCTTGCATTAACACTGAAATGAAGTTACTGTGAAAAGCCCGTATTAGCCACACTCCAGCGCCTGTTTGGGTACACAGAGGGAAAATTCAGCATGTCCAAATTACCTAACAGCACAAATTTAGGGACTTGTGGGAAGAAACTGGAGCACCCAGGGGAAACCCACACAGTCATGGGGAGAATGTGCAGATTCTGCACAGACAGTGACCCAGGCCAAGAATCAAACGTGAGGCCCCGGCGCTGTGAAGCCATAGTGCTAACCACTATACTCCGGCACTGTCCACATGTGATTAAGATAGATGAGGTGGGAGTTGTGCCTCGGATTTGTGGTCCTGTTCCCCTCCGATTCTCTGAGAGACCATGAAGGGCCAATTAAGGGCTACTTACTGCACTCACAGTCATATTTCCCACGTAGAGAGTGCCCGCAGAGGCAGACAACCATATCTACAGGAAGTATCAGCTGAGGGTTGTTGAGGTAAAGTCTGAGGTGTAAACATTTCAGAGTCTTCGGAGAAGGGGGCAGCCACCTGGACACTTTGGCCGCTATTTTGCGCCCGCCTTCACGGTAACTGCAAATGGGGACTTGGATACAAAATCAAACCTTGGAAAGTGAGAATCTCACGGTGAGATCTCATTTTCGATTCTCCCCATCCTCTGCCAGTGAAGTAACAATGCTCCTGCTCAGGAAGTTCAGAAACCTTGTTTCAATAAATTTCATTACAATTAACAGGCATCCTCGCCCCATCATCCCCCCACATTTGGAAATCCCCTCTCACCAACATGACATCACGTTGATGACGTTTACAAACTTTTTTTTAAATGTGAACCAGACCAGGGAACCCGCAGGGTACACACAGGTAAGTATAGCCCACTGGGGAGAGGGACATGCCTGGCAATACCCTGACTGTCCCCTGGCACTGACCCAGCATGCTCACACTGCCCCAAGCACTGTCCCCTGGCACTGCCCCAGCACTTCCCTTGGCACCCTGGCATTACCTAGGCACTGTACCTGGAGGAACTTACTCCTGTGAGTAGTGCCGGGGGGGAGGGGGGGGGCTCTCTGGGCAGCTCCATGGGTGTGTCTTCCACTTTCTATTGAGGTGCTCATCCTTGGGAATGGTGGGGGGGGGGGGGTGGTTCCCATGTCCATGGGGGGGGTCTCCGTGTGCAAGTGGAGGATTCCCTGAGTCTGTGGTGAGGGGCTTGTGACTATGGGGGATGTCTCTGTGGTGGGGGGGGGGGGTCCCTGTGTATCTGCAGGGAGAGGGCATCTCCATGTCTGATGGGGGGGGAGGGGGGGGGGGGGGGTGACCATGGGAGTAGGGTCTCCATGTGCATTTTTAAAAAATTAATTTGCGCAATGTTGACGCCACTGGTTATGCCAGTTTTTATTATCCATCACTAGTTGCCCTACGGAAGGTGGTTGTGAGTTGCCTTCTTATCCCCTGCAGTCTCTGAGGTGTAGGTACACCCACAGTGCTGTTAGGGAGGGTGTCCCAGGATTTTGACCCAGCGACAGTGAAGGAACGGTAATATATTTCCAAGTCAGGGTGGTGAGTAGCTTGGAGGGGAACCTCCAGATGGTGGGGTTCCAAGGTATCTGCTGCTCTTCCCCTTCTAGATGATAGTGGCTGTGTGTTTGGAAGGTGCTGCCTGAGGAAAATTGGTGAGTTCCTGCATTGCACCTTGTAAATGGTGCACACGGCTGCCATTGTTTCGTCGGTGTTGGAGGATTTGAATGTTTGTGGAAGGAGGAGAAATCAAGTGGGCTGCTTTGTCCTGGATGGTGTCAAGCTTCTTGAGTATTGTTGGAGAGGAACTCATTCAGGCAAGTGGAGAATGTTCCATTACACTCCTGACTTATGCCTGGTGGACAGGCTAGGAGGGTCAGGAGGTGAGTTACTTGCCATAGGATTGCTAGCCTTTGACCTGCTCTGGTAACCACAGTATTAAATATGGCTAGTCCAGTTCAGTTTCTGATCACTGGTAACCACGAGGATGTTGATTGTGGGGGATTCAACAATGGTAATGCCATTGAATGTCAAGGGACGATGGTTAGTGTCATATCCTCGCCCCTAATGAAAGACTACAGAGCTGACGATCTGGGTTTGCCTAGAAGCCCTCAGTGAAAAGGCTTTCCCCCATTGAAAGTTGGCGGAGATTCCGAGGACTACCGGTATAAAGGGGCCGGCTCAGAACTTGCTGGGACTCACTTGGAGGAGGAGCTTATATGAAAGTCTTTGTAACAAACTTCAATAAATCCCCTGTTTGCTTGGCAAACCGATGTGGACTCCTTCCTTTGGGGCGGTTATAATACTGGCGATGAGGAAAAACTAACGGTCCCCTGTTGACTCTGTAAACTTCCTCCTGCACTACCTCCTGAGTCTACCATTGCAGGATGGGACCCACAGGCAATTGAGATGCCTTTATTTGGCCCCTTGGTCGTGTTCACTGCCGGAGTTGAAATGTAAACCTGATATGCAGAGCGCTTGTGCTATTAGTTTCACGCCAAAGACACAGACTTGGAGGGCCGAAGGGCCTGTTCCTGTGCTGTACTTTTCTTTGTATTATGGAATATGAATGGTGAACGGTGATATTACTGATGACGCGGGCTGCTCAAATGTACAGGGTGCTCCGTGACTTTACGTGTCCGGTTGTGCCGGAAATCCACACTTTTGAACAGCTGGTGAAAATCGTTGGGCGACATCAGTCCCCCACCCTCCACCATTGTCCAGTGGTGCTGCCTGAATACAGCAGAGCGTGCCCCAGGTGAGTCAGTGGAGGACCCGATTGCACCGCCTTGCTGAGTTTTGTACATTTGGGACCTCCCGAGACAGAGCTTTGCAGGACCGTCTCATCTAGGGTATGGGCAATGCTGAGACCCAGTGACAGCTCCTGGGCAGGCCCACTTTGACACTCCAGCAGGAACTGCAGATTGCCCTCTCTAAGGAGAAAGCGGAATGTGGTGTTCAATGGATCCAGGGCATGGAGGTTAACACCCTGGGACGTGGGGCACTGCACGGTCGACCCCTGCCCAGTGAAGCAGCCTGGTCACCACTCTGCCATGCACAGCTGGAACCTTTGGTTGGTTCGCCCGTGGGTGACAAGTCTCTGTGTACGATGTGTGGCTGCCGGTATCAGGATGGCAGGGGCCCCCGAGATTCCATGGCTCAGGTCGGGGCCGGCACTGAACCGAAGATTGAGCTTACCACTTGCAAACTCTGGACAAAGAAGAGCCCATTGCTTAGCGGTGCCCCGCGTAGCCCCCAACCGCATCCCTGTGCAGGTGAATGGACACTGGCTGCGTATGGAGCTGGACACTGTCAGTCATAGGTCAGTGCACTATCGATCATATCCAGTGAGGGTCCGGATGTTGACATTGGCCCTGATATTGACTCATTTGGTGATCCAGTTCCCCCTGATTGTGATCCGAGGTAATTGCCCCAATCTCCTCAGATGGAATTGGACACACTACCTTCGTTTAGACTGGCACCGCATTTTGCAGATTAGGTCTGGCGGGCTGGGTGAGGTACTAGGAAAATTCCCCAACGTTTTTGTGCCTGGTTTGAGAACCACCCATGGGGCTATGGCCAAGATCCATGTTGAAGAGGCTCATCCTTATTTTTTTAAGGGCATGGCCCGTGCCCTATGCATTGGTGGACAGGGTAAATGTGGACCGCTTGGAGAACCTGTGAATTTTTCGAATTGGGTGTAATGCTGGTTCCAGTTTTGAAAGCAGACGGGATCGTACATCTCTGCAGCGACTATAAGCTTACGGTCAATACAGCCTCACGGTTGGATTGATACCCCATGCCCTGAATAGAGGACCTCTATTCCACACTGGCAGGAGTCAGTACATTCACCAAGCTCAATATGAGCAATATCACTGGATCAATCTTCACGTGAATACGTTACCATCAACACGCTTCTCTGAGTATACACGGTTGCCTTTTGGGGTTTCGTCAGCTTGTGAGATTTTTCAACGTGTTTTGAAAGGTATTACTGTACCATGAGTCACTCCTTTCGGGAAGTTTGTCCTGAACCTGGCAATGGTGCTGGCTCCTCTGCACCTACTGGCACCTTTGGCATGTCCACATTGACAATTACCAACTTTTGCAGGTGCACCATAGAAAGCATCCTATCTGGCTGCATAACAATCTGGTATGGCAATTGCTCGGCCCAAGACTGGAAGAAACTACAGAGAGTCATGAACACAGCCCAGTCCATCTCGCGAACCCGCCTCCCATCCATTGACTCTGTCTACACCTCCCCTGCCTGGGGAAAACGGGCAGCATAATCAAAGACCCATCCCAGCCGGCTTACTCACTCTTTCAACTTCTTTTATCAGGCAGTAGATGCAAAAGTCTGAGAACAGGCACTAATAGATTCAAAAACAGCTTCCCCGCTGTTACCAAATTCCTAAATGACCCGCTTAAGGACTGATGGACTTATGGGCTGATCTGAGGCGAAATTCTCCGACCCCCACGCAGGGTCGGAGAATCGCCTGGGGCCGCCGAAAATCCCGCCCCCGCCGTGGCAGAGATTCTCCACCACCCGGGAATTGGCGGGAGCGGGAATCACGCCACTCCGTTCGGCGAGGCCCCTGCGGTGATTCTCCGTCCCGGATGGGCCGAAGTCCCACCGCTGGGAGGCCTCTCCCGCCGCTGAGGTTTGAACCACCTCTGGTGGCAGCGGGATTGGCGCCGCGACCGGGCCCCCGGGGTCCTGGGGGGGGGCGCGGGGCGATCGGACCCCCCCGCTCAGACTCCGGGCCAGTGCCCTGGGTGCACTCTTTCTCCGCCGCCGCCACGGCCTCTGCTATGGCGGAAGCGGAAGAGAAACCCATATCGCGCATGCGCCAACCGGCGAAAGCCTTTCGGCCAGCCCCGCTGCCGGGCGGCGGGCCTGAAAGGCCGCTGGCGCTGGTTTTTTGCACCAGTCTTCTGGTGCCAACCGCTCCGGCGCGGGGCTAGCCCCCAAAGGTGCAGAGAATTCCCCACCTTTAGGGAGGCCCGACCCCGGAGCGGTTGGCACCACTCCCCTACGCCGGGACCCCTCGTCACGCTGGGTAGGGGAGAATCCCGCCCCTGATCTCTTCACCCATCTTCATCCGAGTACATTGTGTACTTTATGTTTGCCCTATTATGTATTTCCTTTTCATGTACGGTGTGATCTGTTTCAGCTGCACGCAGGACAACACTTTTCACTGTACCTCGGTACATGTTACAATAAGCCAATCCAAATCCTGCTGAAGAAAAGGCTCAGGGGCACCATCCGAGAGGCAGATTTCTGATATGTCAAGCAGCAACTATCCTCATCCCACTATGTGTTGACCCAATATGACCAGGGTAAGCCCCTTTCGTCACTTGCAGCGTGTTGCCCGAGGGGATCGGGGCTGTCCTGGTTCATTGGATGCGAGATGGTAGTGAACAATCGATCGTCTTCGCATCCAGGACACTGACCGTCACCGAGCGCAATATGTTTAGATAGAGGAGGGTTGGCCGGTGGTCTTTGGAGTTTCCACCAATACGTCTATGGTCACCGTTTTACTTTAGTTACACACCACAAACCCCTCCTGGGTCTTTTTCGCGAGGATATGGTGAATCCGCCCATTTTATCGGCACCCACCCAATGGTGGGCTCTGCTATTCGCTGCTCATGAGTATTCTCTAGACATCGGCTGGGTACTGAGATGGTGCATGTTGATGAGTTGAGCTGGATGCCCCTGCCAGCCACAGCCTCGTCTCTCCCTCCAGCAGATGAGATAGTGGCTGTATTGAACTTTATGGTCTCCTTGCCAGTTACAGCATCTCATATCCGCGACTGGACCCAGACGGATCCCATCCTTGCCCAGGTGCAACACCTTGTCTTCCAGATAACCAAATATCAGAACTAAGTATCAAAGGCGGGGTTTTACTGTGGGGTACACAGGTCGTGATCCTGGCTAAGAAACAGGCACTTGCGTTAAGAGACCGACACAACGGGCACCCGGGGGTGACTAGGATAAAGATGCTAGCGAAGAGCTATATCTGCTGGCCGGGCCGCGACGCCAACATTGAGAAGTTTGCGCACCAATGCTCCATTTGCCAGGTACACCAGCGGCTCCCCGGTATCACACCCCTCCACCATAGGAGTGCTTCCTCCAAATGATGTTCAACGTGAACATAAGAACATAAGAACTAGGAGCAGGAGTAGGCCATCTTGCCCCTCGAGCCTGCTCCGCCATTCAATTAGATCATGGCTGATCTTTTGTGGACTCAGCTCCATTTTCCGGCCCAAACACCATAACCCTTAATCCCTTTATTCTTCAAAAACTATCTATCTTTACCTTAAAAACATATAATGAAGGAGCCTCAACTGCTTCACTGGGCAAGGAATTCCATAGATTCACAACCCTTTGGGTGAAGAAGTTCCTCCTAAACTCAGTCCTAAATCTACTTCCCCTTATTTTGAGGCTATGTCCCCTAGTTCTGCTGTCACCCGCCAGTGGAAACGACCTGCCCGCATCTATCCTATCTATTCCCTTCATAATTTTAAATGTTTCTATAAGATCCCCCCTCATCCTTCTAAATTCCAACGAGTACAGTCCCAGTCTACTCAACCTCTCCTCATAATCCAACCCCTTCAGCTCTGGGATTAACCTAGTGAATCTCCTCTGCACACCCTCCAGCGCCAGTACGTCCTTTCTCAAGTAAGGAGACCAAAACTGAACACAATACTCCAGGTGTGGCCGCACTAACACCTTATACAATTGCAACATAACCTCCCTAGTCTTAAACTCCATCCCTCTAGCAATGAAGGACAAAATTCCATTTACCTTCTTAATCACCTGTTGCACTTGTAAACCAACCTTCTGTGACTCATGCACTAGCACACCCAAGTCTCTCTGAACAGCGGCATGCTTTAATATTTTATCGTTTTTTCGTGAAGAAGTGCTGATTCATCACCTGATGGTGGACAGTACGTGGTAATCAGCAGGAGGTTTCCTTGCCCATGTATCACCTGAAGCCATCAGACTTCATGGGGTCCAGAGTCGATGTTGAGGACTTCCAGGGAAACTCCCTCACAACTGTATACCCACCTCTGCTGGGTCTGTCTTGCTGGTAAGACAGGACATACCCAGGAATGGTGATAATCTGGGACATTGTCTGTAACATATAATTCTTTGAGTATAACTATGTTCGGCTGTTGCTTGACTAGTCTGTGAGACAGTTCTCCCAACCTTGGCACAAGTCCCCAGATGTTAGTATGGAGACTTTACAGAAAGACAGGATTGGGTTTGCCGTTGTAGTTTCCAGTGCCTGGGTCGATACAGGGTGGTTCATCTGGTTTCATTCTTTTTTCATAATAATAATAATCTTTCTTAGTGTCACAAGTAGGCTTACATTGACACTGCAATGAAATTACTTTGAAAAGCCCCTAGTCGCCACACTCCAATGCCTGTTCGGGTACACAGAGGGAAAATTTAGAATGTCCAAGTCATCTAACAAGCACATCTTTCAGGACTTGTGGGAGGAAACCGGAGCACCCGGAGGAAACCCACGCAGACACAGGGAGAACATGTAGAATCTGCACAGACAGTGACCCAGCCGGGAATCAAACCTGGGACCCTGGCGCTTTGAAGCAACAGTGCAATTGTATACAACTTTGTGGCTCGCTTGGACATTTAAGAGTCAACCACAGTGTGTGTCTGGAGTCATATGTCAGCCAGACCAGGAAAGGACGGCAGATTTCTTCCCTGAAGGGACATTAGTGAACCAGATGGGTTTTTACGACAATCAACTCATGGACATCATTAGGCTTTTAATTGCAGATATTTTGTTGAGTTAAATTCCGCCACCTGCCATGGTGGAATTCTAACCTGGATCCCCAGGTCATTCCCCTGGAATACACGTCCAGCGATAAGAACACTACGCCATGGCCTCCCAGCGTGGGGCTTCCTGTGTTCATTGATTTGCTGTTTGTTCAAGTTTCACCAGTGAAATGTTATTGTCTCCACTTCCTGTCTAATGTGTTTCCAGACAATTCTTTAGCTTAGCAGTGCTATGGTGATATGAATCTGTGGAGCTTTTGCGAAAGGCATAGGTTTTGATGTACAAATTGCACTAAGTTCACTGGCAGGAGTCACTCTGTGAACAAAATCCCTTGTGTATCAACGCTTTCCAATGTCTAATATTGCCAACTCAACTATAACTTACTGCTGATAAAAGCCTCTGCTAATCTGGCATGGTCGGCTGCCTGCTGTCCTTGCACTAGATGCAACAGTTTACAAAGTAAGATCACAGCTTGTTGCTCGTGAACAGCAGATATTTTGTGCATTTCATTCTTTTGAACAATGTCTTTCCCAATGTGAACATCACAACTAATTTCTGTTTCAGTTGAAGGGTTTCATTCAAAACCTTTCCGTCCCCTACAAAGAGCTTTTGCAATTTGCCTTGGAGCTCCATGTACCTACTGTAATTGCAGCTGACTTGCGTTTATAAACCCATCAACTGTTCTTATTTCAAGCGATGTGTCTGACAGGAGGTAGAAGCATTCAGAATCATGAAGTGATTTCCTCTTTGTAAGTTCCTCTTCATTTTTCCCCAAGAGTGGGGACAGACCATGAGGCATGGCCCTCCTGCTTTGAGCATCATGGCCTGGGAAATATAAGAACAGACCGAGATTACTTGAGCTTCACTGCTACCATGAGCTTTGTGTAACTAACATCTTCTCCAGGAATAAACCATGACACAAGGCGTCTTGGTGACGTCCAAGGCCAAGGCATTGGTACAAGCTGGGTCTACCCATCATCAAACGTAGAGCTTCTACCTCCTGTCAAACACATCGCTGGAAATAACAACAGTCGATGGGATTTTAAACCCAAGTCAGCTGCAATTACAGTAGGTACATGGAGCTCCAAGGCAAATTGCAACTTTCTGAACAGTATTCTCAACACACACAGATACCACAGCGCTGACAGGATAGAGGTCACTCCTTGGTGTGCACGAGGGTGAGGACACAACCCTTGAAATTTTTTCATTCAAGTATGAAATGATTTTAATTGGCCACTTGGTCACAAACTCATTACGGCGTCCACTGTCCGCGGGGACAACTGTAAGTGAGATTTGAGGATGGTGGATATTGACAACTAAGGCCGATGTCTTGGCCTTTGCCTCCCTGGTAGCCCGCAGATGGATTTTGTTAACATAAAGGGATTCGGAGCTCCCGAAGTCAGGAGTGTGGGTCAGTGGCATGGCTGGGTTTTTTAGGCTTGAGACGATCAGGTTCGCCCTGAAGGAATCAATGCTTGAGTTTGCCTGGAGGTGGCAGCCGTTCATCGACTTCTTTGAGAAACATTAAGCTGTCAACAGTTGGGGGGGAGGTGCATGGGGAGTTGGGTAAAGTGGGGGGAGGTTGGTGGGGATTGGGATTGGGGAGTTATTTATGTAAGCCATGTTGGCTCGGTTTTGTTGCTGGTTTGGTGTGTGGTTGCTTATTTTGTTAAAATTATAATACAAATGCCTCAATAAAATATTTTTCAAAAAACAATTGACACTGACAAATGGGAGACAGTCACTGAGAGCTGCGATCTCTGGAGCCTGACGGTTTGGAATGTTTTCGAATACGAGGGCAGAAACAAAACGTTGTGCCACATGGTCCAGAGAAAACAGAGGCTAACGAAACGTGCACCTTTGATGTGACCATCAATTAACAAGACACGTGGTTGGAAGTGAACAGTGGTTTTAATAGTCTTACAACGGAGCCTGCCTGCAACGAGATGAACTGGCAGCAGGCTCACAACTGCAGATCTTTATACTTCCAGTTATTGGGAGGAGCAATGGGCAGAACCATGGGCGGAGCCAAGGGTGGAGCCAAGTACAAACTCCTCATCTCCCCCTATGGGCAGAGCCGCGCAACTGCTCGTATACCGAGCTTACAAAGACACAACACATACAATATAACACAGTGTGAATTACTAGGATTGTGATTCACCACATTCACCCCCTGCAAAACAATCAAGTCCAGCGGGGGTATGGGTTTACAAATTGAGTCGGTCCGGCAGTCGAGTCGTCCTCTGAGATCTACGAAGCACCGGGGTTGCAGCCTCTTCTGGTGGCTGGGTGGTGGCGGTCGGCGAGGGTACCATGGCGGACTCTGGGGGTGATTCGGTCTGAACTTCGTACCCGACTGGTTCGACTGGTGACGGGGAGCGCCGGAAACCCAAAGGCGCGTGGGCACGGAGCACGGGCAGCGAACCTGCAGGCGTGGGGGCACTGGGCGCAGAGGGTTGGGTGGGGTGTAGTGTGAGGGGCACCTTGGCGGTAGTAGTGTCGGAGTTGGATCCAGCAGGCGCCAGGTCCCGGAGGGAAACAGTGTCCTGACGGCCGTCAGGGTATTCGATGAACGCGTATTGGGGGTTCGAGTGGAGTAGGAGCACTCTTTCTACGAGTGGGTCAGTTTTGTGGGTCCGGACGTGCTTCCGGAGGCGAACAGGGCCTGGTATTTTCAACCATGCTGGGAGCGAAACCCCCGTGGTAGTGCCCCTGGAAAAAACAAATAGCTACTCGTGAGGGGTCTGATTGGTGGCAGTACATAGGAGGGACCTAATAGCATGGAGCGCGTCGGGGAGGACCTCCTGCCAATGGGAGGTCAGGAGCTTCCTGGACTGGAGGGTCAGTAGGACGGTTTTCCAGACCGTCGCGTTCTCCCTCTCCACCTGCCCGTTCCCCCTGGGGTTGTAGCTGGTAGTCCTGCTCGAGGCAATGCCCTTGTCGAGCAGGTACTGACGCAGCATGTCGCTCATAAAGGACGAACCCTTGTCGCTGTGCACATAGCTGGGGAAACCAAACAGGGTGAAGATGCTGTGCAGGGCACTAATGACTGTGTGGGAGGTCATATCGGGGAACGGGATAGCAAAGGGGAAGCGGGAGAACTCGTCTATGACGTTTAAGAAGTACACATTCCGATTGGTCGAGGGGAGTGGCCCTTTGAAATCGATGCTCAGGCGTTCAAAGGGCCGGGAAGCCTTTACTAGGTGGGCCCTGTCTGGTCTATAGAAGTGCGGTTTGCACTCCTCACAGATCAGGCAATCCCTGGTGATGGCTTTTACCTCCTCGGTGGAGAAAGGCAGATTTTGGGCTTTGACATAGTGGGTGAGCCGGGTGGCCCCCGGGTGGCAGAGGTCATTGTGGATAGCTTTCAGGCGGTTGAATTGCGCGCTGGCGCACGTGCCGCGGGACAGGGCATCTGGGGGCTCGTTGAACTTCCCCGGTCGGTACATGATATCGTACTTGTAGGTGGAGAGTTTGATCCTCCACCGTAGGATCTTATCGTTTTTAATTTTGCGCCTTTGTGAGTTGTCAAACAGAAAGGCAACCGATCTTTGGTCGGTGATGAGGGTGAACCTCCTACCTGCGAGGTAGTGCCTCCAGTGACGTATAGCTTCCACGATGGCTTGTGCTTCCTTTTCGACCGAGGAGTGTCGAAGTTCCGAAGCGGAGAGGGTTCGGGAGAAAAAGGCGACTGGTCTCCCTGCTTGATTTAGTGTGGCTGCGGGAGCTACCTCTGAGGCATCGCTCTCTACCTGGAAAGGGACGGATTCATCCACCGCCCGCATGGCCGCCTTGGCAATGTCCTCCTTGAAGCAGGTGAATGCCTGGCGAGCCTCATCTGATAGAGGAAAGAGTGTGGCCTTAAATAATGTCCGCATTCTGAGGGACCCACTGGGCATAATACAAAAAAACCCCCAGGCACCTTTTGAGGGCCCTGGGACTATGAGGGAGAAGGAGTTGTAAGAGGGGGCGCATACGGTCCGGGTCGGGGCCCAGGACTCCGTTTTCCATGACATAGCTGAGGATGGCTAGCCTGGTCGTGCGGAAAACGCATTTCTCCGTGTTGTACGTGAGGTTGAGTTTCTGGGCAGTCTGGAGAAATCGATGGAGGTTAGCGTCGTGGTCCTGTTGATCATGGCCGCAGATGGTGACGTTGTCCAAGAACGGAAACGTGGCCCGCAGCACGTACTGGTCCACCATTCGGTCCATTGCTCGTTGGAACACCGCGACCCCATTCGTGATGCCAAAGGGAACCCGGAGGAAGTGGAAGAGGCGGCCATCGGCCTCGAATGCCGTGTAGTGGCGGTCCTCCGGGCGGATTGGGAGCTGGTGGTATGCAGACTTCAGATCCACCGTGGAGACGACGTGATAATGGGCGATCTGATTCACCATGTCTGTAATCCTGGTGAGGGGGTACGCATCGAGGAGCGTGAACCGATTAATGGTTTGGCTATAGTCCACTACCATTCGGAATTTTTCCCCGAGCTTGACGACCACCACCTGAGCTCTCCAGGGGCTATTACTGGCCTCTATGATCCCCTCACGTAGAAGCCTATGGACCTCGGTTCTGATAAACACCCTGTCCTGCAGGCTGTATCGCCTGCTGCGAGTGGCTTCGGGTTTGCAGTCCAGCGTGAGATTGGCAAAGAGTGGAGGGGGGTCGAATTTTAGCGTAGCGAGGCTGCAGATAGTGAGTGGGGGCAAGGGCCCGCCGAAGCTGAGTGAGGCTTTTGAGGTTGCACTGGAAGTCGAGTCCCAGTAAGAGTGGGGCACAGAGTTCGGGGAGTACGTATAGCTGGACATTCAAGTAGCTAGTGCCCTGGATCGTTAGGGTCGCGACGGTGCGCCCTTGGAGGTGAACAGAGTGAGACCCCGAAGCAAGGGAGATAGTTTGCCGTGCAGGGAAGATAGGGAACGAACAGCGTCTTACCAGATCTGGGTGTACGAAGCTCTCGGTGCTCCCGGAGTCAAAGAGGTACGGTGTCCTGTACCCGTTGACTTTAACGGTCATCATTGAGTTGCGGAGGTGTTTCGGACGCGACTGGTCCAACGTGACCGCGCTGAGTTGCGGGTAGTCGGCGGCTCGATCAGCTGTGCTGGAGTGGCCCCGTGATGACTGCCCTCTGAGTTCGTAGTCTTCGAGGTGAGTTTCAGAGTTTGCAGTGAATGGATCCCAAGATGGCCGCCCCCGTGGATCGCACATGGTGGGCGGCGAGGAAGATAGCGCCCAAGATGGCGGCCCCCATGAGTCGCACATGGCCGGCCGCGTGGAGGGGGGTGGCCAAGATGGCGGCCCCCATGAGTCGCACGTGTCGGGTGGGGGCGGAGTCGGAGTACAGGCCGCAGCATTTCGGGGCCTGCGGGCCTGTGAGTTTTGGAAACAAGTGCTCTGGGCTGTGGGAGAGTTTGGAGAGGGGGATTTCTTCGCCAGGCAGACCCGGGCATAGTGTCCTTTGCGACCGCAGCTGCTGCAGGTCGCGTTGCGGGCCGGGCAGTACTGCCGTGGGTGCTGGGGCTGTGCGCAAAAATGGCACACTGGGGCTGCGTAGTGGGTGGGGGGCTGTGTAGTGGGTGGGTGGCCACGCGGCGCAGGCCTGGGGCAGTCGGTGGTGGGGGCCCAGGATTGGGTCGCTTGGTTCGCGGGGTACGAAGTGAAGCTGCGGAACGAGACCTCCATGGTGGTAGCCAATACTACAGTGTCCTCCAAGTTCTGGGCCCCTTTGTCAAGCAACTGCTGGCGCACATAGTTTGACCTGAGCCCTGCCACGTACACATCTCTGACAGCGAGCTCCATGTGCTGTTCGGCTGATACATCTTGGTAATTACAGTCCCGAGCTAAAGATTTTAAATCCCACAGGAATTCATCCAACGACTCCGCGGGGCGCTGGCGGCGGGTCATAAAAATGTGGCGCGTGTAGTCCTTGTTGATGGGCCTCACGTACATTCGATCTAGCATGGCTAGGGCCTCCATATATGAGGTAATACTGTTACGTTGAGTAGAGATACGGTGGCTCACCCTTGCGTGCAGTAGGCTGAGTTTCTGCTCCTCTGTAGTTTCTGATGTGCTTGACTCAGCCAGGTAGGCCTTGAAACATCTGAGTCAGTGTTGAAAGATTTATTTCGCCTCTGCAGCCTGCGGGTCGAGTTCTAGTCGATCAGGTTTGAGGGCTGATTCCATAGTCGTTTCCTTCAAGTTTCCTAAGACTATTAAATTGATGTGACCATCAATTCACAAGGCACGTGGTTGGAAGTGAACAGTGGTTTTAATAGTCTTACAACTGAGCCTGCCTGTGACGAGATGAACTGGCAGCAAGCTCACAACTGCAGATCTTTATACTTCTAGTTAGTGGGAGGAGCCATTGGCGGAACTATAAGTGGAGCCCAGTACAAACTCCTCATCTCCCCCTATGGGCAGAGCCGCGCAACTGCTCGTATACCGAGCTTACAAAGACACAACACATACAATATAACACAGTGTGAATTACTAGGATTGTGATTCACCACAACCTTCTCAGCCCACTGTCCTCCTCGGCAGCAAATGCAGCAGAGACTGTCATGGCAGAATGGAGCTCCTGAGCCACACCAGACGATGCATAACATAGAGTTTGACCACCAAGGCACATACCATCTGTCGCCACTTCCCCGTACGTCTGTAGCCAATCCCAGAACACTATGCTGCAAATTTTGTGTAGATGCCTTAACATTCCCACTTACCGCACCACCCTTAACCTCTCCCATACAACATCAACATTAGAGGTTGAAACAATGTCCCTCTTTTCAGTAACAAAAGATTTTGCTTAAGTATTCAGGACTATTCATGAGCACACCTTTCTGAACCCGAGGAACGATCCAGCTTTTCCCAGAGTGTGGTCATTCTTTGGCCGGAATTTTCCAGCCCCCCTGCGACAGGTTTTCACGGAGGAGCGGAGGCGGCTCACCAATGTCGGCCGCGCGTGATCTTCCGATCCTGCCAGAGTCAGTGGTAATTTCCACGGCCTGACCGTTCCAACGCCTGAGCAAGGATCGACTTTGACGGGTCTGCAAGATCCCACCAGTGGGAATGGGTGGAAAATCCCACCCTTTATTTTCTCTGAGCACTTTGGAATCCTGAAGTGAAACTGAGAAAGTACAGCTGGTCTGACCATTTAGAATATATCACAAAAAGCTTCAGTTTCTATCCATGATTTGGAGGTTTGAAGATGCTGAAAATCTTGAACTGATCAGGACAAATACAAGAACGCCAAATTTCAAACCATCCCATAATTCATACCACGTGAGAAAATAATGCTGATTAGTTGGCAACTTGTCTCTGATTTACTGAAGTGTTGTCATGGGGAAAGCAGTGTGGAAGGATAGGCTCCCCAAACTCCTGGGTAATTCTCTCCCCAGCTCCTGTACATTTACCTCCTGTTCCTCTAACTCTGTCCCTTTCTCTCCCTCCTGCTACCTTCTCTGTGGCCACTCCTTAGCCAAGAAGCTGGACCTCAGGCACAGGAACCCACCAATCTCACTCAATCCCATCTCATGGACTTGAACAAAGGCATTTGACAAGGTCCCATGGCAAATAAAACCCCAACGGGGTACACGGTGATGCGGCAAATTGGATCTAAAGTTAACTTCGTACAGGAAAGAAAGGACAATAGTCGATGGCCGCCCTTGCAAATGGAAAGCTATTTCAAGTGGTGTTCGGCCAGGCTCTGTGCTGGGTCCTCTGCTGTTTGTTTTATATATAAAAAATTTGGATTTGCATGTTGGGGGCATGATGGGAAAATTTTCAGATGACACAAAAACTGGCCGTGTAGTGGATAATAATAATAATAATCTTTATTGTCACAAGAAGGCTTACATTAACACTGCAATGAAGTTTCTGTGAAAAGTCCCTAATCACCACATTCCTGCACCTCTTCGGGTACACTGAGGGAGAATTCAGAATGTTCAAATGACCTGATAGCACATCTTTCGGGACTTGTGGGAGGAAATCACCCGGAGGAAACGGGGAGAACATGCAGACTCCGCACAGATAGTGACCCAAGCCGGGAATCAAACCTGGGACCCTGGCTCTGTGAAGCCAGGTGATGGTACAAAGAAGATAAAGGATGGTTTAGAGATGGCATGAAGATGAAGTCGGAAGCTCACCTCAGGATCAAATATGACACCAAGGCTGCGAACAGACTGGTTTAATCTCAGATTGTAATCGGGGAAGAGGGATGGAGTGGGAAGTTAGGGAATGGAGTTTGAAGTGGGAACCAATTAAAAACAATGGCTTCACTCTTTCCAAATTGGAGGAAATTCCTGTCGTGCTGGAATCTGAGGAGTGGAGTTCAAATCACATGGGAACCACATGTAAAATTTACAAATACCGGCGAGGTACAATTGGTAAAGAAAATATTCAAAATGGAGAGATTGAAGATGACTGCATTGGGTAAAACCTCCCAAATGATTTGCTTTTAGCTGAAAATTTCACAGAGCGGTAAGTGCTTGCCTCAGACTCTGAGAGATGCTTATGAGGCATTTTGATGTTGAGATGAGAAGCTTTAAATTTACAGGCAATCAAACAGACTCTGAGCATAACAAATCAATGCCTATTCATGGTGATTGCCATTGAAAAACCCATTGGTCGGAAAAGCCTGGTGTAATGGCAGAATCAGAGAAACGGAGTAATTTCGCTGTTGGAAGTAAAAAGAGAAAGAATCAAACAAACTACCTGAAAGAAATTGAGCTCTGGGGTACAAGAGTGGATGAACAAATGCACAAATACTGTGAATCCAATTGGCTTGGTAGGCGATTTATTTAAATAGATTAGAGTAAGACGTTTATGGAAGACAGAATAAAGTTAGTTACATCTTAAACAGCTTCCACAAAGTAATTATGGGCATGATTTAACGGCAGCATTATGCCCACCGCGGACTGGGTTAAATAGCAGGAAAGGCCAAAATTGGGATCCACGACAGGCACAAATCGCTTCGCGATCTAACCAGTCAGATCCTGGTTGCGGGCTCCGGAACCCGCCCAATTGGCTCCAACTAAGACCAATCTGCATCTTATTAGTGAGATGTAAGTCCAATCTAACTGCCTCCTGGGACCTAACCGGCTCCTCAGTAGGAGATCACGCGGGCATCATTTGGTACTCCTTTTTAAAAACAGGAATCCGGTGCAATGGCCGCTGAAGGGAGCTGAGGAGGTGAGTAGCCATTCCCGTTCCTCGGCATGCAGCCCGGCGCACTCGAGCTGCTGCCCCAGTACTCGGGGAAGGATGGGTGACCTCTCAGGTGGCGATGGCCAGATTGGGGGTCGGGGCAACATAGGTTAGGGATTGCTCCCTGGGGTGGGGTGATCTGCGGGACCTACAGGCCATCCTCCAATATTGTGTCTACCCATAACAGGGCCTCTCTGCCCTGACAATCACCTCCAGGAGAGAGCTTTGTTCTTGGTTATATGTTGAAGTTCACTTTAGCTCTCTTCAGCTGTGAGAACATAAGAACATAAGAACTAGGAGCAGGAGTAGGCCATCTGGCCCCTCGAGCCTGCTCCGCCATTCAATTAGATCATGGCTGATCTTTTGTGGACTCAGCTCCACTTTCCGGCCCGAACACCATAACCCTTAATCCCTTTATTCTTCAAAAAACTATCTATCTTTACCTTAAAAACATGTAATGAAGGAGCCTCAACTGCTTCACTGGGCAAGGAATTCCATAGATTCACAACCCTTTGGGTGAAGAAGTTCCTCCTAAACTCAGTCCTAAATCTACTTCCCCTTATTTTGAGGCTATGCCCCCTAGTTCTGCTGTCACCCGCCAGTGGAAACAACCTGCCCGCATCTATCCTATCTATTCCCTTCATAATTTTAAATGTTTCTATAAGATCCCCCCTCATCCTTCTAAATTCCAACGAGTAGAGTCCCAGACTACTCAACCTCTCCTCATAATCCAACCCCTTCAGCTCTGGGATTAACCTAGTGAATCTCCTCTGCACACCCTCCAGTGCCAGTACGTCCTTTCTCAAGTAAGGAGACCAAAACTGAACACAATACTCCAGGTGTGGCCGCACTAACACCTTATACAATTGCAACATAACCTCCCTAGTCTTAAACTCCATCCCTCTAGCAATGAAGGACAAAATTCCATTTGCCTTCTTAATCACCTGTTGCACTTGTAAACCAACCTTCTGTGACTCATGCACTAGCACACCCAAGTCTCTCTGAACAGCGGCATGCTTTAATATTTTATCGTTTAAATAATAATCCCGTTTGCTGTTATTCCTACCAAAATGGATAACCTCACATTTGTCAACATTGTATTCCATCTGCCAGACCCGAGCCCATTGACTTAACCTATCCAAATCCCTCTGCAGACTTCCAGTATCCTCTGCACTTTTCGCTTTACCACTCATCTTAGTTTCATCTGCAAACTTGGACACATTGCCCTTGGTCCCCAACTCCAAATCATCAATGTAAATTGTGAACAATTGTGGGCCCAACACGGATCCCTGAGGGACACCACTAGCTACTGATTGCCAACCAGAGAAACACCCATTTATCCCAACTCTTTGCTTTCTATTAATTAACCAATCCTCTATCCATGCTACTACTTTACCCTTAATGCCATGCATCTTTATCTTATGCAGCAACCTTTTGTGTGGCACCTTGTCAAAGGCTTTCTGGAAATCCAGATATACCACATCCATCGGCTCCCCGTTATCTACTGCACTGGTAATGTCCTCAAAAAATTCCACTAAATTAGTTAGGCATGACCTGCCTTTAACGAACCCATGCTGCGTCTGCCCAATGGGACAATTTCTATCCAGATGCCTCGCTATTTCTTCCTTGATGATAGATTCCAGCATCTTCCCTATTACCGAAGTTAAACTCACTGGCCTATAATTTCCTGCTTTCTGCCTACCTCCTTTTTTAAACAGTGGCGTCACGTTTGCTAATTTCCAATCCACCGGGACCACCCCAGAGTCTAGTGAATTTCGGTAAATTATGCAGCCTCCAGCTGCATAACTTAAGGCTACTGCTAATAAGGAATTAGCAGTGTTGGTTATGTGAGCACTTTAGAGCACTCAAGTACCTTCTTGTGGGTACATGTGACATGTCTCAGATGAGTGTTGCCTCGCACTCCAATTAAACTGTGAGGCCTGGACACTTTGGCTGAACCCTGGGAGGCATCAGCACCACAGAGGCAGCAGCCAACAATCAAACACCCAGGAGCCGGCTTCCAGCATGGCGATATCTCAGTGATCAGAGGGTGAGCGTGTGGATCAGGAGAGGATACCTGAGCTCATGTCATCTAATGTTCCCAGCAGGGGTCTGGGGTCCAGGAGTTCATGCTATAGCCGGAGGTGAGTGTGCAGAGTGGGGTTCTCCACAACCGACTCGCTGGATGGCACTCTTGAGAAAAGGCAGCTCATGTAAGGGTTGGGGAGACTTTGGCAATATGAGGGTCCCGGGTGGAAGCCCTACCTGATTGTCGGTCTCTTTCCTTCTCTAATTCCTTGCAGGTAGCATGCTGGATAGTGCTGACATCCCCGCACCAGCAGCCCTTCCGGTGCCGGTGGCAGCCCAGGCAACCAGACAGAGAAGGCGGTGGCGGCACTGGTTAGAGGCGGCACCTCATGTGCAGGAGGCCACCGCACATCCTGCAGACCTGGCCACCTAGCAGGACAAGGAAGGACACAGAAGGAGACGTCAGTGACGGCCTAAGGTGTACCGGTATTGTTGGTCATACGAGGAGATAAAGGACAGCATCTACCGCAGGAGGCTCTGTCTCAACAAGGAGATGGTGAAGCACCTGTGCAATGTCCTTGTGGACTGGGCATCCCGTGGAGGAGGAGGAGGACACCTGCCCCCGGGAGCCGTGAAGGTCACCTCAGCCATGAATCTTTCTACCACTGGGTCATTCCAGGGCTCGGGTGGGACATGTGCAGCACATAACAAGCTACGGCCCACAATTGTATCCATGGGGTCACGGATGCCCTGTATGCCCAGGCAGCTAACTATATTAACTTTGAGCTGGACCGAGACCATCAAGGTGCCTGGGCAGCAGGATTCTCTGCCATCGCCAGGATGCCCCATGTCCGGGGAGTAATAAGTGGCATTCATGTTGCCTTGCATGCACCAGGGCAACAGGAAGTGTCTTTCCTTAACAGGAAAAGGTTCCACTCCTTGAATGTTCAACTTGTGTAAGCGACCACCATCTCAAGATCATGCACTTGTGTGCACGATTCCCAGAGAGTGTGCATGACAGCTACATCCTGAGACACTCAGAGATCCCCGGCATCTTCGAGGTCCACCCCAGGGTGGCCAGTTAGTTCTTGGGGGAATAAAGGGTACCTGCTGAGGTCCTGGCTGATGACGCCACTGCGGAGGTTGGAGACCGATGCAGAGACCAGATATAACAAGGCCCAAACTGCCACCTGTGCTGTCATTGAGCGAGGCATTGGGCTGCTGAACATGCAGCTACGATGGCTGGACTGCCGTCGTCGTGCACTGCAATGCACCCCCCAGTGGGACTCCTGCTTTATGGTGGTCTGCTGTGCCCTCCAGAACCTGGCACAGCAGCAGGAGGAAGAGGAGGGCTATCAGCTTCATCTAAACAGGGCGAGGAGGGGCCAGCCAGGAGGGGCTGGAGCACGAGCCCAGGGAGGACCCGTGGGAGCAGGCGGAGAATGGAGGACAGGCACGAAAAGGAAAGCCATCATCGCCCACTTCTCATAGACAAGGCTTTTTCGGTCAACTCCCACCCATCCCCCACCCCAACACCCCTTTATTCTCCCTTCCCCTCCATTGACCACCCCTGCCCCTATTCCCCTCTCCCATCATATCACCCCTTCCCCCCACCCATTCCCCTCCTTCTTCTCTCCCACATTCCCTGACTCTCCCATCCACCCACGCTCCAACTACCTGTTCCACCCTCCCAGGGTCTGTGTAACATCATCCCAGCGTGATAGGCCTGTATTGGCACTGTCTGCAGTTCAAAATACAATGCAGGAGAGTGATGATGAACCGCTATGAGGTAAGCTCTGGTGGAAGTCTGACTCCTGTCTTTCTGCTGGCAATACGCTGAACCCATCACCTGAACTAGATCTGATCAGGGGCTCTTGATCAAGGACCACTGTCAGGGGAAGGGGTTGGGCGGAGCGGAAGGCAACTGGGGTGGGGGTACAGGCAGGCCCACTGTGAAGGATAACCTGACAGAGGCTGCACGTGTGTCAGGTGTTGGATGTTTTGATGGTGAACATTTGAAATTTCCATTGTGCCCCCCCCCCCCAACATCACCGTGCCCCACAACCACCATGCCCATTCAGTGATCCTTAATCTTCTGTGCTTCGCCGCTGCATCTATGTGTAACCCAGGATGCACATCAGGGATGGCGGCAACCTGTTTCTTCTCACACCCTGTGGCCTTTGATGACCATGGCGGATGTCCTCTGGAGTGCCTGGCGCCGGAGGGTCCCGGCCAACTTATTGGCGTCACAGGCATTGCCGTGCCATCCTGATTCACACATTGACCTTGAGACACATCGGTGTCAGGAGGGGGGGGGGGGGAATTCGGCTGAGGTGCAAACAGCCGTGTCCCCCTGGTGGCAGGCACCGGGTCAGCCTCCAGTGCCCCGGAGGCCTCCATGGGATGGAGGGGCAGCTAGAGTGAGCTCCAGAGAACCTCTGAGTCATCTGGCACTCCCACTCCTGGCACCTTCTCGTCTGCACATTGGTGTTGACACCCTCAGAGATGCTCCTTAGTGACTGGAACATGCTCTGCAGCACCTCGGCAATGTCCACCTGCAGGGGCTGGTTTAGCTCACCAGGCTAAATCGCTGGCTTTTAAAGCAGACCAAGCAGGCCAGCAGCACGGTTCGATTCCGGACAGGTGCCGGAATGTGGCGACTAGGGGCTTTTCACAGTAACTTCATTGAAGCCTACTCGTGACAATAAGCGATTTTCATTTTCATTTTTCATCTGGGACATGTACCTCATTGACTGGAACATGATGTTGAGGACCTCAGCCATGGTCATCACTGATTGAGCCATACCTTGGACACCAAGGTCTGACATGCTTCAGGCTTTCCAGTTCGGTCACCATCCCAGCAGTGTTGGCGTCGGTGCCATGCATTACCAGTACCATCTCCGGTGCCCGTAGCCTTTGGGTGGGACTCCTTGAATCGGCTATGCACTCACTGGAGTGTTGCTGACATCCCCTCCTGAATCTCACAGCTGTGCCCTAGCTTCTGCATCAACTCCAGAATAACCTTGCCCAGAGTCTTGGCATCTGACTGGGATGCAGCTGAGCCCTGGGATCCAGCAGACCTCCAACTGCTGACTCCCTTGGATGTTCCTGCCTCAGCATCTGTGTGGTGCTCACCAGACAGTGCCACAGAAGCCTGTCCACTAGTGTCGCCCACCAAGGTGTGAGGTGTGTGTCTCTGCACTGATGATGGTGATAGCTGTGATGCCTCAATGGTGGTCTCCTCAGAGATTTCCGCTGAGCTGTTCTCTTGGGTGTGGGACAGAGGGGGAGGGAGGGAGGGAGAGATAAACGCCCCCGGATGGCTCGGCCTCACAAGATGGAGATCGTGCGAGAGAAAGGACATGCAGTCAGTGGGAGGGAAAGATCATTTTGTCTGACATGAACAACTTGCTTCAGGCAGGTCCTCTGGGACATGAGTGGATCCTTACCTCGGCGACAGAGGCCAACCTCGCTTTCAGTGCCTGCTCTTTCCTCCGTAAACCCCACAATCTCCAGGGCCTGTTCCTTACAATAGGTGAGGACTCTTGATATCTGGAACACTGCCGCCCATCTGCACCATTTTATGTCTATTATGGGCTAACTCTTCATGCAGCGACAGAGAGGGGCCATTGTGAGCTGTGCACTTGGTGAATTGGAAGGGGGTCTATGGCAGGTAGCATGTGTGGGCATTGCACCTGGACATGGAGCGGCTGTGTTGGTGGGTGCCAGGATGTGCTGGGGCACAGGCGCAGTGATCGGATATGGGCAGAGTGTGAGGCGCTATTCGCTGACCTGTTGAGGTGAGGCCGAGATCCGGGGGGGCTGGGGGCGGGGGTTGCAGGTGGAACAGATGCCAGGAGCCTGATGTTAACTTACCCTTGTGGCCCAGTAGAGGTTATTAGTCTTCTTCCTGCACTGTGCGGCGGTACTCCTAGTCACGCTGTCCGAACTACCGGCTACTGTCACAGCCTCTCAGGTGGCAATGGAGGCCCTGCAGCTGGTCCTCCAACCACCTTGAGGGAACAGGATGTCCCGTTTCACCTCCACAGTGTCCAGAAATCAGGCCAGATCGGCATCCGTGAAGCGTGGAGCAAGTTGACGTGCTACCATGTTTGTGTACTGGGGGTGAGTTCGGAGGTCACGTTTAAAAGCAGATCCCCCTTAGAGGATAGGGGGAAGCTGCCAGGTGCAAGTCTGGCAAATCAGCTGGCAGGACATTCTCTATGAGTTGGTTTATATTAGTTATTGTGCCTTGCCTGCTTTGTAAGTGTAATGCTGCAGTGCTCAGCAGAAAGGTTTACAATACAGGTGGAAAATTTCAGCAATCACATAAAAACAGAAATTTGCATTTATATAGCGTAACATAATGAAACATCCTAAGGTATTCCTCCTTTTCTCACCATCCAAGGAGAGGCGGATTTTTAGTTAGCGGAGCCCTTTTCTCACCTTCATTTCTGCCCCTCACAAACTTACCCCTCCACCTCTCCCTCCGCCCCCACCCTCCAGAACGCAAAAGTGGAAGCCACGAAAATGCACAAATTGATCACTGGTTCTTCACTTGTGAAAAGATGCTGCTATGAAAAATTGCCTTACTGAAATCCAAGCTTTCCCTTGTGTATGAATGATGGTAAAGGTGGTTCATATTGCGAGGTGACTTTTTAGGCGAGCAAATACGCAACGTGCTGACAAGAAGTGAGATGGAAGCATTAGTGGCCGTTGACGCCACTGCAGGAGCTGGGCAGAATTGTAACAGAAAACCGATACTGCAGAAAACTGGAATGTACTGATTTTTTTCACAAGTTTATTTTCTCAGCCTTTTTATGGTCTGTAAAGACATTAAAACGTTGTGGCTATGCATTTTGAAGAATCTTGAATAGTCAAGCCCTTTGTTAGATTATTTTAATTGAAAGTTCTAAATAACCTGCACAGTTAATAAAAACATTGCCCAGCAACTCTTTTTACTAAAGGTTTATACATCACAATTAGCATTTGTTCAGAATGAGCCAATGCAGGAGCAGATACTCCAATCAACAAGGTGCATAGGCTACCATATTTCAGAGTCTCATTCAGTTTCAAAAAGAAAAGTAAACTTGCCCTGATGAAATCAAAAACATTTATGTGAGTTGAATCCAGCATGTGGCGGACCAATTCCAGGCGGCTTTGTCTGACAGGACCCCGTTCCTTGTACTAGATCTGGGGAGAAATGGTGGTTAGAGCTACCAGCATGTGACCAGCTGCAGTAATTTTATAAGCCCAGCAATTGTCCATTTTGACAAACAGAATTTAAACAAAAGAATACGGAGGAGGGGCAGGTTTTTAAGATTGTCGTGCTTCGCTTGTTGGCATGATAATTCAGATCGCTTTTTTTCCTACACTTCCTTTACAAAATAATCAATGATATCTTGTAAAGAGGCATTTTCAATTGTCAATATTGCTGAGCTTATCAAATGTTCTTGACTCATCAGACTTCGCAAATAATCTTTTTAACACGTTTCTATACAGGAAAAGAATGTTCACTGGAAGCATTCGTGACTGGTACTGTTAAAAATATTTCAGAATGATTTCCACATTTGGAAGGGTCACGTACCAGTTTGTACAAATCAGCTCGTGATCTCGAAACTAAAAGCTCATAGTTTTCAATAAAATGATTGAACTTTTTTCACTTAATCTTCAAAAAGATGTGTGTGTATGCCTTCCGGGTAGAATTCCCTTAATTTCTTACTGCAGTGGCTTTTAGCACTTTCGCCCATACCTCTGTCAAAAATAAATCAACAGTTTTCTTCAGAGATTAATTTCTACTCTGTAACTGTACACTTGGATGACTATCTGTATGGAGATTGCACGTTCTCCCTATGTCTACGTGAGTTTCCTCCAGCTGCTCAAGGTTTCTCCCACAGTCCAAAGATGTGCAGCTTAGGTTGATTGCCCATGCTAAATTGCCCCTTAGTATCCAGGGATGTGCACTTTAGGTAGGGTTATGGGGATTTGGCAGAGGAACGGGCCTGGCAGGGATTCTTCTTCAGGAGGTTGGTGCAGACTCGATAGTCTGAATGGTTTCCTTCTGTACTGTAGGGATTCTACGATTTTCTGATTATATGATCTATTGTGTTGCAAGTAACATTAATAGTCTCAACGATGATCTTCTCTTTCCCCTCTAAATTGATTCCATTGTCTCACATTCCACTGAAAAATAACTTCCTGCATCTTGTATGCTTCTCATCAGATATATCAAATGAACAGGAGCCTATGTTTTTTGTTAAGATTAGTGCCTATGCTTCCACTGAGCGATAGTCATTTCGAACTTCCATGAAAATTTTTGAACTGAGACTAACAATCGTACAGTATTCAATAAATTTGTACTTTTCAAACTTTGCAGCTAAAGATTTTGCTTCAGTTTCCGCATGCATTTTTCTGAGTTTGGTGTGGCTATGTCTAATTAGGTTTTCTTTATATCAACAAAGTTACTTTTCAAAGCCAAAACTGAATCTTCATGAGTGGACCACCTGGTGTCACAAATTCTTTTGACTGTTAAATGCTTTTCATTTGCCTGCTCCAAGGGTGATTGTAGCATATTCCATCAATGGGTGGGAACCGAAACAAAGGCCATACAGCTTTTGAACAAAGTCAAAGGAATATGTAGCTGCAGATTAAATTTAAGGAGCCACTGGGATGAATAATGCACAAGGCCTGACATTGTTCCATCTTCCTTGCAGACTTGAATACTTTCCCGCTATATCTGCGGTATCATCAAAGCTTCATTCATGACAATGTTTTATGTCCAAAACTAAATTTGCAAAGGTTTCTAAACCAGTTGTCTAAAGGTTAACGTGCAGGTTCATTCGGCAGTTAGGAAGGCAAATGCAGTGTTAGCATTCATGTCGAGAGGGCGAGAATACAAAACCAAGGATGTACTTCTGAGGCTGTATAAGGCTCTTGTCAGACCCCATTTGGAGTATTGTGAGCAGTTTTGGGCCCAGTATCTAAGGAAGGATGTACTGGCCTTGGAAAGGGTCCAGAGGAGGTTCAGAAAAATGATACCTGGAATGAAGAACTTGTCAGGAGGGCACAGCCTCAGACTGGAGGGATGATCCTTTAAACCTGATAAGAGGAGGAATTTCTTCAGCCAGAGGGTGGTGTATCTGTCGAACTCTTCGCCGCAGAAGGCCAAATCCGTGGAGTGTCTTTTAGATATAAATAGATGGGTTCTTGATTGATGGAGGATCAAGGGTTATGGGAGAAGACAGGACATAGAACATAGAACATAGAACATTACAGCGCAGTACAGGCCCATCGGCCCACGATGTTGCACCGTCCTGTGAAACTCTTCTAAAGTCCCTCTACACTATTCCCTTATCGTCCATATGCCTATCCAATGATCATTTGAATGCGTTTAGTGTTGGCGAGTCCACTACTGTTGCAGACAGGGCATTCCACGCCCTTACTACTCTCTGAGTAAAGAACCTACCTCTGACATCTGTCCTATATCTATCTCCCCTCAATTTAAAGCTATGTCCCCTCGTGCTGGACATCACCATCCGCGGAAAAAGGCTCTCGATGTCCACCCTATCTAATCCTCTGATCATCTTGTATGCCTCAATTAAGTCCCCTCTTAACCTTCTTCTCTCTAACGAAAACAGCCTCAAGTCCTTCAGCCTTTCCTCATATGATCTTCCCTCCATACCAGGCAACATTCTTGTAAATCTCCTCTGTACCCTTTCCAATGCTTCCACATCCTTCCTATAATGTGGCGACCAGAACTGCACACAATACTCCAAATGCGGCCGCACCAGAGTTTTGTACAACTGCAACATGACCTCATGGCTCCGAAACTCAATTTCTCTACCAATAAAAGCTAACACACCGTACGCCTTCTTAACAACCCTCTCAACCTGGGTGGCAACTTTCAAGGATCTATGGACATGGACACCGAGATCTCTCTGCTCGTCCACACTACCAAGAATTTTACCATTAGCCCAGTACTCTGCCTTTCTGTTATTCCTTCCAAAATGAATCACCTCACACTTTTCTGCATTAAACTCCATTTGCCACCTGTCAGCCCAGCTCTGCAGCTTATCTATGTCCCTCTGTAACTTGTAACATCCTTCTGCACTGTCCACAACTCCACCGACTTTAGTGTCATCTGCAAATTTTCTCACCCATCCTTCTACGCCCTCCTCCAGGTCATTTATAAAAATGACAAACAGCAACGGCCCCAAAACAGATCCTTTGTGGACACCAGTCAGAGCATTTCCCATCAACCACCACTCTTTGTCTTCTATCAGCTAGCCAATTTCTGATCCAAACTGCTAAATCACCCTGAATCCCATGCCTCTGTATTTTCTGCAATAGCCTACCGTGGGGAACCTTATCAAACGCTTTACTGAAATCCATATACACCACATCAACTGCTTTACCCTCATCCACCTGTTTGGTCACCTTCTCAAAGAACTCAATGAGGTTTGTGAGGCACGACCTACCCTTCACAAAACCATGTTGACTATCTCTAATCAAATTATTCCTTTCCAGATGATTATACATCCTATCTCTTATAAACCTTTCCAAGACTTTTCCCACAACAGAAGTAAGGCTCACTGGTCTATAGTTACCGGGGTTACCTCTACTCCCCTTCTTGTACAAGGGGACAACATTTGCTATCCTCCAGCCCTCTGGCACTATTCCTGTAGACAAAGATGACTTAAAGATCAAAGCCAAAGGCTCAGCAATCTCCTCCCTAGCTTCCCTGAGAATCCTAGGATAAATCCCATCCGGCCCAGGGGACTTATCTATTTTCACACTTTCCAGAATCGCTAACACCTCCTCCTTATGAACCTCAAGCCCTTCTAGTCTAGTAGCCTGTATCTCAGTATTCTCCTCGACAACTTTGTCTTTTTCCTGTGTGAATACTGACGAAAAATACTCATTTAGCACCTCTCCTATCTCCTCGGACTCTACGCACAACTTCCCACTACTGTCCTTGACTGGCCCTACTCTTACCTTAGTCATTCTTTTATTCCTGACATACCTATAGAAAGCTTTAGGGTTATCCTTGATCCTACCTACCAAAGACTTCTCATGTCCTCGCTTGGCTCTTCTTAGCTCTCTCTTTAAAGCCTTCCTAGCTAACTTGTAACTCTCAAGCGACCCCACTGAACCATCACGTCTCATCTTCACATAAGCCTCCTTCTTCCTCTTGACAAGTGATTCAACTGCTTTAGTAACCCATGGTTCCCTCACTCGACCACTTCCTCCCTGCCTAACAGGTACATACTTATCAAGGACACGCAGTAGCTGTCCCTTGAACATGCTCCACATTTCCATTGTGCCCATCCCCTGCAGTTTTCCTCTCCAGGCGATGCATCCTAAGTCTTGCCTCATCGCATCATAATTGCCTTTCCCCCAGCAATAACTCTTGCCCTGCGGTTTATACCTATCCCTTCCTATCGCTAAAGTAAACGTAATTGAATTGTGGTCACTATCACCAAAATGCTCACCTACCTCCAAATCTAACACCTGTCCTGGTTCATTACCCAGTACCAAATACAATACGGCCTCGCCTCTTGTTGGCCTATCTACATACTGCGTCAGGAAACCCTCCTGCACATATTGGACAAAAACGGACCCATCTAAAGTACTCGAACTATAGTGTTTCCAGTCAATATTTGGAAAGTTAAGGTCCCCCATAACAACTACCCTATTATTTTCGCTCCTATCCAGAATCATCTTTGCAATCCTTTCCTCTACATCTCTGGAACTTTTCGGAGGCCTATAGAAAAGCCCTAACAGGGTGACCTCTCCTCTCCTGTTTCTTAACTCAGCCCATACTACCTCAGTATTCGAGTCCTCATCAAATGTCCTCTCAGCCACCGTAATACTGTCCTTGACTAACAATGCCACCCCTCCCCATCTCTTACCACCTTCCCTGAACTTACTGAAATATCTAAACCCCGGCACCTGCAACAACCATTCCTCGCCCTGCTCTATCCATGTCTCCGAAATGGCCACAACATCGAAGTCCCAGGTACCAACCCATGCTGCAAGCTCACCCACCTTATTCCGGATGCTCCTGGCATTGAAGTAGACGCACTTTAGACCACCTTCTATGGGGAGAATGGGGCTGAGAAAAATATCAACCGTGGTTGAATGATGGAGCAGACTCAATGGGCCGAATGGTCTAATTCTGCTCTATGCCTTATGGTCACTCAGAAGCGTAGGATTTTAGCTGGACAAAACAAAGAAATCGCTCTACAACTTCACCATCGCTGGCCACATTCTTAAAATTAATGTGCGCTGGTCTATATGACACACATCTGGTGTTCAATCAACTATTAGGGAATAGTATTTGGCATCTTTTACTTCATCAGTGAAATTGTTTCTGAGCCGCTGTGCCATTTTAGTGATGAAGTCATCGCAGGTCTGATGCATTAAAAAACTGTTCTTCCCTGAGCCACAATACTAATAATTTTTCAAATGCTCTTTGAGAAGCTCATCAAATTCACTAAGATATTCAAGGCAGGCAACAAAGTGACCTCTTCGATTTGACAATCATGTCCTCTTTGAGGTAGTTCCGATGAAGACAGCAACTTGACCATGGTATTGGATGGGGCACTGCCAGGGCTTCCAGGTGGCACTAACAGCCTGGCAGGTGCAAGGCTGGCAATGCCATGGTGCCCAGGTGGCATTTGTCCCATGCCATGGATCGGATGTAGGGGTGCCCTGCCCATATGAGGTGAGGTGTTGGGGAGTGGCTTGAGGAACACCAACAGGTGAGTTGAGACGTCACCAACAGATGATTCGGGAGG
This sequence comes from Scyliorhinus canicula, assembly GCF_902713615.1. Taxonomy (NCBI): domain Eukaryota; kingdom Metazoa; phylum Chordata; class Chondrichthyes; order Carcharhiniformes; family Scyliorhinidae; genus Scyliorhinus; species Scyliorhinus canicula. The sequence continues at coordinate 41,819,967 of NC_052165.1, read as the reverse complement.
GGGATCTTTACCTGCACTAACGAGCGGAGCTCCTCAGTGCAGGAAATGCGACTGAATGCAGCATTCCCTACGGTCAGAGGGGCGTTCCCCATGGTCACGATCTAACTAAAAAATAACAGAGTGCCGTTCGATTTCGGGGTCCTTCCCGGCTCTACAAGCACCGGGAACAACCTCGTTAATCCCGCCCAGAATGGGACTGTTATTTTCTCGTAAGATCATGTCCGTTACTTCTGTTTCTCTCCACAGATGCTGCCTGACCTGCTGAGTAGTTCCAGTCATTTTGCGTCATTTCCAAAATCCAAGATCTGCAGTATTGCTTTTGTTAATCCAAGACACTTCACAGGAACACTGTATTTCAAAGTATGACACCAAGTCACATAAAGAGAATCAGGCCTAATGACCAAATATTTGGTCAAAGAAGTAGGTTTTTAAAAGTGTACGAAAAGAGGAAAGAGAGAGAGAGGCAGAGGGATTCAGGGAGCGATTCAGAGTCCAGGCAGTTGAAGACACAACAACCAATGGTGGAGCATTTATAATTGGAAATTGCAATGAATGTAAGAAATTGATATACATTGGGCTTGATCCTCAGCCGCCTGCTGCTGGTAGTGGAGTTCCTGATGCGGCGGAGAAATCAGCGTCGGAGAAAAAGCAGGATATTTCCAATGGTTCGGTCCTCCACTAGTGGTGGAATCGGGGTTCACACCCCTCGCCATCGGGAAGATGCAAGTAGGTCAAAGTTACTCATTTGCATCCTATTAATGGACTGGGCATTGGATTCTCTGTGCCTCCCTGATTCCCTGATCCTCTATGCAAGTATTTCTCAGCATGTTCCTGATGATAGACCTGATAGTGGACCAAGGGGGTGAGTATTTAAGATAGGTGCTCCCCAAATCCATCGGACGGCCCCTTCCCCCCGACAATGCAAATCCTGCCCGTAGCAAAGAAATGGATTATGTATCAAGCTTGGAAGTAAATAGGGTTGGTGAGTTGGCTAGAAAGTATTTAAAATTATTGCAGCACGTGATGAAAAATGGGATGGAAAAGAAATAAAAAAAAACCTACTTCTGTTAGTGGGGAGAAAGTATTAGTATTATTACCAAAGGTAAGTGAACCATTAAAAGCAAGATTTAGTGGGCCTTATCAAATCGAAAGGAAATTGGTCTGGTATCTTAAGAGAATGGATAAGGGACCAGTGGGCAGCACGATAGCATAGTGGTTAGCACAGTTTCTTCACAGCTCTAGGGTCCCATGTTCGATTCCTGGCTTGGGTCATTGTCTGTGCGGAGTCTGCACGTTTTTCCTGTATGTGCGTGGGTTTCCTCTGGGTGCTCCAGTTTCATCCCACAGTCCAAAGATGTGTGGACTAGGTGGATTGGCCATGCTAAATTGCTCTTAGTGTCCACAAAGGTTAAGTGGGGTTATGGGGATAGGGTGGAGGTGTGGGTAGGGTGCTCTTTCAAAGGATCGGTGCAGCGCTATAAATTCTATGATTCTATGATTAGAGGTGTGCAGATATCTTGGCTTATGCTGTCAGATCTGCTGCCTCATAGCGCCAGGGACCTGGGTTCAATCCCAGCCTTGGGTGACTTTTTGTGTGGAGCTTGTATGTTCTCCCCATGTCTGCATGGGTTTCCTCTGGGAGCCCCTATTTCCTCCCATACTCCAGAGATGTACAGCTTAGGTGGATCAGCCATGCAAAATTGTCCCTTAGTGTCCAAGAGGTTAGGTGGGTTACTGTGTTACGGGGATATGGTGGGGACATGGACCTGGATAGGGTGCTCTTTCAGAGGGTCAGTGCAGATTTGATGGTCCAAATGGCCCCCTTCTGAACTGCGGGGATTCTATGTTCTCCAGCTTGACAGCCTGCCAATTCTCATTTACTGCTTTTCTTTATTTCTAGTCCACCTGTTTTAGGTCACTCCTTAAATCACTGGAACTGGCTCCCTTCCATTTGGGCAATTTCATTGTTTGTCTCTTTCCATAGCTACATTATGTTATGCATCAGGGTTTAGAGAACCCCAAAGTGTATCATGGAGTTAACCTGACCCACAACTTTTAATGGATTGTGGTTTGGGGAGCACACGGCCCACTCTACAGGTGTGGTACAGCAGAAAAGGACAAGTATTTTTTAAAAACAGAACAATGTTTATTCTATGAACTCAAGTTAAACTTTTTAAAACAAACAGTGAACATCTTAGCAACCAGTAAATCAAATACACCCCCCAAAGAATACAACACTAAGTAACCTGTATGCTGTCCTTTTACACGCAAGACTTACCAAACCTCTAAACAGAAGCACATCAGGGTTTACATTCAATACTGAAAACATTTATAATTCTGAATTCCCCAAATGATTAAGAGATAGTCCTTCATGGCAGAGAGCTCAACAATGCAGTTGCTTTGGCTGACTTCAGCTGCAAAAAAACACAGACACACCCAAGCTTTTCTCAGAGTGAAACTAAAAAGCTGAAGTAGAACTCAGCTCCACCCAAACTCTGACATCACTCCAGTAACATGAGCAGCTCCATTTCTTAAAGGTACATTTCTTAAATAACCATTTCTTAAAGGTATTCTCACATGACAATTATACCTAATTGTATTATGATCACTATTCCTTAAATTACCTCCCTAAATATAACACACTCTATTTGACCTATTGAATCTCCAGAACTAGATGTAATATTGCTCCCATCCTCATTGGGCAAGAAACTTACTGATTAAGACATTTAAACCTTACCTATTTTAGGAATATTTCATCCCCTTGCGCTGTTTCTCTTCAGCTCCTTGTTTTTTTTATTTATAAATTTTGAGTACCCAAATCATTTTTTCCAATTAAGGGGTAATTTAGTGTGTTCAATCCACCTACCTTGCACATCTTTGGGTTGTGGGGGCGAAACCCACACAAACACAGGGAGAATGTGCAAACTCCACACGGACAGTGACCCAGAGCTGGGATCGAACCTGGGACCTCGGCGCCGTGAGACAGCAGTGCTACCACTGCGCCACCGTGCTGCCTCCTCAGCTCCTTGTTAAGATAATTGAACTCCTCTACTATTGCAGCTCTATTAATTTTACATTTATTCGAAATGCATCCACAGATCTGCTCCTCTCACTCTTTGGGGGATCTATAGTTAACAGCCAGCAATATAATAGCTTATTTTCTGTGAATAATGACCTGGCGTTTTCAATAAGTGGAGTATTTCAGCTCCAGGCTTGAATATAATTACATCAAAGCATACGTTGGTCACAGCCTTTGGAACTTTGACATTTCTTAATTTAATTGTTACCATAAGTGGTTCTTACTTTGAATCTTATTGGCATTTATCAAATCCCTCCTCCCTGCAGTGTCACATGCATGTAAATTAGGTATTTCAATTGGATGTCCATAATAATTACCTTGACACCTTGGTGTTAATTAACTGTATCTAAAACTGAACCCTTGTATGCGGGGAGATGTACCACAGATAACCTGGTGAATTTTGTCTCGTTATGTCCTAATTAGAATCGATAATGTTGTTTTTGAAGTAATTACTTATTGTCTTGCATTAATTGTACAGCGAGTATTCCTGCAGCCATTTCATATTCATCACCTGTGAGGCAGCCAGTGTAGTTTTCAGTGCACTCCACTCCAGACTAACACCGCAGAGCCCAGTATAAATCAATGGCAGGGATTTCCAGCCGCAGATGTAGCCTGTCATTGGCTTCCTGTAGGATCACCCGGTCCTGCTAAAGTCAATGGCCATTTGTGTTGCTCGCTGGCTGTACACTAGGGAATCCGCCACAGGGAGCTCACCTACGGCAGGATTGCAAGATCCCACTGATGAGAAGGGCTGGAAAATCCTGGCCAATTAATAGATTAATCTCCAATGCTCAGTGCGGTAAAAATGAAAAAGGCAACAGTAATTTCCATATACCAGTCTTTCAGAAATAATAAGATGGTCCATCTCTGGAAATTGCTCTGAGAGCCTCAAGGGGCTGGAAGGGGCTGGTCCGGGGTGGGGGGGGGGGGGGGGGGGGTGGGGGGGGGGGGGGGCGGAGCGGGGTGGAGCACAGAGTCTCGCTCTATGCAGACGACCTGCTTCTGTATGTATCGGACCCATTAGAGGGGATGGAAGAAATCATGAAGATTCTAGGGGAATTTGACCGGTTTTCGGGATATAAGCTAAATATGGGAAAGAGTGAGATGTTTGTGGCCCAGGCGAGGGGACAGGAGAGGTGACTGGGAGTGCTGCCGTTTAGATTAGTAGGGGGAAGTTTTAGGTACCTAGGCATTCAAGTGGCGCGGGAATGGGATCAGCTGCATGAATTAAATCTGGCCCGACTAGTAGACCAAATGAAGGACGATTTTTGGAGGTGGGACGCGCTTCCATTGTCACTGGCTGGGAGGATGCAGACGGTGAAGATGACGCTCCTCCCAAGATTCCTGTTTGTATTTCAGTGTCTCCCCATCTTTATTCCGCGGTTCTTTTTTAAACGGGTCAACAAAGTGATCACTGGCTTTGTTTGGGCGGGCAAGACCCCGTGAGTAGAGAATGCTTGAGCGGAGTCGGGGAGAGGGCAGGTTGGCGCTGCCAAATTGTAGTAACTATTACTGGGCGGAGAATATAGCCATGATCAGGAAGTGGGGGAGGGGTCAGCGTGGGAGCTTATGGAGGTGGCTTCAAGCAAGGGCACCAGTCTCGGGGCATTAGTAACTGCGCCTCTGCCGTTCCCACCGGCACGGTACTCCACCAGGCCCGTGGTGGTGGCGGCCCTGAGAGTCTGAGGGCAATGGAGGAAATATGTGGGAGCAGAGGGAGCATCGGTCTGGTCCCCAATCTGTAATAATTACCAGTTTGCCCCAGGAAGTATGGATGGGGGGGTTCCGGATATGGCGGAGAGCAGGGATTGAGAGGATGGGGGATATGTTTATAGAGGGGAGCTTTCCGAGTATGAGGGCGCTGGAGGAGAAGTTTGGATTGGCGACGGGAAACAAATTTGGTGCGGGACTTCCTACGTAAACCTTCCCGCTCCTACTGCTAAGGGGGATTCAGGACAGGGTAGTTTCCAGAGGATGGGTCGGAGTAGGGAGCGGCTCTGACATTTATAAGGAATTTATGGGGTCGGAGGAGACGCAGACCGAGGAGCTGAAGCGCAAGTGGGAGGAGGAGCTGTGAGGAGAGATAGAGGATGGTCTGTGGGCGGATGCATTGAGTAGAGTCAACACGTCCGCAACATGTGCCAGGCTCATCCTGATACAATTCAAGGTCGTTCACCGGGCTCACGTGGGCTGGATGAGCAGATTCTTTGGGGTGGAAGACTGGTGTGCAAAATGTGAGGGAGGACCAGCGAACCATGTCCACATGTTCTGGACATGTCCGAAGCTGAGGGGATTTTGGCAGGGGTTGTGTGGATGTCATGTCCACCGTGTTTAAAACAAGGGTGGCACTGAGTCCAGAGGTGGCGATTTTCTGGGTGTCGGAAGATCCGGAATCCAGGAGGAGAAAGAGGCAGACGTTCTGGCCTTTGCTTCCCTGGCAGCCCGGAGATGGATATTATTAGCTTGGAGGGACTCAAAGCCCCCGAAGTTGGAAACCTGGCTATCGGACATGGCTAGCTTTCTCTGTTTGGAGAAAATCAAGTTTGCCTTGAGAGGGTCACTATTAGGGTTCGCCCGGAGGTGGCAATCGTTCGTCGACTTCTTCGCAGAAAATTAATCATCAGCAAAAGTGGGGTGGGGGGTTAGTTTAGCTTAGAGTCGGGGATTAATAAAGGTGGAACCTGTAAGGAAGGGTTTTTACACTATGTTTACAGTTTCATGTACATTGTTTATTTTGTTGTTGTTACAATAGCAAAAATAGCTCAATAAAATGTCTATTAAAAAAATCATTGGGCCATTGTCTGGTTGTAATGATGCACTTTCAGAGACTCCATTGGTAAAAACAAATAATTTATCAATAAGAATTGACCAGCAGCCTAAAGCAGCCGCATGGTTGTACGTAGGTCCCTTCATGCCTCTCTGCTCGAGAAAGGACTGGACCCCTGGGGTTATTACCCACTCTGAGTCCCAATTTATTTCCCAGGCCAGGTGAGCCTTACTCTGCTGTGTTGCCCTTAAAGGGTCAGTCACCACGTCCCTCCCCCTTTAACTCCTTTATACAATCTTGAATAACTAAGTTGCTCAGTCCTAAATTCTAACTAAACATTATATACATGAATTGGACAATTATAAATTGAGTCTTTGAGGGGTTTTTCTTGTGGAGCAACGTAATTTGTAGTCTGAAATGCTTTCGCAGAATCGCCATTAACAGGAACTGCAATACCAGGTACCTCTTCTGGTACAGGTAGTTTATAACTACTTCCTACCACAGAGACATCAGTTATGTTTTATAACAGGTCAATCAGGTACTCAAGTGCTTGCAGGTTCAAAAACATTTCTTGCTGGTAACATTGCCTGCTGGAGCATCTCTCTACTCCTCAGATGATCCAAATGTTAATAAACGATCCGTCCCTCCATGTCTACTTGGTATGACAGGGGTCCACTCTTAGACGCAACCACTACCAGGGTGTCAGGAGCAATGTTGGATGCCAGGTTGGCTGTGCCAAGGAGTGGATCCCAAGGGGACCCTTGCCCATGAAAGGGTGAATGAATGGGGGTGTAAAGGATGGGGGGGGGGGGAAGGAGGTGGGGTATGAAGGGGAGTCATGAAGGTTGTGGGTGAAGGGGGTTAATGAAAGAGTGGGACTCAAAGGTGGACTGAAAAGGGGCCCTAAAGGTGGGGGGTCCTCAGTGACCCCATAGTTTTATAAAATTCATCAATGTGATGTGGGCGTCGCTGGTTAGGCCAGAAATTATTGCCCATCCGTAGTTGCCCTTCAGAAGGTGGTGGTGAGTTGCCTTCTTGAACTGCTGCTCCAGAGGTGTGTTAGGGAGGGAGTTCCAGGATGTTGCCGCAGCGACAGTGAAGGATCAGTGATTTATTTCTTGGTCAGGGTGTTGAGGTGACTTGGAGGAGAAATGAAATGAAAATGAAAATTGCTTATTGTCACGAGTAGGCTTCAATGAAGTTACTGTGAAAAGCCCCTAGTCGCCACATTCCGGCGCCTGTCCGGGGAGGCTGGTACGGGAATCGAACTGTGCTGCTGGCCTGCTTGGTCTGCTTTAAAAGCGAGTGATTTAGCTGAGTGAACTAAACCAACCTCCAGGTGATGTGGTTCCCAGGTATCTTCTGCTCTTGACCTTCTAGATGGTTGTGGTCATGGGTTTGGAAGGTGTTGATTAGGGACCCCTTCATGAGTTACTGCAGTGTATTGTAAATGGTACACACGGCTGTCAATGTCCGTCGGTGGCGAAGGGTTTGCATGTTTGTGGAAGGGGGAGCAATCAAGTGGACTGCTTTTTCCTTGATGATGTTGAGTTTCTTGAGTGTTGTTGGAGCTGCACTTATCCAGGTAAGTGGAGAGTATTCCATTACATTCCTGACTTGTGCCTTGTAGATGGTGGACAGGCTTTGGGGAGTAAGGAGATGAGTTAGTTGCCGTAGGTTTCCTAGCTGTTGACCTGCCCTGGTAGCCACAGTATTAATATGGCTAGTCCAGTTCTGTTTCTGATAAATGGTAGCCCCCAGGATGTTGCTAATAGGGGATTCAGCGATGGTAATGCCAGTGAATGTCAAGGGACGGTGGGTAGATCCTCTCTTGTAGGAGATGGTCATTGACTGGCACTTGTGTGGCATGCTCACTTGGGGGTGGGGCATGGTAATTCCACAATGCCCACAAGGATGAATTGGTGTGGGGCAAATTGTTGGGGGTTGCTTACAATATCTTTAATTGATGGGGGAAGGTTGACCTGCGAGGGCAAGGGTTGGGGGTGCTGCCCACATCTGCGGGATGGTCACATTGCGCATGTGTGGGGGGATCTTCAACCCCACTTTGAGATTGTGGTACCCTTTCAAAATGGCGCCCTGATCTCTGAGGAGCCGGTCTGTCAGAGAGTTTAGTTCCCTACTGCAGAAATGAATTTGAAGTATGGGATTGTATTTCTTGACAAGAATTGTTCAGCAGCCTATAACAGCTGCATGGCGGCACTTAGGTCCCTACATATCTCTCTGCCCAAGAGAGGACTCCAGCCCCTGGGGTGATTACACACCCTGAGCCCAAATTGGTCCCCAGGCCAGGTGACCCTTACTCTGCTGTGTTGCCCTTAATGGGACAATCACCACAAATCACCACACCGGTGGAGCTCCTCATTCACTCGGGTATTCACTGTGGCCTCTGCGCTCTCCTCTTCACTGCCCTTGGTCTGTTCATCAGCCCTGGGCTCACTAATAGACTAACAGATGTCTGAAGCACATTACCTTCTGCTTTCCATCTTGTATGGATCATGATTTCCTCTCGCTAGGCACTTGGTTCCATCCTCTGGGGAAACCATCAGCCTCATTATTCACATATCCAGTCGGTGCAAATTGGCCCTGTCAACTTTTAATTGATAAATTCTCAATTATCCATTTGGCAGTCAATGTGTAAATAGTATTCAAGCAGAATAATCCACAGCACGAAATTACAGGGGCTAACGTTAAACCTCCTCCCCTCACCCCCCACCCCCCCCACTCCCAGAAAAAAAAGGTGAGTTAGGGTCAGGCATGATTATTAATAAATCTTAAATTCCGACCCCAACCCATCTCCATGCTGTCTGTCCCCACGGATGGGTGTAAGGGATTTCACGGCACTATTTTGAAGAAGAGCAGTTATTTTGCCCCAATCTCCTGGGCCAATATTTACCTCTCACCAATTCTCATTAAGAAACTGATTATCTGATCATTGTCACATTGCTGACTGGGGGAGCTTGCCAAATGTAAATTGGCTGCTTCAATTCTTCCATCACAACGGTAATTACATTTCCAAAATACTTCATTGGCTGAAAAGTGCTTTGGAACCGGCTGACAGTGTGTAATATGTGAGATAAATGCAAGCTTTTTGGAGGGTTTTCAGTGATGTGATTGAAACATTTTAAGCAAAGTTCATGTGCAACTACTGCCTCCTTTATTTCTGTTACAGAATGTTAGTGTTTAAAAAAAACAGCTTTCCTCAAAGAAATTGAAGCTCAGTATAACAGGATAATCTTTTGGCAGTGATCAGTCATTTTATCTGAGACTGATTCCTGGGGGAAGGGTCCAATCACATTACTGAAATATTAGCAGTTGCTTGATGGTACATAACTAGTGGGTGCGATTCAGCACACTCAAGTTAAAGTCTGCTGAACGCCACGTTTAACGGGGTGTTTCTCGGAGCCTGCAGTGCTGAGAAACATCCCTCTATCCAACGGCAACTTTGCCATTTTTCTTGGCCTTGAGGAATTCTCTTTGCCAACGCCACACTTGGAGGGATTTCAGGAAAGGCTCCTCGGCGATCGGGGCACCATTTTGGAAGGCTGCCCGATCATACTCCCCTTTCAGGCCCCCCACCCCGGCTGTTTTGACCTCCCCCCCTCATCCCCCCCAACCTTGGGCAAGCCCCCAGGAACCCCTCTCACCCCCTTACCTAGCAAGGCCCCCACCCAGCCCCCCCTGGTACCTGATCCCTGTCAGTGCCTACCTGACACCTTGACACCCTGGCACTCCCAGCCCGGCACCCTGGTAGTGTCACTTGGTCACCTTGGCAGCACAATCCTGGCACCATAGCAGCATGCCTGGCACCGTGGCAATGTCACTCAAACATCCTGGTAGTGCCCAGACGCAGGGGGATGCCAGGATGGATACCTGTCCTGTCCCTGATAACCCAGGTGTCTCAAAGAGTATCGAGACACCCACCCACCCCGCAGGTGCCACTATTATTTACGGTTTTGTGGACCAGTATTAAACGTCAACCTGACAAAATCTCCCAGGTGCTGCCAGTGAGTCGTGAGCGCCAGGTTAATCTGGCTTCCGGATATTTAAATGAGGCGTAAGGCTAATTTACCCAGTGAGGATGAGATACAGATCACCCCGGGTCAAGCGAGTCAGATGACTCGCGATCAGCACGATGCCCGGCGCGAAGCCCCATTTGGGGCTCAGCGAGATTCACCCACTGTGCCCAGGGGCTTTTCACAGTTACTTCATTTGAAGCCTACTCGTGACAATAAGCGATTTTCATTTCATTTTCAAATGGGTTGGGAGTTTGTTCAGGTCTCTGAATAAGAGCTTTTATTGCTGTTAAAGACACTTATTTGGATGGTGCAATCACATATTCTTTAAAAAGGAGGCCATTCAGCTCATCATGTCGATGCCAGCCCTTTAAACAAAATTTGAATGTGGTTGGTGTCTATCACTTTTATGGAGAGGGATGTGATTATATATCGGATGCAAGCCCTGAACTCACATGTAGAACCGGAAATAATTCATTGAATGGAAGGTAAGACTCGGAAATACTACCACGGAGCACAACATTGCAGTAATTATCCAATTGGCACAGTTTGAGTGTCACGGCCTGAATCTGACAACGTGGGGACAGGCGTACGTTACTCCTAACGTGCTGTAAAATAGATTGTGGTGATAACAGGAGGGGGTCTCAGCATCATGATATTACATTGCGATATTTAAGGTGATGGGCTTGCTCAGAAACCGGCATCCCACCCGCCGTTAAAACCATCAAAAGGACATTCAGCTTCTTGAGCACTTTCTACATTCCATTGGATCAAGACTGATCAGTGTCTAAACTCGATTAACATGCCTGGATTCTGTATGCCTTGCCCAACAAAAATCTATTCATCCTAATTTTGAAATTTTCAATTGACACCGCACCCCCACCCCCCACCCCCTGCTGTCTGCCAGACAAAATAGTTTCTCTCTAACTACCCTATCGAATCCTTTAATTGTCTAAATTAGATCACCCCTTCGTTTTCTATATTCAAGGGAATACAAGCTTAGGATATGCAACCTGTCTTGATAATTTGAGCCTTTTAGCCTCAGTATCATTCTGGTGACTCTGAATTGCAAGGTCAATATTTATAAAGTGTATGATCTATAAAATGTATATAGTGTACTGGGCAGCACGGTAGCCCAATGGTTAGCACAATTGCTTCACAGCTCCAGGGTCCCAGGTTCGATTCCCAGCTTGGGTCATTGTCTGTGCGGAGTCTGCACGTTCTCCCCGTGTGTGCGTGGGCTTCCTCCGGGTGCTCCGGTTTCCTCCCACAGTCCAAACATGTGCAGGTTAGGTGGATTGGCCATGCTAACTTGCCCCTAGTATCCAAAATTACCCTTAGTGTTGGGTGGGGTTACTGGGTTATGGGGATATGGTGGAGATATGGGCCTGGGTAGGGTGCTCTTTCCAAGAGCCGGTGCAAACTCGATGGGCCGAATGGCCTCCTTCTGTACTGTAAATTCTATGATTCTATCTATTTCAACACAATCTCAATCTGCACATACTGCACAGCCAACGGTCTATAGTTCATACAGTTCTCATGTAGCTTAATTCAGCAGGCAGGGCATCAGAAGCCAATTTCTCCCATGGCATTTGCAGTCTTACTGGGGATTGTAAGGGTCAGCCCTTCGTTATCTGATTTAAGGATGTCTACTAGGAGTTTACTTTGATTTTTACAACAGCTTTATGATTAACTGATGCTCTCTGAGTCAGCCGAGAGGGTTGGAGGCTGTTTTTTAAATTGCCTTTCTTAACATTTTACTCAATATCCTGTGAGGGTTTAATTTGATGAATTGCTCACTGTATAGACAGTACGTTTGATTGGCTGACAGAACCCTGTATCTATATTTGTTCCCATGCAGTCAAACTGGTCGGTTAGCATTGAGGCGGAATGTATTATTTTCTAATTTGCCTTCACTTTCAAGTGACCAAAGAGAAGATAGTAGAAATTAAAGTTATTTTCTGGGGAGGAGCAGGGTGAGGAGAGAAATATAAAATAGAGGGTGAGAGATAGGGGGAAAGAGAGGGAGATGGGGGCAAAGAGAGAGGAAAGAGGGGACAGACAAGGGGGTGAGACAGAAAAGGGGAAGAGAGGAGAGGGGAGAGAGGGAGGGAGACAGGGAGAGCGAGGAAGAGAGAGAAAAAGGCTGGGGAGAAAGGAGGAGAGAGGAGATGACAAGGGAGGAGAGAGGGGAAGACAAAGGAGGAGAAGGTGAGAGGGAGAGAATTGGTGTGAGAGAAAGAGGCGAGGATAGAGGAAAGCAGGGTTCAAGTAAGCAGAGTGCAGGGGAAGAGAAGAGAGAGAACGGAAAGGTAGGGAAAAGAGAATGGAGTGAAAGGGAAGGGAATAATGAGGGCAGAGGAGAGGGGGAGTATAAGCAGAGGGAGGGGAGAAAGTGAGAGGGGAGTAAGAGGAGAGGAAGTGATAAGAAAGAGAATGGAGAGTGGGGCAGTGGCTCCTTAGTCCTGTGGTAGGGGAGGCAGGCCTCTACATGACAATGGGGGAGGGGTGTAGCCACCTGGGGTTACCACTGCCCAACACAAAATGGAAGATTGCAAGGAATGCAGGGAAAATGGACATGTTGGAAAGCAAGCAGCTTGCAAGGCGATTGTATATTGGGACGACTGCAGAAACCAGTTTTGACTGTTGCAGAAACCAGACAGCACTGTGAAAAGAAACAGTTAGCATACTAATGAGGCAATACCGGGCGAGTCCCAGATACAATGGACACAAGTTAAGCACAAATCGATACATTCTATGGAAGGCCAGACCCTGTGGCGCCAGAGAAGCCTAAAACAATAGGTCCCAAGAACCGCCCCAGTGACCGAGGAACTGCCCTATGATTGGGGGGTTCAAACATAATCGATTGGGAAGAGACCCAATCGATTCCAAGCAGGTAATGGAGTCCGCCCAAAGGGGCGCGGATCCCCTGGGACCTATAAAAAAAAGGTCCCACACATGGTTCAGTCTCCTGGCTCCTGTCTCCTACTCCAGCCGTCGAGCAGCAGCCACCAACAAGTAAGTGCCTAACAACAACCGCTACCAGAAATAGGCACTCCTGACCCCCTTTTCAATTGATAACAATCTGAAGTCTGCAGACCAGAGCAGAGCAAGAGGCCTTGTTCCCTGACCCAGCAGTTCCTTCGAGATAAGTATTAGTTGTTTAGCGGTAGGAGTAAGTTTAATCCTTTAGCGTGTGCATGGGTAGTTAAACTCTAGTTGTTTGGACTTACTAATTGGCGTACGATTTATTGCTTTGAACTTCACCTTGAAGCTTGTGGCGGTGTCTTAATGGCACCTGGCGACTCCAGAGCTTAGAACAAGAAACAGAGCCAAATTGAGTGTTAAGCACACTCACCCAGAATGAGCAACAGGGAGGGTCAGGATTTACATTGTGAAAGAAGGGGGATCCATCACTCGGCCTTGGTGTCAGGCTACCCATTCAAAATGGCGGCCTGATCCTGGGATTCTGACGGTACATAAATTAACATGGTGAAGGAGAGAGACTCAACATACCGGGCTCCTAGTGCCAGCGGAGACCAGTCGCCATTCTCCACTGCCGGGAGCACTTAGGCTCCAGAATGGAAAATCCTGGTGTTTATATCTATTTGAGAAGTAGTAACAACGAATGGCAGCTTCCCATCATTGATATACTTGCCATGCTATGGTGTGTGTGCTGATTATGGCACTGGGCCAATAACAGTGTGTGTTCAAATCCTGCCATCAAACTGCCATTACGGTGCCTGCAACAACAATAATGATTAAGAAGCTGCCTAGTTGTCGCAAGAATACAACATTTTATTTGTTCTATAAATGTCGGCAGTCTCAGAACACATAACTAGTTCCCTGACATGGGTCGTCAAGGCCATTCAATTATAAACATCATGGCTTGAGAAGAGGAGGTGAGTTCTCCCCAGTGTCGGGGGTGTTATGACTCCTTTGGGGGCCAAGGACTGTGCTCCATATGCGGCGCCGGCCCTAGGGTTGCTGGCGCCCCGGGCAAGCTGAACTTCGGCGCCCTTCGGGGGGGGTGGGGTGCAGGGGGGGCGGGGCTGGGGGGGGCGGGGCCGTGGGGGGAGGGGGCGGGGGGGGCCGGAGGGGGGGGAGGCGAGGGGAGGGGGGAGGCGGGGGGGGGGGGGGGCTGGGGGGGGGGCCGGAGGGGGGGGGGGGCGGAGTGACCACCGGCGAGCCTGGATCCAACCGCCATGTTTGTGCGGGGCAGCCTGAGGGAGGGTGGCCACCGCGCATGCGCTGGTTGGCACCGGCCCAACTGCGCATGCGCGGGACCTGCACACCTTGATGGCGCCCCCTAGCACATGGCGCCCCGGGCGACTGCCCGAGTTGCCGGTACCTTGAGCCGGCCCTGTCCATATGATTCCCCCCTTACACAGCTGAGTGTGAACTCCTCCGGTAATTGAAGGCAAGTCAGGGAGGGTGGCCCTTCAGGGAGAGGAGTTATAGTTTTGTTATTTTGTGCATACCGCAATAAACCTGTTGTTCATTTATACTCTACCATGCATTCCTGTTGGCTCTGTTGTTCGGGTTCTACAGTAATCATCCCTCAATCAACAACACCAAAATAGATCATCTGATTTTTCTCACATTACTGTTCGTGGGATCTTGCTGTGTGCATATTGTCTCCTAAGTTTCCTACAGTGACTACACTTCCAAATACTTCATCTGACTGTGAAGTGCGTTGCGCTATCATGAGGTGAAAGGCGAGAGATAAAAGCAAATTCTTTATTTCCTGAATCAGATGGAAGCTGCTGTTCAGAATAGGTCTGCTTAATTCCAATGCCTTGAAGCTAACAATGTCTTTGGACAATGCCCTTACGCAGCCGCTAAAGATGGTCAGTACTGGGAGAAGGAAATGCTGTAAATATCGGTACCAATATCTGCATTTGCTTGCCAGTACGTTCGCAGGTTGCTAGGCAACAGAATATCAGAGAACATCACACTGTGGCCTGACAATTTTGGTTGAAAAGTGGGGAAGTTGTTAATATCAAAATAGCAGATGATTATTCCCATAAGGGATGGGTTTAGGCAAACAATTCCCAATGGAAATAATGTGATGACACCTGCCAGAAAATGTTTAACTCTCCCAAAACAGCAAATATGATGACACAACACTGTCATGCAACCTTCAGCATTGTGTTGGGAAAAGAATAGAAGATTACTGAGGGACAAGACGTATCTTAGACCCTCCATCTTAGCAGTGAAATGTAATTTTATGCTGACTTTTTTCTGCAGTCCCCATGATTGCGCTGAGAAGCAATTGACACTGAAACGTTAAGAGTTATAGCGAATAAAAAAAAATCTTCACTCTTAAATGGCCCTTAACAGTATGTGCCCTGGAAATCAATGAGGTGACTGGTGTATGGCCTAAACTGCCTGAAGGTACTTTTGATGCTATCAGTGTTGACAAAGTTTTATCTAAGATCGTAAAAACATGGGAACTGTTCAGACAAAAAAAAAAGGACCAATATCCATCCAAGCCACCTGCTGCCCACCTGCTAGTCGGATGATACAACGATAATGGAGTTATTGACCAATCGCAGTGATCAATCTTCATCATCAATTAGTTGACAAAGACCCAACCTTGAGTTGATGAAAACCACCAGTGATGGAGACCGTCGGGAAATCAGAATTCTATAAAAACAAGGGAACTATGACATAAAGAACTCCGAGATCTGAGAAAGTACTCTTGAGAACACGTACTAACAGATTTTAAATCAGCATCTTCCCCCCTGTTACCAGGCTCCTGAATGACCCTCTTATGGACTGAATTGATTTCTCTACGCATCTTCTCTACTGTTGTGGCACAATATTCCGCATGCTTCACCTGATGTTTGTGTCAATGTATTTCCATTGTGTATTTATCGTATTTCCGATGTTTTTCATGTATGCAATGATCTGCCTGAACTGTAAGCCGAACAATACTTTGCACTATCCGTACACATGACAGTAAATCTAAATCTAGGCCGAAATTCTCCATCAGCGGGATCCTCCGCTCCTTCGGCAGTGCACGCACTCCCACAGATGTCCCAACGGCATACGGCTGGCCACAATGGGAAACCCCATTGGCCAGCTGCCAGGACGGAGGACGCCGCTGCTGGTGGAGGCGCGCGCCGTGTCAGAAAAAGGGTCTAGTGGGATGGAGAATCCCGCCTTAACTTTTGCCTCACAGGTTGTGAATGATGAATGCAGTAAGCCAATCGAACATCAACTTTAATTGAGCTTCATTATCACAGAATCCAACATTTCACATTGAAATGCTCTCAGAACCTGAACTGCAAACTGTAAAGATTCCAAATTAATTAATCTTAATAATAATCTTTATTGTCACAAGTAGGCTTACATTAACCGTGCAATGAAGTAACTGTGAAAGCCCCTCATCGCCACATTCCAGCGCCTGTTCGGGTACACTGCGGGAGAATGCAGAATGTCCAAATTACCGAACGGCACATCTTTAAGGACTTGTGGGAGGAACCCAGAGCACCTGGAGGAATCCCGCGCGGACACAGGGAGAATGTACAGACTCCGCACAGTGACCCAAGCTGGGAGTAGAACCCAGGACCCTCGTGCTGTGAAGCAATGATGATAACCACTGTGCCCATACATAGCTGAAATGTTGGGGGAATTTTCCAACCACCCACCAGGCCAGAGAATCCCCGGAGGGGTGGCATGAATCCCACCCTGCCGCTCCGATGCCGGCCGCCGTATTCTCCGGGCCGTGAAAAAGCCCGCCGATGGGAATTACGCCGTGCGCTTCGCAGAATGGCGAGAGTCGGCACTACGTGAGAGTCCCTGGGCCTGCTGCAAATCTCCGTGCCGGTTGGGCTGAAATCCCGCCAACGTGACCACAGGTCACACCGCCGTTAATCAAAGCAGGTTTTAAACGGCATCAACCAGTCATGCTGGATGATGCCGGTGAGCGAGGAGGTTGGGGTTGGTTTGGTGGGGCCGTCACAGAAGAGACGCACGTCCGAGGCTGAGGTGGGGGGGTTGCGGTTTCGGTGGCGGATGCCCCCCCCGGGCAGGGGGTGCATGGTGATGTCAGGGTCGGTGCCAGAGGGGGAAACCAGGCATGCCAGGGAGGGGATCAATGGTGCCGGGGAGGGGAGTGCCGGAGAGGGGATCGGGGAGGGGGTCGGCGAGGGGATCGGGGTGTCGTGGAGGGCGACGGGAAGGGGGTCGGGGAGTGTCGGGGAGAGGGTTGGCGAGTGTCAGGGAGGGGATCGGGGAGGGGAGTGTCGGGGAGTGGGTCAGGGAGTATTGGGGAGGGGATCGGGGAGGGGGGTCGGGGAGGGGGTCGGGGAGGGGATCGGGGAGGGGATTGCGGAGTGTCGGGGAGGGGGTCGGGGAGGGGATCGTGGAGGGGATTGGGGAGTGTCGAAGAGGGGATGGGGAGGGGATCGGGGAGTGGATCGGGGAGGGGGTCGGGGAGGGGATCGGGGAGGGGATCGGGAGGGGATCGGGGAGGGGATCGGGGAGGGGATGGGGGAGTGTCGGGGAGGGGATCGGGGAGGGGATGGGGGGATGGGGAGGGGACGGGGAGGGGATCGGGGAGGGGATTGGGGAGGGGATGGAGTGTCGACGAGGGGATCGGGGAGTGTTGGGAGGGGATGGAGTGTCGGGGAAGGGATCGGGGAGGGAATCGGGGAGTGTCGGGGGGGATCGGGGAGGGGATCGGGGAGTGTCGGGGAGGGGGTAGGGGAGGGGATCAGGGAGGGGATCGGAGAGGGGATCGGGGAGTGTAGGAAGGGGATCGGGGAGGGGATCAGGAAGGGGATCGGGGAGGGGGATCGGGGAGGGGGTCGGGGAGTGTCGGGGAGGGGATCGGGGAGGGGATCGGGGAGTGTCGTGGAGGAGATCGGGGAAGGGATTGGGGAGTGTCGGGGAGGGGATCAGGGAGTGTCGGGCAGAGGATCGGGAAGGGGAGTGTGGGGGAGGGGATCGGGGAGAGTCGGGGTGTGGGGGAGGGGATCGGGAGAGTCAGGGAGGGGATCGGGGAGAGTCAGGGAAAGGATCGGTGAGAGTCGGGGAGGGGGTCGGGGAGTGTCGGGGAGGGGATCGGGGAGGGGAACGGGGAGGGGGTCAGGGAGGGGATCGGGGAGGGGGTCGGGGAGGGGGTCGGGGAGGGGATCTGGAAGGGGGTCGGGGAGTGTCGCGGAGTGTTGGGGAGGGGACCGGGGAGGGGGTCGGGGAGGGGATCGGGGAGGGGATCGGGGAGTGTCGCGGAGTGTCGGGGAGGGGATAGGGGAGGGGATTGGGGAGTGGATCGGGGATTGTTGGGGAGGGGAGTGCCGGGGAGGGGAGTGCCATGGAGGGGAGTGCTGGGGTGGGGGCTTTGACTGGCTCGGTGGCAGCTGGCAATGGTGGCGACCATGCAGCCCATGGCACCTAGCTACAGAGGGGGGTATGTACAATGATGATATGTCATCTACCTCCACCCCTGCAAGCCTGTTATGTTTGGGCATCATCCAGCGATGTTGGCTGCCATGGCGGGAGCCGCCCTTCTACATGTTGTGCTGTTGAAAACTCACTACTATTCTTAAAAGTCCCCCTATACCAAAAAGGGCCGACATTCTAAATGGTGAACAGGGATTCTCACTCCCTGACTCTGATGCAGGCTTCAGTGGGTGCTATTCAGGTCAAACTATATTTTCAAGTTGTCCCCCAGTATAACCCATACCTTCATTGAAGATTTCATCTACTTACCACTTAGTAGCATCGATCCTGGTTCCTGCATTGCTAAGTAAGTAAAATAGACTTTAGGAATAAACCACTGTTTCAGGTTAAATTAAGTTATTTTATTATTATATTTTTTTCTTTTAAAAGCTGCAATTACTTTCTTTACAGAAAGGTAAAACGATCTTGCTTCTGGATCCTTCTGGTTGGTTGAAGGGGCCTTCAGGCCCACCTTGACAATCAATCTTCTTTAAAGTCTGGTCTACTTTAGATGTATTCGTTGGTTAGCTCAGTTGCTGTGTCTTGTCGATCCCATGTACTGAGCTACGAGAGTTGACTGTGCTGGCTATCACTGAGATGACTCTGCCTCCTGTTTAAATTCTAGTATTCCTTAGATGTATTAACTGTTTTAGCTTGGCTGCTTATCTTATCTTTCACATGACCGAGCTGACTAAGCTGAATATGCTTGCTTCTCTTGTTCCTTCTCTCCTTCTCTCTGAGTTCTGGTTCTGCTCTGCTACTGCTTCTGGTCTCTGGGTTTATATTCTCTTTCTAACAGTTATTAAGTTTTTATGACCTTATTGTAAATTAACTTATTTCACTTTGATTATAAAAAGTATCTTTGATCTAAACATTCTAATAAAACTAAGTATTCATTTTGGGCATGGCCTCACCCCTCAGATCTGATTACATTGTCCTATCTGAGGATTCAAAAATGCTTTGGTTTCAAGAGGTGTAACTTTTAATTCCAGTCATTTCTATCGTTTTATTTTCCAATTGTGTCCCCAGCTCATAACTTTGACTTTGATTTTATCTCTAAATTATGTTTCTCGTGTACTGATAGTCTCCAATTTTCTTTAATTTACTTGGTGTTAGTAGAATTTCACACCTAGAATTGTTACCAAATTCAACTGAACCTCATCCTTTCCTTTCCAGCTGTTTACTAAATAGTTAATTTCAATGAAGGTGTGAAACATTGCTTTTAGCATAATGCTAAAAATTCACTTGGTTATAACTCGAAAGACCTGCCTGTTTTAAACATCCGCCACTTAATTCAACTGAAACTCTCATCCATGCTTTTCCAGATGCTTACTAAGATAGTTACTTTCAATGTAGGTGTGAACCATTGTTTTTAGCTTCATACAAGAATCTTGTGTGTTTGCTAAGCCTGCTTGGGAGAAAGAATCTGCATTTTATAATCCTGCTCTTTGCAGCTGCTATTAACCTTTCGTGGGATCTTTCCCTGTATCCTCTCATGTTTCTCTTAGACCAGATATTGCCACACTTCCATGTTTCAAGTGACACATCTTTCCATATTTTCAATTACAGTTGCCTTATGGGAGCTGGAGCAGGGACTTGCCAGGGAGGCGGTGGAGGCTGCCGCAGAGGAGCGTGCTGCAGAGGGGCAGGCGGCAGCCGCCCAGGCTGAAGGGCCGCCCGCCTGACAGGATATGAGGAGGAGGAGGAGGAGAAGGAGGTGGTGGTGGTGCCCGGCGACGGTGGAGTCCGATGAGGCCCCGTGTGTACCGGCGTCGCACGTCATACCAGGACCTCACGGACCGGGCATACAGGAGAAGACTCCCGATGAGCCGGGAAACTGTCACCCATACCTACCACCTGATGGCACACCTGGCACTGTGTGGGACTGGGGGAGGACACCCTCTCCCTGTGGACGTCAAGGTGACGGAGGCCCTGAACTTTTTATGCCACGGGGTCGTCCCAGTCGCCGAGTGGGGACCTGTTCGGCAATTCCCAGACATCGGTGCTCAGGTGCATCCATGCAGTGACTGACGCCCTGGATGAAATTACGGACAACTACATCCAGTTCCCTGTTGGCCGCGCCCACCAGGATGCCCAGGTAGCGGGCTTCACTGCCGTGGCCAGGATCTCCATGGTAAAGGGGGCGATCGATGGGGTGCACATCGCCATGTGGCCACCAGCGGATAACAAAGCGGTGTACATGAACAGGAAGGGGGCTACTCCTTGAACGTGAGGTGGTCTGTGACCACCGTATGAAGATCCTGCACATCCTCCACACCCCGCCCACCAACCCATAACCCGCACCCCGCCCACCACCGCATCACCCGCATTGCACATCCACCTGCGGCATAACGGGCAGGGCTCACACGGTCGCCAGTGGAAATGACTTATTGCATACCATGGAGGATGATGACAACCCACTCTGCGATGAACTCCAGGATCTACATCGTTAGACAATGTCTGACTCATGGCCACAGTAACAACCTCCACAGTCCCGTCGCCTGCCCTGGGGCGGGATGGCGACGGCAACCGGGGGGGGGGGAGGGGGGGGCCACACTCACCTGAGCTTGACGTCCTTGTGTTGTTCCTCGTGTCTTAATAAAGCTCGTAGTCTCAAATGTGGAGAAGATGCTTTATTGTGAATTTGTTCTCTCTTCAGAGCTTAACATACGGCTACCTCAAGTGCTTGCTGCCTGCCTGCCTGCCTGCCTGTGTGTGTCTGTCCTGCTATCAGTCCTTCCGTGAAGTGTGTCCTCACTTCCTGTCCCGGTCTATTTATATGGCTTTCCCGTGCTCCCTCTAGTGTTTGCTCAGTTGTATTGCATCTAGTTAACTTGTGATCACCACATCCCCCTTTTTCTCTTTACATATTTTCTGTACATCGTTAAAGAAAATTGTACATCCTGTCCCGGTGTATTTATAGCTCTCCCTCTAGTGTTTGCTCAGTTGTATTGTATCTAGTCAATCTACGATCACAACATCCCCCTCTTTCTCTTTACATATTTTCTGTACATCGTTAAAGAAAATTGTACAAAACAGTTACTTATGATATGCGTATCTATACAAGTGATGGTGCTATTGCATTTTTACAAAGCCAATGTATTTATGTGTCCAATCTTAATAAAAACATTTATGAGTCCAAACTTGATGAATTTGTTCAGAGCTTTTTTTCTTTTTGTTGTTGATGACGTGGTGATATTGATATTGCAACTCCGTTGTGAATGTTGTTGGTGTTCCTTGTTATTTTAAGTACCCAATGCGTCATCCCGAGGTGTTTGCATGGTCACATCACTGATGTTGACTGGCATGGACTTTCTTCTGTGCTTGTGGTATTGATTTATTATCTCATCCGCCCTGGATGCTGGTGTGCTTGCTTGTTCTGGAGCAGATGTGAGTTTGTGCGATTCGTTGTCATCCCATGACATGTTTGTAGTCTTGTCATCGTTTTGCAGTGTGCTGTGGCATTGTCCTTCATGTGCCGAGTAGTACCATTGTGTACAAGTCGTTGTTTCATTGCTGTTGTTTCTGTCATTCCTGTCTTTGTTGTTTTCGTTGCCGTTCTTGTTGCTGTTTTTGTCGTTTCTGTCTTTGATGTTGTCGCTATCTTTGTTCCTGACGTTGTTGTTTTCGTTGCCGTTCTTGTCGTTTCTGTCTTTGTCGTTGTTGCTATCTTTGTTCCTGACTTTGTTGTTTTCGTTGCCGTTCTTGGTGCTGTTTTTGTCGTCGCTATCTTTGTTATGCTTCTTGTTGGTTTTGTTCGTCTTGTCGCGGTTCATGTTGCTTTTGTTCTTGCTGTTGTTGTTCTCGTTTCTGCTGTGCTTCTTGCGATTGTTATTGTTTTTCTTGTTATGCTCTATGAGTGTCCCGTGTGGATAATTTGAGTCATTGAACATTTCGTCTTGAGAATGGTGAGAATGATCTGATGTTGCATCGGTGCTCGTGACATCAATCATTTGTGGAGGATTTGATTCCTCATCTTTGCTTTCTTGGTGCTCCTCTTCTGGAGTCAACTTCTTCTCGATTTCATTTGACGCGGTCTCTCTGGATTCTTGGCGCTCCTCGTCTGGAGTCAAAAACTTCATGATTACAATTGACATGGTGTCTGTGGACTCTTGGCGCTCCTCTTCTGGAGTCAAAATCTGAATGATTTCAGTTGACGTGGTGTCTCTGGACTCTTGGCGCTCCTCTTCTGGAGTCCAAATCTGCATGATTTCACTTGATGTGGTCTCTCTGGACTCTTGGTGCTCCTCTTCTGGAGTTAAAATCTTCATGATTTCTGTTGATGTTGTCTCACTGGACTCTTGGTGCTCCTCTTCTGGAGTCAAAATCTGCATGGTTTCTGTTGGCGTGGTCTCTCTGGACTCCAGGTGCTCCTCTTCTGGAGTCAAAATCTGCATGGTTTCTGTTGGCGTGGTCGCTCTGGACTCCAGGTGCTCCTCTTCTGGAGTCAAAATCTGCATGTTTTCTTTCGGCGTTGTCTCTCTGGACTGTTGGGTGGCCCGACTCTGTGCTTCTGTACAGACAAGCTGAGAACTGTCAGTCTCGCTGTGATCCTGTACGTCGAGTGTGATCACCTTGTCACTGTTTTCGCATGCAGTGGGTAGAGGTACATTGTCTTCTTCTTGTTCATGTGAGCTTGGTAGACTTTCATAGTCTGCTTGTGGTTGCTCAGATACGGCGGGTTGACCTTCATGGTCTTGTTCATGCACGGTGTTCGCCAGGGAGTGTTTGCTTGCATCCCTGTTGGAGTCTTTCATCACTCGCACTGTGGAGCCTGTCATCGCTCGCTCTGTGGAGTCTTTCTGTGCTCTCTGTGTGGCGTCGTCTTCGTCTTGGGTATTGCTGTCATCCAATGTATCGACGAGCTGCCATGGCATCATGGTGTTGGATTCATCTACCACGAGTAGATTCGTGTTGAGCTTTGCAACGGTGTCGCTGATGCTGTGATCAGCATATCCAAATAACTCAGCCATCTCTGAGTAGTATTCTTTGAAACCCAAATCATCTTGGTTGGCTTCTTCTACCACGAGTTGGTTCGTGTTGAACTTTGCGACCGTGTCGCTGATGCTGTGATTAGCATATCCGACTGACTCAGCCATGTCTGAGTAGTATTCTTTGAAAACCAAATCATCTTGGTTGGATTCATCTACCACGAGTTGATTCGTGTTGGACTTTGCGACCGTGTCGCTGATGCTGTGATTAGCATATCCGACTGACTCAGCCATGTCTGAGAGGTAATCTTCGAAAAACAAATCATCTTTTGTTGTTTCGGAATTCTTTTTGTTCTCTTCACTTTGGGTGGTGCAGACTGCTTTTTTCAGGGTGTTGTGCAAGTTGTTTTTAACTGTTGGTTTAAGTTCAGGCGTTTTTCTGTGTTCTGAGGCAAGAAAATTTGCTTTTACCACTTTAAGTGTCTTGTTTTCAATTTTCGGGCATTTCCCTTTTAAGTAGGCATGGTCGGGATGCTCAGACGTCATGACGTCACGCGTAGGAATGAATTGCGCATGCGCAAATCGGCCTTCCTCCACTGTGCGGTTTTGAGTCCATTGCGCATGCGCGGCTTGCGCATGCGCATAACGATCCGCGACCAAAACTTTTTGAGACTGCGCATGCGCGGCTTGCTCATGCGCATAACGATTGGCACCGTGACCTTTTTTAAACTGCGCATGCGCGGCTTCCGGTTCCGGCGCATGCGCAGACGCAATTTGTAGTTTTTTGCTTGCCGAAGACTGCAAAATGTGCTCCGACGCCATTTTATCGCGGATTTCAACGTTTTGTCTTTCTAAAAGTTGTAAGTTACCTTTTCTTTCCGATCTGGACTGGATTTCAGCGTTTTGGCTTTGTGAAAAATTCATGTTATTTCTTCTTTTTGATCTGTACTTTTCATTCGCGATTTCTTGTTCTTTTCGTGATTTTTTAAGTTTTGCATCACTCAGCCTCTCTGCAGTTTGGCCTCTGAGCATGGCTTGCTGTTCAAATTCCTTACAGTACTCTTCGAATTTGTTTAGTATCGTTTGTAAGCTGTTTCCGTCTTCATCTTTTGAGTATTTAAATCCATTATATATTTTCATACCTTCATGCCCTGCGATGAGAATTGCTATTTTAATTTTGTCTGAGGCTGCTGCTACATCATTAGCTATGACATAAAAATCGAACATTTGTTTAAACCTTTTCCAGACATTTCTTACATTGCCAGTCATGTCCAGCTGAGGTGGGTATCCATGCCACATCCTCGAATTAGCGATGTCTTCCCAAGTCAAATGTCCAGTAGGAGATTTCCATGCCATTTTGTTCTTTCTGTATCTGCAGCTGAGTTGTCCTGTAGTAAGCGTCTGAAGCCACAGTTGGTACCATGTGTTGTTCCTCGTGTCTTAATAAAGCTCGTAGTCTCAAATGTGGAGAAGATGCTTTATTGTGAATTCGTTCTCTCTTCAGAGCTTAACATACGGCTACCTCAAGTGCTTGCTGCCTGCCTGCCTGCCTGCCTGTGTGTGTCTGTCCTGCTATCAGTTCTGCCTTCCGTGAAGTGTGTCCTCACTTCCTGTCCCGGTCTATTTATATGGCTCTCCCGTGCTCCCTCTAGTGTTTGCTCAGTTGTATTGCATCTAGTTAACTTGTGATCACCACAGTCCTCACCCCTCACAGACACATTGGTGCTCACCTCACACCCCACCCCCGCACGCATTGGACACAGAGCACAGAGGCAGCTTCTGTAGGTGTGAAAGTGATTTTAATTACAAACAGTTCATATACGTGCCCTAGCCCCTATGACTAATCTGTGCCCTGCACCCGTGCCAACACTCAGTGTCTAATTTTTAGGCCTTACGGGCCCTATGACTACGTCTAGGTGGTTCCCCAGACGGTGCAGCAGAACTAGAGGCAGACTCCTGTGATTCCTGCCCTGTGACTAGGGTCCCCTTTGTCGACCGATTGCTGGGGCTGCCCAACCTGGATGGGCCAGGCTGCGGCTCGGGCGACCGGGATGGCGTGGTGCCAGCCTGTTCTGCCCGTTGCCTACCAGAGGGAGGGTAGGGGGGTCTGAGATGTCGAGGTGTTCTGGGACCTCCCCTGCAGGTGGACACGGCACGGGCCCCAACACCTCCTTCTCATAGTATATCATGGTGCAGACACACACTGATGGACACACACAGGGACCAATCAACATGTACAAACACCGCAGCCAATCACCAGTTAGAATACACACACTATAAAGGCAGAGGGCACCACGGTTCCCGCTCATTCTGAGTGTAACAGGAACTCATCCAGCCCAGCTCAGACTTACAACACGTGCTGAGAGAATCAACTGGTTCGGACAAGGCTTAGGTCTCTAGTTTAAGTTAGCATCATTTAGACCCACGGTCATCGTGTGTTAGTTAGTTAGAAGTAGTTAATAAAATTGAGTTGAACCTTCATTAGTGTTGGAAGTGTCTGTTCATCTCTCAAGTCTACACTAGCCAACACTTCATGGTACCAGGAGTTGAGGGATGCTCGCACTTCTGAGATGTACCTTTCAGTGATCTGCTTTCCACCAGTCTCACGCCATCCTACAGAATGGACTCCGTCCGCCCGCCGCCGCCTCTCCACATTGCAGGGAATCTGGGCTCCAACTGGAAACTTTTCAAACAGCGCTTCCAGCTGTACCTCGAAGCCAGGGACCTGGAAGCTGCCTCGGACGCACATAAGATTGCTCTCTTCCTCTTCACAGCCGGTGACCATGCTCTGCACATTTACAACTCGCTCACCTTCGATGAGGGGGAGAACAAATCGAAGTTCAAGACCATAATACTGAAGTTCGACAGCCACTGCGCGGTCAAGGCCAACGAGAGCTTTGAGAGATACATGTTTCAGCAGTGAACTCAGGGCAAGGACGAGCCTTTCCAGTCCTTCATTACCCACCTCCACGTCCTTGCGCAGTCCTGCAACTACGGATCCACCTCTGACTCCGTGCTCCGTGACCAGATTGTTTTTGGTGTTCAATCTGAGCCCCTGCTCCAGCAGCTATTAAAAGTAAAGCAGCTCACTCTCTCCACGGCCATTGAGACCTGTGTACTTCATGAACATGCCTCCACGCGCTACTCCTGCATCCAGGCTGCTGAAACGGCGCGGCAAGCCCCTTACGAGGCAGAACGGGTCCAAATGATTAAATCTCTTCAGGCTCTGGATCTGAACGATGGCGGCCATTTTGCGCGCTTTTCGTGGAGTCCCGCGCTCACACGCAGCGAGCGTGCTGACGTCACCGACCGCTTCACGCAGGTGCGCGCTACGCTGGATCGCTCCGCGCATCCGCGGTGGCGCGACGAACGTCCCGACGCTCCGGCGTGTGGCAACCGCAGCTCCGCCCACTTAAAGCGGCAGTGTCCCGCAAAGTCCCGACGCTGCCTGCAGCGTGGCAAACGAGGCTACTCTAGACCTTGATTCCGACTGGGTCTGCAATGACCCACAGGTCCCGTTCCAAATCGGCGTCGTTACTACAAACAGGATGTCCCCCAAGCATGGCACTGAACCTGTCAACGTCCACAGCGTCTGCCAGGATGATGAGTGGTGTGCCACCCTTACAGTCAATCAGAGTTCGTTGCCCACCTCAGAGTCTCATCATCAGAACTCATCCAGCCCAGCACGGACTCACAACACGTGCTGAGAGAATCAACTGGTTCGGACAAGGCTTAGGTCTCTAGTTCAAGTTAGCATCATTTAGACCCACAGTCATCGTGTGTTAGTTAGTTAGAAATAGTTAATAAAATATAGTTGAACCTTCATCAATGTTGGAAGTGTCTGTTCATCTCTCAAGTCTACACTAGCCAACACTTCACCTCCCTCAGGGTGGCCCTGGGCCTCTACATGGGTCGGAGGTGTGAACGGATGGGCTCCTGGCACTGCCAGTCCTGGAGGCCCGCCCTGGTATCAACAGGGGTCTGCAAGATTGCAGCCATGGAGCTCAGGGAGTTGGCCATCCCTGTCTGTGTCTGGGCGATGCCGGTCAGCACCTGTGCGGTGGCGCCAATGCCCTTAGCGATGGCCTGCTGGGACTGGGCCATGGCCTGCTGGGACTGGGCCATGGCCTGCTGGGACTGGGCCATGGCCTGCTGGGACCGGGCCACGGCGTTGAGCGCCTCTGCGATCTGCAGCTGGTTCTGGCTCATGGCTTTCTGTGAGAAGATAGCTATGTCCTGGGCCACCCACGCCGCCTGCACAGAAAGCCCCAGGCCTTGCATACTGCTCCCCATGTCTGACACCATCGCACCCATTGCCTCCACCGCGGGCGCCACCCATGCAGTTTCGGCCTGAGTGCCATGCATGACCGGCACCACTCCCAGCTTCTGCATGCGAGTGGACTCCTCAACCTGCATCTGAAGGTGCTGCAAGCCGGCCGTCACCCCCTTCCATCGTCCCTGGGTCCGTAACTGCATCGGGTCTATGGGTTTGTGTGGCAGCTTCAGAAACACAGGACCTGTCTGGGCGGCAATTGGTTGCTGGGACCGGGCTGCCCTCCGACCGTCCGGCCCCTCGGCTGCTCCTACCTCCACCTGCTGTGCCGGGACGGCTGTGTGTGCGCACCAGTGAGTGTACCAGAAGCCTCATCGGTAAAGTGACCAACCAAGGTGAGTGGCTCTGCGATGGTGGAGGGTGTAGGAGATAGCTGTGGCGTAATGCAGAGGTCCTCATTCGACCCAAAGTCCAGGGTCCCCATGGGTGGTGTCATGTCCATCCGTCCCCTGTCTTTGGGGGTCCTGGGCGGGTGTGTCCTGCGTCTCAGTGTCCTGGGTGGGTGTGTCCTGTGTGTCGGTGTCCTGGCAGTTGTGTGTATGTTGGCATAGGTTCACAGCCCATCCTGCCAATGCAGCCAGCATGAGTGGGTGCAGCCATGTAGGTTTCAGCTAGGGCTGTGCCGCCCGTCTTGGGAAAAATGAATGGGGAGGGGGTGGGGGGGGGGGGGGGGGTACTCACTCTGGCTGCCCTGACTAGGTCATTGACCTTCTTCTGGCACTGGATGCCTGTCCTGGCTGTTACGGCCATGGCGCTTATGGCCTCTACCAACTCCCTCCACAGGCACCGGCTGACGTTTGGTGCAACCCTGCAGCCGTGTCTGGGGTACCGTGCCTCCCTCGGCTGCTCCACTGCGTCCAGGAGCACCTCGATGTCCCACTCCTAGACCTCGGGGCAGCGCGACAGGTGGCCATGTTCCAGCGTTGCTGTCTCTCCGCCGGTGGTGTCTTTTATGGAGCGATGCCGTCAATGATGGCGCGCGCGTCTGTGACCCCGTTCCGGGTCATGCCCTCGCCTTTGGCGTCACAACGGTGCTGGCCCCTTCCAGGGCAGAGGATTCCGCTACCCCTTTTCGGCCTGGCGCCGGAGTGCTTCGCGCCATTTTTGACGGCGGTGTCGGGTCATTGCGCTGATTTCAGAAAATCCCGCTGAAGATCTCTTCTTTAAGCTATTTGTTTCCTCAACTGAAAATTGGTGTCTTAGAACTGATGTTCATGTCATGCATTGGTTGTGTTCTGAGTTTAACTGCAAACCCATTCTGTTTTTGCACCACTGTGTGTAATGGTGTCTGCATCCAGCAGTAGCAGCTAGTTATGGAGGTAATATTGAAAACACTTCAATTTATTTACCATTTCTCATAGCCCTCATGGTCATTTCATGACTTTTTATTTTAAGTGCAGTCACTGTAGGAAAACACAATGGCCAGTTTGTATGGCAAGTACCCACTTGATTAATCTGTTTTAGTGACATAGGCTGAAGGATAAATGTTGGTCAGTTTGTGAGGGAGAACTTCCCCACTTTTCTTTAAACGATACCATAGGGTCTTTTACATCTCCCTGAACAAGTAAATACTCGCAGGTGCGGGACAACAGCTCAAACAGCGAGCTGCTCTTAGTACCACATTATAGGCTTAAGTCTCGAGAGCAGGGCTTGAACGCACAACCTTCAGACTCTAAAATAAGAGTGCTCCACACTAAGCCAAGCTAATGACAAGCTGTTATCCAGGGTTTAAACTGTGATTCTTCATTTGGTTCCTACATAATATACCATTGGGCAGCATATTCCGGCCCTGCCCAAGGCAGTAGTCATTTGCGTTGCTCACCTGTTGTGTCGCCGTGGAGCCCGCAGGCCAACGGTGAGCTGCCTCTGCCACCAGAAAAACTGCCACGTGGGCAGCCAAAAAAATCCCACCCGGCAAAACTGAGCCATCTACTCTGAGGCAAAACTACTTCCAGATAAACTGAACTGAATTTTATGGTGACCGTCTCAAACATAACGGACGGATTCTCCTTTCCGGGGCCTAAGTCCGCACACCAGCGGGAGAACCGGCGTGAACCACTCAGGCGCAACAGCCCCCGAAAGTGCGGAATTGGGCTAGGTGGATGCCAGAGGGGTTGGCGCCGCACCAGCCAGGTGCCAAAAGGACTGCACGAGACCGCGCATGAGCCAAAGGGCCGGCGTGATCCCGCGGGGGCACTCTTCTCCACGCCGGCCATGGCGGAGCCCTGGAAGGAAGGAGTGCTCCCATGGCACAGGCCCGCCTGCAGGTCAGTGGGCACCGATCGTGGTCCAGGCCACCGTGCCCCCCACCCCCAGGGTTGGATCCCCCCCCCCCCCCCCCCCCCCCCCCCCCCCCCCACCCCCCCGAAGACCACCCCAGCCGACTTACCTGCCAGGTTCCGCTGTGTGGGACCATGTCTAATCCACGCCGGCTGGACTGGCCAGAAACGGACGGCCGCCCGCGGCCCAGAGAATTGCCAGGGGGGCCGCTGCCAACGGCCCCCGACCTGCGTGGCGTGAACCCTGCCCCTGCCAAAAAACCGGCGCTGGAGAATACTGCAACCTTTGTTGGGGCGGCGGGGCGGGATTCGCGCCATGCCCCCGGAGATTCTCCGACTCGGGAGTCGGACGATCCCGCTGAATAGACCAGCTGCGGATTCTCCGTCAGCGGGACACTCCAGTCTGTTGGCAGTGTACCCACGTGGGCGTACGGTGACCACAATGGGTAACCCCATTAGCCGGCTGCGGGAACGGAGGAACCCGCTGCCAGCGAGGGCACGCCATGCCGGAAAACACGGCTGACAGACCGGAGATTTCCCACAAAAATGGTGAGGCTAATTAGGCTTGCCATTATTTGAGCACATATGATGCAATAGCTTCATGCAAGAGGCAGATGATCTCACCATTGAAATCTGTTCTAAGGTGTGAAATTACTGTGTACAGAAGGCACAAACTAAACTCAGCAGAGAAAATGAAATCTTTATCCCTTTCTGTGTAACTGTCCATTTAGCAACGTGGTAACTGTACATTGTTGCCAATCGTTCTCGCTGGCACTGAAAATGTACAATTACGATGTTGAGTCTCATTCCTTCAGGTTTTTATTGTTGTTGGAGATTTTGAAATCCGTCAAATTTTAAATGTAAACTTTTTTTGCAACTCCTTTTAATCTTTTTAATCTGCCTTCATCCATTCTTTCTTTCCCTCTCTTTATTCCTCTTTCTGTACTTGAGTTGAGATTAAATTCACCCACTCGAATTTACATTTCCTTCCCAGTCCTTGAACTCTTGATTTGCAATCCTTCAACCTGATTGACGAAAGATAAATCCTGTTATTTTCCCTGTTCACTCAGTTGCCCATTTCCCCCTGGCTGTGACATTGTCAGTTCGCACTTCCAGCAACTCGCCATGCAAATAAACTTTAAAAATCTAAACACGCAAGGCAGAGTATAACTGATGGCAGATTGAGCAATGCAAAGCAAACTGATATTATTGCTGGGCTATGGAGCAATTCCCAATACATATAATGAACATCAATTGGAAATGAAACGTCTTCAAGGACTTTCAGCTCACAACCTTTTAATATTAAATAAATCACTGGCTTTTTGTATTTGTCAGTTTTCAGAACTTTGCAGATAGGAGAGTGGTTCCGACAACGGTGACATGTATGCTCCAGGAAAAGGCTGAAACACTCTCTTGCAACGTGAAGGCTTGACAGCTGTTAGTCATTCTACCCACAGCAGGGTCCTGAACTCCGTCATCTGACTCAACCGGGCAAAGCAAACTAACAGTCAATGATAGAGCTTAACTTTATTGTATCCAGAATTTATTTAATTCCAATCAGTCTGCCACAGAGCACTGAGCATCTTCTGTAATTCATGACAACCACACTTCATCCTCAAATGTGACTTTCCAAACCTCCTGCTGCAAATATAATAAAAAAGAATGAAGGTGAGAACCTTTGTTCAATCCTCTAGGTGTGAGGGCACCGCTGAGGTATAACGTACCTTTAACACTGTACTTCGAGCTTATTGTTGGAGACCTGCACTAATGAAACACCTCTCCCCTCTAATACTTAACTTCATTTATAACAATGGGAGAACACAACGAGTCCAAACAAGAATTAGTTCATTATTCATCTCACACTTACGAAATCTCATCATTTTGACCCTGGGACTATTCAGAAGCCAGAACATTTGGAAACTAGCTTTTCTAAACATTAAATGAAATCAGAGCAGGAAGCTCTAAAAGGTTTAGAAATTGGATTGCCTCGGAGTTGGTGCGAATGAACACAGAATAGGTCATTGGTCCCTGGGTGGGGTTTTAGGATATTACAGGAAAGCATTGGGCACCAGTCATGGCCCTGGTTTTCTCACTATGGGGCTATTAGTTTTGACACAGTGACCAGCCAAGCTTCCTGGAAGGCTATCACCAGGGTAGATTTCTCTTCAGGACCAAATTGCTCTTTCATATCCAACTTCCTACAGCCTCTGCTAAACTGCCCCATCAGTGAAGTTTGGGATTAATCCACTGGTGAATTCCATTTGCAATCGGTGACGTGCCTTTAGAATTGGCTCTTCATTTCAGCAGCAGCAACTGTGATATCGCGTGTAGGTCTGTGTGGATATAGCAAAACCAGTGCCACCATGTGCCTGGGGGCTTGGTCTGGATATTTAATTGGAACCTAAAAGAGATATTCTGATGGGATCAGTCGTGTACACGGATGGCCCAGAATTTACCAGTTCAAGCACAGACCTGGCCCAAAACAGAGTTTATTCATGGTCACAGTCGAGGATATCAAAGCAGTCCAAGTCGTTAGTTCCTCAGCCTTAGGAGCCAGATGCCATTTCTAATGCCAACAATAACGTTTTGAAGCGATACGCGCACCGGGGCACACGTGGGTAAATCCGCTCGTAATTGGACTTTGTTTCCATTTAGTTGAATTCAGCCCAAGGTTTCCTATTGACCGTACGCTCTGCAGCCGGGGTACCCACAGCCAGGAGCCTTCATCTGTGGGATCAGACCATTTCGCGCTGGGAAAGGCCCAAAAATCCCGCCCAATATTGTTTTGTATGGGAAAATAGCACAAAGACTCAATCAAGGTTTTGTTTCAGCCACAACATTTTTCATAGATATTTATAGATCAGAATGCTGGCTGTTATAATTTCCTGCTGTTATTTCATTAACGAGCATGTAACTTAATCACGATGGATAGTGCAGACATACACCCTGCATTATTCCTTATGTCTGAATAAAGCTCGTAGTCTTACAGTTGAAATAGATGCTTTATTGTGTGAGTTTGTTCTCTCTCCAGCTCTTATACTATATGTTACATCTGAGCTGTCTGTCTGTGTCCTGCTCACCAGCTGCCGTTCCTGTGAAGAGTGCCCCTCTGACTTCCTGTCTCTATTATATACATCTCTGGTGCTCCCTCTAGTGGTTACTTAGTTGTAGTGTATTTACAACTCCTTGTGTATATAAGTGATGCATATCACGACATCTCACCTTTTGGTTTACATATTTTCTGTACTTTGTTTAAGAAAATTGTACAAAACATGTAGATAAACGATGATATGTACAAGTTGTGATGATATTGATGATTATACAAAGCCAATTAATATTTATGAGTCCAATCTTAATAAAATTATTTATTATTTAGCTGTATGAATTTGATCGGTTGAGCTTTTTTTCTTCTTCTGTTGTTGACATGGTGATGTTGATATTGTAATTTCTTTGTGAATGTCGCCAGTGGTTGTGCTTTGATTGTCAAGTTATTTTGTACAGATGAGCTGAGATCTGTCAGTCTCGCTGTGATCTTGTGTACCTTGTCTGGGAATTGTTATTTCTTCGTCACTTGTCTCACATACAGAGGTTAGAATTACATTGTCTTCTTGTTGATTATGTGTGCCAGGTAGACTTTCATAGTCTTTTTGTTGTTGTTCATGTGAGCTTGGTAGACTTTCACAGTCTGCTTCTGGTTGCTCAGACAGACCATGGTCTTGTTCATGCATGGATTTCGCTCTGGGGTTTTTAATTCATTCTGAAGTCTGTCAACGAGCTCTCTGTGGAGGCTTGCATTGCTCTCTCTGTGGAGTCTTTCATCGCTCTCTGTGTGGAGTTGTGCAGTGTTCTCTCTGTGGAATCGATCTATGCTCTCTCAACGGAGTCGTTCAGTACTCGCTGTGTGGCATTGTTTTCTTCTTGGGTATTTGACAGGTTGCTGTCATCCAATGTATCGATGATCTGCCATTGCATCATGGTATTGGATTCATCTACCATGAGTAGAGTCATGTTGAGCTTTTCAACCATGTCATTGATGTTTTTATGACCATCATATCCGAATAACTCAGCCATGTCTGAGTAGTATTCTTCGATAAACAAATAATCTTCTTTGGTTTCGGATTTGTTATTGTGTTCTTCACTTTGGGTGGTGCAAACTGCTTGTTCCAGCATGCTGCAAAAGTTATTTTCAACTGCTGGTAGAAGTTCAGGCAATGTTGTGCCTTTTGAGGTTAAATATTTTGGTTTTGTGCCTTTAAGACTCTTTGTGATTTTCGGGCATTTCCCCTTTAAGTGGGTGTGATCTGAGTCTTCTGACATCATGACGCTCGTGGCGTAAAGTGTAGGAATCGATTGCGCATGCGCACATCGATTTTCCTTTACTGTGTGCTTTTTCTTCAACTGCGCATACACGGCTTGTGCATGCGCAGATCCATCTTCGAACGATGTTCGATCTTTTTCTGGGTGTGCATGCGCAAAACAATCTGCATCCAAAGCATCCAAAGACCAGAACGGTCTTCGCACAAAACGGCTATTTTCAACTGCGCATGCGCGGCTGTGGTTTCCTGCACATGCGCAGGCGCTAATTTGCGTCTTTTGTTCCCCGGGCAGTTTAAAATGTGCTCAGACACTATATTAACTTCTTTAGACCCGTGGAGACGACCTTTTTCAGTGTTCTTTCTTGGTAAAGACTTAATGTTATTTTTTTCTTGTCATCTGCACTTTTCTATCACGATTTCCAGCATTAAATCCTTCTGTTCTGATAATGATTGTTTGAGTTTCGCATCACTCATTCCCTGTTCAATTTGGTCTCCGAGCATTGAATGTCTTAAAGCAACACTGTTACTGGTGTTCCAGTGATCTTCAATTTCTTTTAGTATTACTTCTAATTTGGGATTGTCTTCACCTTTCAAGTAATTAAGGCAGTTATAGATTTCTCTCGCTTCATGTCCTGCTAGTAGCAGTGCTATTTTGGTTTCTTCGGAGGCTGTGCTCAAATCATTAGCTACGATATATAGTTCGAACATTTGTTTAAAAATTTTCTATCTATGACTTAAATTATCGGTTGTTTTCAGCTGCAGTGGAGTTCCAACGAGTTTCATCGACTTAGCGAAGTCTCCCCACGCCGAATGTCCGGTACGAGTTTTCTTCAGTTTTCGAACTTTCTTTGTCTGCATCTTGTGTAATCTTCTAGTAAGCGTTATGAAGTATCCTGGTACCATGCATTATTACTTATGTCTGAATAAAGCTTGTAGTCTTACAGTTGAAGTAGATGCTTTATTGTGTGAGTTTGTTCTCTCTCCAGCGCTTATACTATATGTTACATCTGAGCTGTCTGTCTGTGTCCGGCTCACCAGCTGCCATTCCTGTGAAGAGTGCCCCTCTGACTGGTTTCTCTATTCTACACATCTCTGGTGCACCCTTTAGTGGTTACTTAGTTGTAGTGTATTTACATTAACCCTTTGTGTATATACAGTGATGCATATCACTACAGGCAGAGACACTCGGTAGAAGTCATTGCCTTGCACTCTAGTTTCAAAATTGACCTTGTTTTTATTTTGTAAATATCTAAAATAAATACAGTTCTCAAGCTAGTCAACGACAGAAATCTATTTATTGAGTAAACTGATTTGATTTAATGTCATTAGACTTCAGAAGCCCAAGAAGCTTTTTCTTTCAAATTATTAATTTTCTCTCCTGCCCTGAAATCAACTTTGATGCCACACTGACAAAATGTTTAACTGGGTTATTTGTTCTGTACACAACCTACAAGCTGGAAACTATTCTCTTCGCCAAGTGAGACAATGACATACTTAGTTGTTACCCTTGAACGGCACACAAGCTAACCTTTGAATCATTTCTTGGTGATAGAAAAGACCCAGAACAAGAACAAGTCGGAATACAGAAGTGTCTGTGGGGGGACGTGGGGGTGGGGGGGGGGGGGGGGGGGGGGGGGAGAGAGAGAAACAGAGTTGACAGTGAGGTACTTTACAGGAGAAATAATCAAATAAAATATGGCACTTAAAGAAATATTAGGACAGATGAGCAAAGATAGCTTAAGGGAAGAGAGGGAGAGGTAACTCTAACAACACCAGAATTTGGGCTCAAGGACCCCCAATGAGTGAGCTGGGACATTGGGGGATACAGGAGTCGCATCAGGAGGATCGAGAGATCCGGGCTGCATTTAAAATGGCGCCCAGATCTCTTCCTGCACTGACGAGTGGGGCTCTTCAGTGCAGGAAATGCTGCTAAGTGCAGCCACGGTGGGCCATTCCCCGTCGAGGTCTGAAAGAAAACAAACTGCCGTGTCGTGCCAGGAATGACGCCTCTAAACCCGCCCAGAAGGAACTCTGTTTTTTTTGGTTACATTATGCCCTCGGACTCTGTCAACCTGAAGGCTTCTGGAGTGTCTTCTTCAAGTTTCGTGCCCTCAGAAAACTGTTGCCATCTCCGCCTACTGACATGCAAACCAATGAGGTCAAACAGAGCTGTGTCGATGCATGAACCCTCTTCTCCACTTTTCTCGTTATAATACTGACTAGTTATCCAGAAATTACCATTACGCAACCGTCTTCCTAAATTATGAACAGAATAAAGATTGAATGGATGCAAAATTCGCCATAATTATTGATAATAGTTCACTGATGGATTTAATAAAAGCAAGAATTCTGAATGCTATATATTGATAACCTGGAGAAACCAGAGTATCAGATTTATTATCCTGACACTAACCATGATGTGGTTAGTTATCATTAACTGACCGTGATATAGACTGAGCCAATCAATGCTGCAAATATCTGTCACTTCTAGTTAATAAAAAGGCGCTGCTGTTAAAATTAAAATGAACTAAAGATCTTGGTTTCATTTTCACCTTCAGACGCTCTCTGTGCTACGTATGTGGAGGAAAGTACCCATCTGCTCTTTGACATGTTCATTGGATGAATGAGTTTTTACACTTGCTGATGATATGCAACAAGGCGAGTTTGTTGACTTGCCATTACTGCAACTTGCCTGAGGGATCAACATCAATATTTCTGTTCCATTTAAGTTATATTGGGCAACAGCTTAGAGGAACCTGGAGATTGTCGAGCACTTTTACCCCAGGAGCTTTTTGTTGATGTTGGAATTTGGTGTGTTGAAATATGAAGACTCCTCTG
Source organism: Scyliorhinus canicula (assembly GCF_902713615.1). Classification (NCBI taxonomy): domain Eukaryota; kingdom Metazoa; phylum Chordata; class Chondrichthyes; order Carcharhiniformes; family Scyliorhinidae; genus Scyliorhinus; species Scyliorhinus canicula. The sequence goes on along the minus strand of NC_052165.1, from coordinate 41,782,939 downwards.
ATTAACATTAATCGATGTTGACATTTTGAGAAGTGGGAAGGATCATTGGCCCAGCTTTTGTGCATCAGGTCTGAAGAATGATGCAACTCCAGAGGTTACAATGCCCTAATCAGTGCAAACTAATCATTGTGCTTATGATGCTGCCTTCACAAGATCACAAGTTAAATATAGACAAGGAAGCTACCTCAGCAACGCATCCCAGACCAATCACCCAGAAAAACCGTACAATCTCCTCTTTAAATAACAGTATCTAATTGTTCCCTAAATGTCTCCTTCTCTACTTCATAGAACATAGAACATAGAACGATACAGCGCAGTACAGGCCCTTCGGCCCTCGATGTTGCACCGACATGGAAAAAAAAACTAAAGTCCATCTAACCTACACTATGCCCTTATCATCCATATGCTTATCCAATAAACTTTTAAATGCCCTCAATGTTGGCGAGTTCACTACTGTTGCAGGTAGGGCATTCCACGGCCTCACCACTCTTTGCGTAAAAAACCCACCTCTGACCTCTGCCCTATATCTATTACCCCTCAATTTAAGGCTATGTCCCCTCGTGCTAGCCACCCCCATCCACGGGAGAAGGCTCTCGCTGTCCACCCTATCTAACCCTCTGATCATTTTGTATGCCTCTATTAAGTCACCTCTTAACCTTCTTCTCTCTAACGAAAACAACCTCAAGTCCATCAGCCTTTCCTCATAAGATTTTCCCTCCATACCAGGCAACATCCTGGTAAATCTCCTCTGCACCTGTTCCAAAGCTTCCACGTCCTTCCTATAATGTCCATTTCACCTATCGAACGCCATCTCCACAGCACTGCCTGATCCGACCCTGCCTTAACTCATCTGCTGTTGAAATATTTATGGCTTTGTTACCTCTAAATTTATTTATTCAAACGCACTCCTGACTGGTCTCCCACATTCTGCACTCCGTGAACTTGAGGTCATCCAAAATTCTACCGCTAATATTCTTAAACATACTAAGTCTCATTCACCGATGTTCACTGTGCTTGCTGATGTCCATTAGCTCCCAGTCAAGCAATGCCTTGGCTTTAGTATTCTCAAATCCCTCAATGGTCTCTCCCTCCCTACCTCTCCAGCCCCACACCCTTCTGAGCTCCTCCAAATGTACAGACTCTTGAGGATTTCCAATTTTAACCGTTCCACCATAGCCATTCAGCTGCCTGGGCCCCAACCTTTTGGATTTGCTCCCTAAATCTCTTCGCTTCTCTAACTCACTCCCCCCTTTAAGAAGCTCCTTAAAATCCATGTCATTGACCAAGCTTTTGGTATTCTGTCCTTATATCAACTTATGTGGCTCAGTGTCTAATGTTGCTGTAAAACTCTCCTGTAAAGGACCATGGAACATTTTATTACATTAAAGGCACTATAAATACATATTCAAGTGATTATTGGTAATTATCTGTGCAAAGAATTTCTGAGTCTCAGTCCCAAGCCTGTACTTTACTAATTAGATCCCATTTCCCTTTTTCTGGTTGTACCATTTAGTTGGCAGCCATGTCCTAGATGCCATTTAAAGCCATCTTTCAGTAGCTGAGAAACTTAGGGTTCTCCAGACTTTCCCCATATCTTTAAATCAATACCTTTTAAAGCTGATAAATATATTTAATATAAATATTATATGTATATCGGGGCCATCCATCACCATATTTCACTAGTCTGCCCAAATGATAAATTAAACATGTTAAATCCCTCAGCACCATTTCAGCAAACATAAGGAATGCCTGGGGCAGTCACTTCAGGATGAATTCGCCACTTGCTTTGCAAACAGTAAAATGTTCACAAAGGGTTTAAGATAGAGCAGAGCCTGTGTCATCACCTCTCTGTCCCACATACTGCCCAAGGCCAGTGCTTTGCTGCATTGGTAAATTTGTCCTACCTTGCAATGATGTTGAGATGCTGGCTTTGGACTGGGGTGGGCACAGTAAGACGGAAACATTTGAAATCCCTTGTGAGGTAGACAGAGTTTCAATGAGATTGGCCGATTCACAGTGGATACTGACATTGGAGTGGGTTGCTGAGAAATCCATTGGATCATGTGCTGTGCAGTGTGGTGTGTTTGACCACAGTTTAATTCACATGTACCTCATGTTAATTCTGAATGTTAGAGTATGCATTCTATGCTCGGTTCGAGCAGGAAACCAACAATCCGCTGTTGAGTGCCCCAGCAGCCCATAACACACCCATACCCACCATCACAGCTTCCAAAGTCAGATCGACCTTTCTGAACGTGAACCCTGGGGAGGCGACGGGATCCCTGGTCATACACTCAGAGCCTGCGCGGACATCTTTAACCTGTCCCTATTCCGCTCCAAGCTCCCCACTTGCTTAAAGAATACCACTATCATACCGGTGCCAAAGAAGAACCAGGCAATGTGCCCAAATGACTACCGTCCAACAGTCCTGACTTCAGTCGTAATAAAGTGCTTCGAGAGGTTGGTCATGAAGCGCATCGCCTCCATACGCCTAGAATGCCTTGACCCACTGCAATTCGCACACAACCGGTCCACAGCAGGCACCATCTCTCTGGCCCTCCACTCATTATTCCTAGAACATCTCGACAACATGGACTCCTACATCAGACTCCTATTTACTGACTACAGCTCCGCCTTTAAGACCATAATCCCAGCCAAGCTCATATCAAAGCTCCAAAACCTCGGACTTGGCTCCTCACTCTGCAACTGGATCCTCGTCTTTCTGACAACACAGACCACAATCAGTGAGAATAAACAACAAGACCTCCTCCACAATAGTCCTCAATACTGGGGCCCCGCAAGGTGCGTACTTAGCCCCCTGACATACTCCGTGTACACACACGACTGCGTGGCAAAATTTGGTTCCAACTCCATCTACAAGTTTGCTGACAACACGTCCATAGTGGGCCGTACCTTGAATAACAACGAGTCAGAATACATGAGGGAGATAGAGAACCGAGTGGAGTGGTGCAGCGACAACAATCTATCCCTCAATGCCAGCAAAACTAAAGAGCTGGTCATCAATCTCAGGAAGCAAAGTACTGTACACACCCCTGTCAATATCAAAGGGGCCGAGGTGGAGATGGTTAGCAGCTTCAAATTCCTAGGGGTACACATCTCCAAAAATCTGTCCTGGTCCACCCACATTGACACTGCCACCAAGAAAGCACAACAGTGCCCAAACCTCCTCAGGAAACTAAGGAAATTCGGCATGTCCACATTAACTCTCATCAACTTTTACAGATGCACTGCTAAAAGATTTGTTTCTTCGGTGTTGGTTTGCAGGATTGAAGGAGCTGGAAGCGAAGTATGGGCTGGAACAGGGAGAAATGGTGAGATACATGCAGGTTCCAAATTTTGCCAGAAAGGAGATACAGAGCTTCCTGGAGGAACTGGCCACATTGCTGGAGGAGGTGCTGACGACAAGGGGACTGGAGAAGGGAGTAGTGTCAGCGGTGTACGGAGCTATTTTGGAAGAAAATAAGGCACCACTGGAAGGGATCAAAGCAAAGTGGAAGGAAGAGTTGGGAGAGGTTATAGAGGAGGGGGACTGGTGTGAGGGGCTCCGGAGAGTAAATGCCTCCAGCTCATGTGCGAGGTTGGGGCTGATACAGCTGAAGGTGGTATACAGAGCACACCTCACGAGGGCGAGGATGAGCTGATTCTTTGAAGGACTAGAACATGTGTGTGATGTTGCAGGGGGGGGCTGCTAATCAGGTCCATATCTTTTGGTCCTGTCCAAAGCTACAGGACTACTGGAAGGAGGTTTTTAGGGTAATTTCCAAGGTGGTGCATGTGAAACTGGACCCGGGAGGCCATATTCGGGGTGTCGGACCAGCCAGGGCCAGAAATGGGTGCGGAGACAGATATCGTAGCCTTCGCCTCATTGATCGCCCGAAGGCGGATCCTGTTGGGATGGAGATCAGCCTCTCCACCCTGTGCCCTGGCACGGCGGGTGACCTGTTGGAATTCTTGACTCTTGAGAAGGTTAAGTTTGAACTGAGGGGAAGGAGGGAGGGGTTCTACAAGTCATGGGCATTATTCATTATGCACTTTCAAGAACTGGATACCATCGAACATTAGTTGGAGGGGATGGGTGGGAAGGTTGGGGGGAGGGGGTCTGTGTGTATTAAGGGTGACTATGGGTAATCCCTGATTCCTTTTTGGCATTTGTTTATGTAAACAAGTGGGCTGATATTTGGAGGTTGGTGGGAGGATGGGATTGTTGTTATTTTTATGGGGATTGACATATTAGTTGTTGATTATTGTTCATTGTTGGTGGGTGTAAATTTGGGAGAAAATGTGAAAAAGGAGAATAAAAATATTTTTAAAATGAGGGCGCGATTCTCCGCCCCCCACGCCGGGTGGGAGAATAGCGGGAGGGCCTCCCGACATTTTTCACGCCCTCCCGCTATTCTCCCCCCCCCCCACGCCCGACCCACGCCACGAATCGCCGCTCGCCGTTTTTTTATGGCGAGCGGCGATTCTCTGAGGCCGATGGGCTGAGCGGCCGGGCCTTCACGCCCATTTCAACACGGCAGCAAACACACCTGCTCGCTGCCGTCGTGAAATGGGTGCCAGATGCCCGTTTTGGGGCCCGATTGGCACGGCAGCACCACGGCCGTGCCAAGGGGGGTATAGGCCCGCGATCGGTGCCCACCGATCGCGGGCCGTGCGTCCGTAACGGACGCACTCTTTTCGCTCCGCCGCCCCGCAAGATCAAGCCGCCATGTCTTGAGGGGCGGCTGATGAAAAGACGCCAACTGCGCATGCGCGGTTGACTTCATCGGTCACGTCAGCCGGCGTGACGCTTGACGTGGGGCCTTGACGACCGTCGTCAAGGCCGCGCCGCCGTGACGCACTGGGCCGCGCTCCTAGCCCCGCCCGGGGGGGAGAATCGGCTCCGGAAGTGGGCGTGAAGGCTGCCGTGGGTCACGGCCTGTCCCATGGCAGCCTTTACGATTCGCCGCATTTGCGGAGAATCTCGCCCTAAACTTTTACAGATGCACTGCAGAAAGCATCCTATCTGGCTGCATCACAGTCTGTCATGGCAACTGCTCGGCCCAAGACCGCAAGAAACCTCAGAGAGTCGTGAACACAGCTCAGTCCATCACATGAACCTGCATCCCATCCATTGACTCCATCTACGCCTCCCGCAGCCTGGGAAAAGCGGGCAGCATAATCAAAGACTCCTCCCACCCGGCTTATTCACTCTTCCAACTTCTTCCATCGAGCAGGAGATTCAAAAGTCTGAGAACATGCATGAACAGACTCAGAAACAGCTTCTTCCCTGCTGTTACCAGACTCCTAAACGACCCTCTGATGGACTGACCTCATTAACATTACACCCCTGAGTATGTGCCGCAGTGGTTAGCACTGAGACTACGGCGCTGAGGACCGGGGTTCGAATCCCGGTCCTGGGTCACTGTCCGTGTGGAGTTTTCACATTCTCCCCGTGTCTGCGTGGGTTTCACCTCCACAACTCAACGATGTGCAGGTGAGGCGGATTGGTCATGCCAAACTGCCCCTTAATTGGAAAAAAATAATAAGTGGGTACTCTAAATTTATTTTTATAAAACACTACACCTAATGCTTCATCCGATGTATGTAGTTACATTGTGTACCTTGTGTTACCCTATTATGTGTTTTCTTTTCATGTACTTAATGATCTGTTGAGATACTTTTCACTGTACCTCGGTGCACATGACAATAAAACAAATCCAACCTAAATCCAATCCAATCCAATAAAATAGATAGTGTGAATTGTTTTACCTTTCTATAGTAAAGTATATATTGTTTGTTTAGAACCTGAGAAGCCCTGTGGCTTTATTCTCTCAGGAAGGACCTTGAATCTCAAACTTTGTCGACTTTAAACAAAAAGTTACTGGTTTCTAACCGTTCATACCAAACGCTTGGGGGTATGGTCCTGGATCATTACACAATCAGTCATGGGCTTGATGATAACTGGACTATTGGGCAGAATTGAATACCCTTCCCCTGGGGAGTTTTGTGAGGGTGGCATTTAACCAGGCAGGATGGTGGCCCACAGAGCCACAGCTGATACTTCTGGGCATCATGTTACCAAAGCACAACCCTTTCCTTTACATGGACAACTTTTACTGTCACTTAATGTTCACAGCAGGACCTCCACTCAACATTAAACAGTCAAGTCAAGTGTCAGAACCATGCATGTAAGTAGTTGATCAGGTAAAGTGCCATTCTTTTTTTTTCTATTCATTTATGGGATGTGAGCATCACTGGCAAGGCCAGCATTTATTGCCCATCCCTAGTTGTGGTGAGTTGCCTTCTTGAACTGCTGCTGTCCCTGAGATGTAGGTACACCCACTGTGCTATTAGGGAGGGAGTTCCAGTATTTTGACCCAGCAACAGTGAAGGAACGGCGATATATTTCCAAGGCGGGGTGGTGAGTGACTTGAAGGGGAATCTCCAGGTGGCGGGGTTCCCAGGTATCTGCTGTTCTTGTCCTTCTAGGTGGTAGTGGTCGTGGGTTTGGAAGGTGCTGGCTCAGGAACCTTGGCAAGTTCCTGCAGTGCATCTTGTAGAATCCATCATCAGCAGATGGAGTGGCCATGCTGTATCAGAGCAGAAAGGTTGAAGATATTATTCTCTTTAAATGAAAAACACTTCACAGTATGCTGCAGCTAAATTTGGCCGTTATTCTTAATAATAGGAAAGGTTCATCACCTCTTATAAGAACTCAGGAAACACTTGAGCCTGGAATACTGGTCTAAATCAGCATGAACCTTGATAATGGCAAATGTTAAACATAGCTTTCAGAGTCTTACAGCACAAAAAGAGACCATTCAGCCCATCACGCATATCCCACTCGCTGCCTTCCCTGACATCCCTATTTGTTTTTCCTCTTTAAGCAGAGATCCAACGGACCATCTATTATTTATAGGGGTTTGTCAAATTCTAGTTTGAAACAGTTGAAAGGTATTTCCATTCCCCAGATATGTTTGGACTGCTTCTTGTGACTTCAGAGCATCACAATGTGAAAGGGTTTAACATTCCCATGGGTTTTCAGTGGGACTTCATTACAGTGCCGCCACATTTCTCTCAGTGTCTTATTTTTGGTATTTTTCTTTGTCACGAGGTGCAGTCAAGCCTGATAATGACTTCTGACTGTTCTGGCCTCTCTCAGAACTACTGGAGTTTGGCAGTTGTTAGCTGCATGAGGACACGTTCATAATGTTTCAAGTTTAAGTTATCAGTCACATGGAGTCCTCGCTATAATTAATTGCATTTAGTCACAGTCTAACAGGTGCACATGTTGAGAGGAATTGCGTACATTCTGTCATATTAAAACAGTCGCACATTACTGACATTGCACATACTTTGTACACACAGGCTCATCAATCTGTGTTATCTTCAGCATAGAAAAATGGAAAACAGAATTAATTGTATTGCCACAATGCCTTTCAAACCCGCATGATGTCACAAAGTGCTTTGCAACCAATTATATCAGCCGTTCCGTCACTGTCGCTGGGTCAAAATCCTGGAACACCCTCTCTAACAGCACTGCGGGTGTGCCTACACCACGGTGGCTGCAGGGAACAAGAAGGCCTCTCACTACCACGTCCTCAAGGGCAATTAGGGATGGCCAACAAAGGCCATTTCCCATGATTGGAAAAAAAACAATGGAGGAAATAAGGCAGCCAACATGCACACACTGCAAGCTCCCACAAATGGCAATTAAGTAAAGAACAAAAGAGAGAGCTTAAAAATAAATCCACTGACTTACAGCTGCTATTGTAACACGGCCTAAAGAACTGGTATGAAGTGTGGTGAATTTTCCCCAACAACCTGTTTTTAATTCATTGGGTGTCATTGGCTAGGCCAGTATTTATTGCCCTTGAGCTGAGAGGCTTGCTCGGCTATTTCACATGTAGACCAGACCAGGTAAGGACAGCAGATTTCCTCTCCTAAATATGAGGAATCTTTTACCTGCCCTGGTAGCCATAGTATTTATATGGCTAATGCAGTTCAGTTTCTGGTCAATGGTCACCCCCAGGATGTTTATCGACCAGGTAAGGACAACATATTTCCTCCCCTAAAGGGTCAATAGTGAACCAGATGGGTTTGTACAACAATTGGCAATGGTCACCATTGGATCACATTTTTATTGAATTCAAATTTCACCATCTGGCATGGAGGGATTTGAACCTGTGCCCCTACTCTAGTGACAATAGCACTGTACCATTGCATCCTCATAAATGTGATCAAAGCAATTTGTTATTAAGTGTTGAAACAATGGCCGAAATCCTCCGGCCATTCGCTGGCAATGGGATTCTCCCATCCAGCTGGCAGTGCAGCTCCGCCCGCCGGTTTCCCACTGCCGTGGGGTGGCTTCAATGAGAATTCCCATTGGCAGCGGCAGGATCAGAGAATCCTGCTGCCAGCGAACGGCGCGCAGCCTCCTCCCTCCGGGAAACACACGGCTGGAGAATCCCGCTCAGTTTATTTCAATTTATAATTAAACACCTTCAGGACACATCCCAATGTCCAATCAGTCTGACTAACAACCAGATATTTCTGTCAACCTTCGATGTTAGAAAGAGCTTCTACAACAATATTAAAATAGTTATCACTTTATTTATTAATTTATATTCAAAATACATATTAAACAGATATCTTTGCTATATAATTTTAATGTAATTATGATTTTACAAAATATATCACAAACTGTACACTTCATCACATATTAATCCATATAGTATCCATCTGTAAATGTTACATATGATGCAGCGAATGCCCAGCCTCACAACAGGAAGTTCACACCACTGAACCCCATCAACAGTGCGTCAAATACATTGGGATAGAACAACAGCAGGAGAAACCAGAATGCCTCAATTTCAACATTTTAGCTCACATTTACTTCAAAATAGTTACACGGTGCTAATCTGAAGCTTACAAGCAGTGCACAGACTTTATTCTGTTACAATATTTACTATTGATGTTCGTACATCTAATCGCATTATCACTAGATTATAGTCACAAAAGTGCATCAAAGCACACTGCAATGGTGTTGAAGGAACTTTAGTTAAATGGCACCTCCTTTTTATTCAATCCAAATATGTTTTTAATGGTAATCATTTGCTGTTGATAACTTTGAGCAGAGTGTTAGCGGGACCTCAATCTTTTCAACGTGAACGTTTTTATGGCTCACTGTCTGTGTGGAGTCTGCACGTTCTCCTCATGTCTGCATGGATTTCCTCCGGATGCTCCGGTTTCCACCCACAGTCCAAAGATGTGCAGGTTAGGTGGACTGGCAATGATAAATTGCCCTTAGTGTCCAAAAAGGTTAGGTGGGGTTACTGGGTAACGGGGATAGGGTGGAGGTGTGGGCTTGGGTAGGGTGCTCTTTCCAAGGGCAGGTGCAGACTCGATGGGCCGAATGGCCTCCTTCTGCACTGTAAATTCTATGAAATATATACCAAACGCTATGAATTATATAACAAAATGTTGGGGCAAAAACCTGTGCAGTTTTTTTTACATTCTTCAACAGAACCCACTTATCAAATGTATAACAAATACCTGTGGAAACCCTGAATTGAAAAACTTACCTACCTTCTGATTAGCATATCCGGTTTGAGTTTCTCATCGCAGCAGTTTGGGGCCAGGAATGGTCTTTTGCTAAATGGCAATTGTGTCAAGTATTTATTTTCGGCAGTTTTTTTTTGTGGTGCCCCAGTCAGGTACAGGGTTAGGTGTTAGGGGCTGGTTTAGCACACTGGGCTAAATAGCTGGCTTGTAATGCAGAGCAAGGCCAGCCGCACGGGTTCAATTCATGTACTGGCCTGCCCAAACAGATGCCGGAATGTGGCGACTAGGGGCTTTTCACAGCAACTTCATTGAAGCCTACTTGTGACAATAAGCGATTATTATTATTTAAAGGAGTTTGTACCTTTTAAGCTTCAATTTTGAAAAGAACTGCAAACAGGGATGACTAAGGTTAATGGGAAAGGGAACCCTCAACCGTTATCTTGCAAATTAAACTTAAGTTAGCTTGTAGTTTTATATCCACACCTTTAGTTCTTTAAAGCTGTGGCACACGTCTATTCTTCATCAGATTCATTTTAGAAGACAGTCCAAGATGTGTGGAGCCCAACCAAAACATAAGAGAAATCAGTAATTGTTACAACCTATGATCTGGACAGAAATTGAACAGGAACCAAAAGGTTTTCATTCCAAGAGATGTATTTATGCAGCTTAATCGATATTACAAATGGATGTTTAGGGTTGATCGCTCAAAGACATTCAGGACAGAATTGCTTTTGACATTTTCTTGATTAATATTTGAGACATTGGGTTGGATTTTCCAGACCCCCAGCCACGTGTTTCTCAGGGACGCGCCATTCGTTGGCAGTAGGATCCTATCTTCCTGCTGCTTTTCAATGGAATTTCCCATTAAAGCCGCCCCACGCTACCGGGAAGCCCACAGGCGGTGGTGCGTGGCCAGTGGGAAAAGAAAATTCCCAACAGCCAGAGAACTCCGACCGTTAAATATTAAAGACAATTGATGTTAGATTCATTAAACGTTTTCTATGTGTATTCACCTATACGGACGGTATCACTGGGATGATTCAGGAAACTGCTGTTTCTTTTTTTTTTAGTTGCGCTTCAGAAGGTGGTGGTGAGTCGCCTTCTTGAACATCTGCAGTCCCTGAGGTGTAGGAACACCCACCGTGCTGTTAGAGACGGTGTTCCAGGATTTTGACCCAGCAACATTAAAGCAACAGCAATATATTTCCAAGTCAGGATGGTGAGTGACTTGCAGGGGAACCTCCAGATGGTGGGGTTCCCAGGTATCTACTGCTCTTATCCTTCTGGATGGTAGTGGTCATGGGTTTGGAAGGTGCTGCCTCAAAAACGTTGGTCAGTTACTGCAATGCATCTTGTAGATGGTTCACACGGCTGCCACTGTTCATTGGTGGTGTTGGAGGGAGTGAATGATTGTGGAAGAAATAGCAATCAAGCAGGCTGCTTTGTCCTGGATGTTGTCGAACATCATGAGTGTTGTTGGAGTTATACTCATCCAGGTAAGTGGCGAGTATTCCATTACTCTTGTGCCTTGTAGATGCTGGACGAGCTTTGGGGAGTTCAGGGGGTAAGTTAGTTGCCACAGGATTCCTAGTCTTCTACCTGCCCTGGTAGCCATAGTATTTATATGGTTAATGCAGTTCAATTTCTGGTCAATGGTAACCCCAGGATGTTTATAGTGGGGGATTCAGCAATGGTAATACCATTGAATATCAAGGGGTTATGGTTAGATCCTCTCTTGTAGGAGATGGTCATTGCCTGGCACTCGTGTGGTACAAATGTTACTTGCCACTTGTCAGCCCGAATCTGGATATTGTCCAGGTCTTGTTGCATTTGGACAGGAACTGCTTCATTATCTGAGGAGTCACAAATGGTGCAGTCATCTGTGAACATCCCCAAGTCTGACTTTATGATGGAAGGAAGGTCATTGATGAAGCAGCTGAAGATGGTTGGGCCTCGAACACTACCCTGGGGAACTCCTGCAGTGATGTCCTGGAGCCAAGGTGATTGACCTCCAACCACCACAACCATCTTTCTTTGTGCTAGGTATGACTTCAATCAGTTGACCGTCTCCCCCCCCCCCCCCCCCCCCCCCCCCGATTTCCACTGACTCCAGTTTAGCTAAGGCTCCTTGATGCCATACTCGGTCAAATGCTGCCTTGGTGTCAAGGGCAGTCACTCTCACCTCACCTCTGGCATTCAGCTCTTCTGTCGCTAATAAACCGAGCACTTAAGATGCTGCAAGCTTTGACATTAATGTAAATGGCTAATGGATTGCATTTACCGGCTGATATCACCGACTGCCCACTTAAGATGTGGGCGTTGTAAGTGGTAGTGATCATGCAGTAAAAGGACTTCGTGAGTGGTCCTCAAGAGAGCGATATACCGAAGGGTTAATGCAGCTTTCTGTAAGGCACTTTCTACCTGCCATCATGCAGAACACTTCAAGGAGACGTTGAAGAGGGGGGGGGGGGGGTGTTGGGGGAGGGGGGGGGGGGCGATAACTGCATCTTAAACAAAGCAGTTGCAAGCAGCCAGAATCCATACCCAGATATAAAGGACACTCCACCAAGGTAACAGCCTGTGCCATGGCAACAGGCTTTACAGCTTATGTTTGTTATTGAGGGACACAATTGTAAAAGGAACAGTGCAGCAAATCGACATGTCGTCCGAATGGGGCCATTCTCTTTTTAATATGAATGCTTCAGAATTCCACACATCTGGGTTGCAGCCTCCAAGACGAGAATTACTCCTTGGGTTTAATTTTCTGCAAAGCGCCAAATCAGTCTTATTACAACCGATTCCTAAAGGGAGGCTTGCCTACCCTCAAGAATGGAGGATTAAAAGGGCTGAACTAATTGAGAGGCTCCTGATGGTTAATGTGGTAGATAGAACTATTTTCCTCCGTTGGGTTGCGGAGGAAGGGAAAGAGTGGGGGTGGGGGTGGGGTTCCACAACAAGAGGACACCGCCCTCTCTCTGGAGGGATGGCGGGAGGCACTTGTCCACACAAAGGGGAGCGGAAATCTGGAACATTCTCTCTCGGGAAGCTGTTGCGGCTACGGAGGTCAACGGATAATGTCAAAACTGAAGTTTTCTTTTTATAAAAGATAAGTCGTGCATGAGCTGGAAATTAAAAATAAAGTCAGAAAGCACTGGAAATACTCAGCCGGTCCGGCCGCATCTGTAGACCGAGAAACAGAGTTAACGTTTCAAGTCCGTGTTATCTTTCATCAGAACTGAGTTTCGGTGGCAAGAATATTATGGGTTATGTAGCCAAGGTGGTTAGGTGGAGTCAAAGTATAGGTCAAACCCAAACTAATTGAATGAGGGAGAGAGGTCACAGGGACCCAATGTCCTCCTTCTGCCGTCATTTTCTGAATCAAAGAATTTAAAATTCTCAAAAAAAGGCTGATTTCTGTCACTGACACTTTCAGATGGGAACTGTCACTTGCAGCTCCTGAGAAGATCCATGGCCCTGTCCACTGGTTTAACAGTGTGATTGTTTCAGTTACGCTATCTCGCTGCTCTTTCTCCTGCTATACAAATCAGATGGAGAATTCCAGATACTCTTCGGTAACTGTCCAGAGTTACTCGGCCTTGAATAAGCAGCACTTCTAAGGTGTGGGTGGCAGTTTGGGTGACGGACAGGATCCTTGACTGTCAAAGCTGGTTGCTCGACCTGGTGCCTGCAACAGAACCATTTCAGAATTACTCCAAACAACAACACCTGCGGATTTTGTAAGTATGTTCGTATTTTTTATGACCGTGGGACATCTCAAAGTGTTGTGCAGTCACTGTTTTTACACAGAAATCAGCAACTTATTAATAACCCACTTATTAGTGACTTTAATTATGTTGGTTGAGGGATAAATATTGACCATGACACTGGGGAGTACTCCCCTGTTCTTTTTTTAAATAGTGTGATAGAATTTTTCACATCCAAGAGGTCATACAGGATTCTCATTTGTCTTATCCAACAGACAGCACCTTCGAAAGTGCAGCATTACCTCTCTATGGTCCTTCCAACAGTGCACTACTCCCTCAGTACTGACATTCTGACAATGTGGCACTCCCTCAGCACTGAGCATCGAATAGTGCAGCACTCCCTCAGTACTGACCCTCTGACAGTGCAGCACTCCCTCAGCACTGAGCATCGAATAGTGCAGCACTCCCTCAGCACTGACCCTCCGACAGTGCAGCACTCCCTCAGTACTGACCCTCTGACAGTGCAGCGCTCCCTCAGTACTGACCCTCTGATAGTGCAGCGCTCCCTCAGTACTGACATTCTGACAGTCCAGCACTCCCTCAGCACTGAGCATCCAACAGTGCAGCACTCCCTCAGTACTGACATTCTGACAATGTGGCACTCCCTCAGCACTGAGCATCCAACAGTGAGCACTTCCTCAGTACTGACCCTCTAACAGTGCAGCACTCCCTCAGTGCTGATGCTCTGACAGTGCAGCACTCCCTCAGTGCTGATGCTCTGACAGTGCAGCACTCCCTCAGTACTGACCCTCTGACAGTGCAGCACTCCCTCAGTACTGACCCCCTGACAGTGCAGCACTTCCTCAGTACTGACCCTCTGACAGTGCAGTACTTCCTCAGTACTGACCCTCCGACAGTGCAGCACTCCCTCAGTACTGACCCTCTGACAGTGCAGCACTTCCTCAGTACTGACCCTCTGACAGTGCAGCACTCCCTCAGAACTGACCCTCTGACAGTGCAGCACTTCCTCAGTACTGACACTCTGACAGTGCAGCACTTCCTCAGTACTGACCCTCTGACCGTGCAGTACACCCTCAGTACTGTCATTCTAACAGCGTAGCACTCCCTCAGTATATGAACCTCTGACAGTGCAGCACTCCCTCAGTTCCGACCCTCTGACAGTGCAGCACTCCCTCAGTACTGATCCTCTGGCACTGCAGCACACCCTCAGCACTGACCCTCTGACAGTGCAGAAGTCCCTCACTAATGACCCTCCAACAGTACAGCACTCCCTCAGTGCTGACCCTTTGACAGTGCAGCACTCCCTCAGTACTGACCCTCTGACAGTGCAGCAGTCCCAGTACTGTCACTCTGATAGTGCAGCACTCCCTCAGTTCTGACGCTCTGACAATGCAGCACTCCCTCAGTTCTGACGCTCTGACAGGGCAGCACTCCCTCAGTACTGATCCTCTGACAGTGCAGCACTCCCTCAGTGCTGACACTCTGACAGTGCAGCTCTTCCTCAGTGCTGACCCTTTGACAGTGCAGCACACCCTCAGTACTGACCCTCTGACCGTACAGTACACCGTCAGTACTGACCCGCTGACAATGCAGCGCTACCTCAGTTCAGTCCCTCTGACAGTACAGCATTCTCTCAGTATTGATTCTCTGACAATGCAGCACTCCCTCAGTACTGACCCTCTGACCGTGCAGTACACCGTCAGTACTGACCCTCTGACAGTGCAGCGCTCCCTCAGTACTGAGCATCCAACAGTGCAGCACTCCCTCAGTACTGACAGTCTGACAATGTGGCACACCCTTAGTACTGAACCTCTGACAGTGCAGCACTCCCTCAGTACTGAACCTCTGACAGTGCAGCACTCCCTCAGTACTGACCCTCTGACAGTGCAGCACTCCCTCAGTGCTGATGCTCTGACAGTGCAGCACTCCCTCAGTGCTGATGCTCTGACAGTGCAGCACTCCCTCAGTGCTGATGCTCTGAGAGTGCAGCACGCCCTCAGTACTGACCCTCTGACTGTGCAACACTCCACCAGTACTGACCCTCTGACCATGCAGTACACCGTTAGTACTGACCCTCTGACAATGCAGCGCTACCTCAGTTCAGTCCCTCTGACAGTATAGCATTCTCTCAGTATTGACCCTCTGACAATGCAGCACTCCCTCAGTACTGACCCTCTGACCGTGCAGTACACCGTCAGTACTGTCACTCTGACAGTGCAGCACGTCCTCAGCACTGACCCTCTGACAGTGCAGCATTCCCTCACTAGTGACGCTCCAACAGTACAGCACTCACTCAGTGCTGATACTCAAGCAGTGTAGCACTCCCTCCGTACTGACCCTCTGACAGTGCAGCACTCCTTCTGTACTGACCCTCTGACAGTGCAGCACTCCCTCATTAGTGCCCTCTGACAGTACAGCATTCTCTCAGTATTGACCCTCTGACAGTGCAGCATTCCCTAAGTACAGACCCTCTGACAGTGCAGCATGCTCTCAGTACTGACCCTCTGACAGTACAGCACTCCCCCAGTACTGACCCTCTGACAGTGCAGCATTCCCTTAGTACTAGCCCTTTGACAGTGCAGCACTTCCTCAGTATTGTCCCTCTGACAGTGCAGCAATCCCTCTGTACAGACCCTCTGACAGTGTAGCACTCCCTGTGTACTGACCCTCTGACAGTGCAGCACTCCCTCAGTACTGACCCTCAGACAGAGCAGCACTCCCTCAGTACTGACCCTTTGACAGTGCAGCACTCCCTTCGTACTGACCCTTTGACAGTGCAGCATGCCCTCAGTACTGACCCTCTGACAGTGCAACACTCCCTCAGTACTGACCCTCTGACAGTGCAGTACACTGTCAGTACTGACCCTCTGACAGTGCAGCACTCCCTTAGTGCTGACCCTCTGACTGTGCAGTATAAAAGACAGACAGAGAGCGCACACAGTAAGCGAGCACTTTTCCAGGAGCACATCCGGAGTGAGACTCATACAGAGTGGGAGATTTAAACTTGGTAATTTGGTGCAGTGAGGTAATTCGGTGCAGAGTGTAAGGAGGTGCTTTTTTACCCTGGTAAGTGACTGATAAGTAGTCTCTCTTTTTCTTTTCATTGTCTAATTTATTTATTTTTATTTTGAAATTCTAGTTGTATAAGTTTACCTAAGGTTTAAGACATGGCAGGAGATCCCAGACCCTTGTCATGCTCCTCGTGTGCGATGTGGGAGCTCAGGGACGTGTCCACTGTCCCTGGCTCCTTCACGTGCAAGAAGTGTGTTCAGTTGCAGCTCTTGTTAGACCGCTTGACGGCTCAGGAGCTGCGGATGGACTCACTTTGGAGCATCCGCGATGCTGAGGAGGTCGTGGATAGCACGTTTAGCGAGTTGGTCACACCGCAGGTGAAGGTTACTGAGGGAGATAGAAAATGGGTGACCAAAAGAAAGAGCAAGAGTAGGAAGGCAGTGCAGGTGTCCCCTGCGGTCATCTCCCTGCAAAACAGATATACCGCTTTGGATACTGTTGAGGGAGATGGCTCACCAGGGGAAGGCAGCAGCAGCCAGGTTCATGGCACCGTGGCTGGCTCTGCTGCACAGCAGGGCAGGAAGAAAAATGGCAGGGCTATAGTGATAGGGGACTCGATCGTAAGGGGAATAGACAGGCGGTTCTGTGGACGCAATCGAGACTCCAGGATGGTATGTTGCCTCCCTGGTGCAAGGGTCAAGGATGTCTCGGAGCGGCTGCAGGACATTCTGGGAGGGGAGGGTAAACAGCCAGCTGTCGTGGTGCACATAGGCACCAACGATATAGGTAAAAAACGGGATGAGGTCCTACAAGCGGAATTCAGGGAGTTAGGAGTTAAACTAAAGAGTAGGACCTCAAAGGTAGTAATCTCAGGATTGCTACCAGTGCCACGGGCTCGTCAGAGTAGGAATGTCAGGATAGATAGGATGAATGCGTGGCTCGAGAGATGGTGCAAGAGGGAGGGATTCAAATTCCTGGGGCATTGGGACCTGTTCTGGGGGAGGTGGGACCAGTACAAACCGGATGGTCTGCACTTGGGCAGGACTGGAACCGATGTCTCTAGTGTTTTCTAGAGCTGTTGGGGAGGGTTTAAACTAATGTGGCAGGGGGATGGGAACCAATGCAGGAAGTTGGAAGGTAGTAAAACAGGGACAGAAACAAAAGGAAGTAAGGGGAAAAGTGCAAGGCAGAGAAGACATAGTCAGAAATCCATAAGGGCGACAGTACAAGGTACAGTGACTGAGGGGAGCACAGTGAATAGGCCCAGTAATAACAAAAGGAATAAAACTGGAGATGTTAAGATTCAAAACAGAGGTAAAAAAACCAACATAAGTGTACTTTACCTGAATGCTCGTAGTATTCGGAATAAAGTAAATGAGTTGGTGGCACAAATCATCGTGAATGACTATGATTTAGTGGCCATTACTGAAACATGGTTAAAGGATGGTCACGACTGGGAGTTAAATATCCGAGGGTATCAAACTATTCGGAAGGACAGAGTGGATGGTAAGGGAGGTGGTGTTGCTCTGTTATTTAAGGATGACATCCGGGCAATAGTAAGGGATGACATCGGTGCTATGGAGGATAAGGTTGAATCCATTTGGGTGGAAATCAGGAATAGTAAGGCGAAAAAGTCACTGATAGGAGTAGTCTATCGGCCACCAAATAGTAACGAGATGGTGGGGCAGGCAATAAACAAAGAAATAACTGATGCATGTAGAAATGGTACAGCAGTTATCATGGGGGATTTTAATCTACATGTCGATTGGTTTAACCAGGTCGGTCAAGGCAACCGTGAGGAGGAGTTTATAGAATGTATCCGCGATAGTTTCCTAGAACAGTATGTAATGGAACCTACGAGGGAACAAGCGGTCCTAGATCTTGTCCTGTGTAATGAGACAGGATTGATTCATGATCTCATAGTTAGGGATCCTCTCGGAAGGAGCGATCACAATATGGTGGAATTTAAAATACAGATGGAGGGTGAGAAAGTAAAATCAAATACTAGTGTTTTGTGTTTAAACAAAGGAGATTACAAGGGGATGAGAGAAGAACTAGCTAAGGTAGACTGGGAGCTAAGACTTTATGGTGGAACAGTTGAGGAACAGTGGAGAACCTTCCAAGCGATTTTTCACAGTGCTCAGCAAAGGTTTATACCAACAAAAAGGAAGGACGGAAGAAAGAGAGAAAATCGACCGTGGATATCTAAGGAAATAAGGGAGAGTATCAAATTGAAGGAAAAAGCATATAAAGTGGCAAAGATTGCTGGGAGATTAGAGGACTGGGAAATCTTTAGGGGGCAACAGAAAGCTACTAAAAAAGCTATAAAGAAGAGTAAGATAGAGTATGAGAGTAAACTTGCTCAGAATATAAAAACAGACAGTAAAAGTTTTTACAAATATATAAGACAAAAAAGAGTGGCTAAGGTAAATATTGGTCCTTTAGAGGATGAGAAGGGAGTTTTAATAATGGGAAATGAGGAAATGGCTGAGGAACTGAACAGGTTTTTTGGGTCGGTCTTCACAGTGGAAGACACAAATAACATGCCAGCGACTGATAGAAATGAGACTATGACCGGTGAGGACCTTGAGAGGATTGTTATCACTAAGGAGGGAGTGATGGGCAAGCTAATGGGGCTAAAGGTAGACAAGTCTCCTGGCCCTGATGGAATGCATCCCAGAGTGCTAAAAGAGATGGCTAGGGAAATTGCAGATGCACTAGTGATAATTTACCGAAATTCACTAGACTCTGGGGTGGTCCCGGTGGATTGGAAATTAGAAAACGTGACGCCACTGTTTAAAAAAGGAGGTAGGCAGAAAGCAGGAAATTATAGGCCAGTGAGTTTAACTTCGGTAATAGGGAAGATGCTGGAATCTATCATCAAGGAAGAAATTGCGAGGCATCTGGATAGAAATTGTCCCATTGGGCAGACGCAGCATGGGTTTGTTAAAGGCAGGTCATGCCTAACTAATTTAGTGGAATTTTTTGAGGACATTACCAGTGCAGTAGATAACGGGGAGCCGATGGATGTGGTATATCTGGATTTCCAGAAAGCCTTTGACAAGGTGCCACACAAAAGGTTGCTGCATAAGATAAAGATGCATGGCATTAGGGGTAAAGTAGTAGCATGGATAGAGGATTGGTTAATTAATAGAAAGCAAAGAGTTGGGATAAATGGGTGTTTCTCTGGTTGGCAATCAGTAGCTAGTGGTGTCCCTCAGGGATCCGTGTTGGGCCCACAATTGTTCACAATTTACATTGATGATTTGGAGTTGGGGACCAAGGGCAATGTGTCCAAGTTTGCAGATGACACTAAGATGAGTGGTAAAGCGAAAAGTGCAGAGGATACTGGAAGTCTGCAGAGGGATTTGGATAGGTTAAGTGAATGGGCTCGGGTCTGGCAGATGGAATACAATGTTGACAAATGTGAGGTTATCCATTTTGGTAGGAATAACAGCAAACGGGGTTATTATTTAAACGATAAAATATTAAAGCATGCCGCTGTTCAGAGAGACTTGGGTGTGCTAGTGCATGAGTCACAGAAGGTTGGTTTACAAGTGCAACAGGTGATTAAGAAGGCAAATGGAATTTTGTCCTTCATTGCTAGAGGGATGGAGTTTAAGACTAGGGAGGTTATGTTTCAATTGTATAAGGTGTTAGTGCGGCCACACCTGGAGTATTGTGTTCAGTTTTGGTCTCCTTACTTGAGAAAGGACGTACTGGCGCTGGAGGGTGTGCAGAGGAGATTCACTAGGTTAATCCCAGAGCTGAAGGGGTTGGATTATGAGGAGAGGTTGAGTAGACTGGGACTGTACTCGTTGGAATTTAGAAGGATGAGGGGGGATCTTATAGAAACATTTAAAATTATGAAGGGAATAGATAGGATAGATGCGGGCAGGTTGTTTCCACTGGCGGGTGACAGCAGAACTAGGGGGCATAGCCTCAAAATAAGGGGAAGTAGATTTAGGACTGAGTTTAGGAGGAACTTCTTCACCCAAAGGGTTGTGAATCTATGGAATTCCTTGCCCAGTAAAGCAGTTGAGGCTCCTTCATTACATGTTTTTAAGGTAAAGATAGATAGTTTTTTGAAGAATAAAGGGATTAAGGGTTATGGTGTTCAGGCCAGAGAGTGGAGCTGAGTCCACAAAAGATCAGCCATGATCTAATTGAATGGCGGAGCAGGCTCGAGGGGCCAGATGGCCTACTCCTGCTCCTAGTTCTTATGTTCTTATGTTCTTATGTTCTTATGTTCTACTCCGTCAGTACTGTCACTCTGACAGTGTAGCACTCCCTCAGTACTGACCCTCTGACAGTGCAGCGCTCCCTCAGTACTGACTGTCTGACAGTGCAGCAGTCCTTCAGTACTGACCCTTTGACAGTGCAGCACTCCCTCAACACTGACCCTCTGATAGTGCAGCACTCCCTGAGTGCTGACACTCAAACAGTGTAGCACTCCCTCAGTTCTGATAGTGCAGCACACCCTCAGTTGTGACCCTCCAACGATTGCAGCACTCCCTCATTAGTGCCCTCTGACAGTGCAGCGCTACCTCAGTTCAGTCCCTCTGACAGTACAGCATTCTCTCAGCGCTGACTCTCTGACAATTGCAGCACTCCCTCAGTACTGGCCCTCTGACAGTGCAGCATTCCCTCAGTACTGACCCTCTGACAGTGCAGCACTCCCTCAGTACTGATCCTCTGACAGTGCAGCCTCCCTCAGTACTGGCCCTCTGACAGTGCGGCACTCCCTCAGTACTGATCCTCTGACAGTGCAGCACTCCCTCAGTACTGGCCCTCTGACAGTGCAGCACTCCCTCAGTACTGACCCTCTGACAGTGCAGCACTCCCTCAGTACTGACCCTCTGACAGTGCAGCACACCCTCAGCACTGACCCTCTGACAGTGCAGCACTCCCTCAGTACTGGCCCTCTGACAGTGCAGCACTCCCTCAGTACTGACCCTCTGACAGTGCAGCACTCCCTCAGTACTGACCCTCTGACAGTGCAGCACACCCTCAGCACTGACCCTCTGACAGTGCAGCACTCCCTCAGTACTGACCCTCTGACAGTGCAGCACTCCCTCAGTACCCACCCTCTGACAGTGCAGCACTCCCTCAGTACTGACCCTCTGACAGTGCAGCACTCCCTCAGTACTGACCCTCTGACAGTGCAGCACTCCCTCAGTACTGACCCTCTGACAGTGCAGCACTCCCTCAGTTCAGTCCCTTTGACAGTGCAGCACTCCCTCAGTACTGACCCTCTGACAGTGCAGCACTCCCTCAGTACTGACCCTCTGACAGTGCAGCACTCCCTCAGTTCAGTCCCTTTGACAGTGCAGCACTCCCTCAGTACTGACCCTCTGACAGTGCAGCACTCCCTCAGTACTGACCCTCTGACAGTGCAGCACTCCCTCAGTTCAGTCCCTTTGACAGTGCAGCACCCATTCAGTACTGCCCCAGCGACAGTGCAGCATTCCCTCAGTATCTTCCTCTGACATTGCAGCATTCCCTCAGTACGGTCCCTTTGACACTGTAACACTCCCTCGGTAACGTCCCTCTGACAGTGTAACACCCCCTCAATACAGCACTCGGAATATCAGCCTGGATAATGTGACCAAATCACTGGTTTGGGACTTGAAACCATGATAATCTAATTTGGAGGCAAGAGTGATAGCCACTGAGCCATGGCTGTAACTTAAGCAAGGATTCTGAAAGTCCTCTTTGGAAATTGCTACAAATGAAGACCAGATTTGGAGACCAGTTGAAATTGAATGGACAACTCAAGTAAGGGGTAAAACCCTGGGTCCTTGGGTCAGTCAGCCATGTCTCTATCTTGAGTTGTATAAGTATGATTACAAGGTCCTACCATCTTGTTACATGCTTTCCCTTATAAACAGTAACTCTTGAAGAATTCAAGGTGCAAACATTTTCATTCAAGGCAGATTATGGTTTCAGTAACAGGGTGTTCACTGGACTGATCATTAAGTTCATACCCGAGCACAGCAGCCGGGGAAGGTAATTTTAGTTAATTAATCTCGAATCAGTCTCAGGAATGGAGACCATGGCTGGGACTTTTTGGCCCCATTGTGACAGGACACGCCGCGGGAGATTTGTTGGCCCGGTCAAAAGTCCATTGACTTTGAACGGGACTGCACGACCCCAGCAGCTCACAGGGCTGAAAAATCCCACCCCATGTAACGGCTGGATTGTTGCAAAAGTCCATCTGGTTTGTCCTTGAGAGAACAAAGTATGATGTCCTTACCCAGTCTGGGCTACATATGACTCCAGTCCCACAGCAAATATGCAGTTGACCCTCAAATGCCCTCTGAGGTGGCCTGGGAAGCCCTTCAGTTGTCAAGATAGTGGCTCCATCATCTTTCTAGGGTAATTATTGGTATAATTCTGACTTTACCAGAGCTAATAGTGGGTTGGATTGGATTGGATTTGTTTATTGTCACATGTACCGAGGTACAGTGAAAAGTATTTTTCTGCGAGCAGCTCAACAGATCATTAAGTACATGGGAAGAAAAGGGAATAAAAGAAAATACATAATAGGGCAACACAATGTAACTACATAAGCATACAGGGTGTAGTGTTAATGAGATCAGTCCATAAGAGGGTCATTTAGGAGTCTGGTGACAGTGGGGAAGAAGCTGTTTTTGAGTCTGTTAATATGTGTTCTCAGACTTCTGTATCTCCTGCCTGATGGAAGAAGTTGGAAAAGTGAGTAAGCCGGGTGGGAGGGATCCTTGATTATGCTGCCTGCTTTCCCCAGGCAGCGGGAGGTGTAGATGGTGTCAATGCATGGGAGGCAGGTTTGTGTGATGGACTGGGCGGTATTCACGACTCTCTGAAGTTCCTTGCGGTCCTGGGCCGAGCAGTTGCCATACCAGGCTGTGATGCAGCCAGATAGGATGCTTTCTATGGTGCATCTGTAAAAGTTGGTAAGGGTTAATGTGGACATGCCGAATTTCCTTAGTTTCCTGAGGACGTATAGGCGCTGTTGTGCTTTCTTGGTGGTAGTATCAACGTGGGTGGACCAGGACAGATTTTTGACGTTGGCGTCCTGGCAAATATTTACATTCAAAGTTGATTATACAGCTGCACCCCACCCCAAACCCATCTCACACCAAACCTGTACTGCCGCCATTCAAAAAGATCACAACTGACCTTTGACCTCAGCGTTACTTTCTCACCTATTCCCTTGACTCCCTGAGACTCCAAAAATCTATTGATCTCAGTCTTGAATAGATTGAACGGCCAAACATCCCCAGATCTCTGATCATAGCTGATCACACACCATGCAGCAATGCGGGGAATGCTGCATAATCAAAGTTGCTTTGTTTTGGAAAGGATGTTTAATCGTGGCCCCCATCTGCCCTCTTGCGTGTTTTGAAAAGGTGCCAAGATACTACTTTGAAGAAAAGCAAGGAAGACTCACCAGGGGAAGGCAGTAGTAGCCAGGCTCATGGCACCGTGGCTAGCTCTGCTGCACAGAAGGGTGGGAAAAAGACTGGCAGGGCTATAGTCATAGGGGATTCAATTGTCAGGGGAGTAGACAGGCGTTTCTGTGGTCGAAAACGAGACTCCCAAATGGTATGTTGCCTCCCGGGTGCTCGGGTCAGGGATGTCTCCGATCGGCTGCAGGACATACTGAAGGGGGAGGGTGAACAGCCAGTTGTCGTGGTGCATATAGGCACCAACGATATAGGTTTAAAAAAGGATGAGGTCCTACAATCAGAATTTAGGGAGTTAGGAGATAAGTTAAAAAAGTTGGACCTCAAAGGTAGCAATCTCAGGATTGCTACCAGTGCCACGGGACAGTCAGAGTAGAAATTCAAGAATAGTCAGAATGAACACGTGGCTTGAGAGATGGTGCAGGAGGGAGGGCTTCAGATTTTTGGGACATTGGAACCGGCTCTGGGGGCGGTGGGACCATTACAAACCGGATGGTCTACACCTGGGCAGGACTGGAACCAATGTCCTAGGGGATGCTTTTGCTAACACTGTTGGGGAGGTTTTAAACTAATGTGGCAGGGGGATGGGAACCAGATTAGGAAGTTAGAGATCAGTAAAGAAGCAGCAACTAAAGCCAGTAAGGTACGAGACAATAAACTCAATGCGATAAGGGGAAGAGTAGACAGGGAAGAGATGATGAACGCAAAGGTGGTCTGAGGTGCATTTGTTTTAATGCGAGAAGTGTAGCAGGTAAGGCAGATGAACTTAGGGCTTGGATCAGTACCTGGGAATATGATGCTATTGGTATTACTGAGACTTGGTTGAGGGAAGGGCAGGACTGGCAACTGAATATCCCAGGGTATAGATGCTTCAGGAGGGATAGAGAGGGGTATAAGGGGTGGAGGAGTTGCATTACTCGTCAGAGATGATATCACAGCTGTGATTAAGGAGGGCACGATGGAGGATTCGAGCACTGAGGCAATATGGGTGGAGCTGAGAAATAGGAAGGGTGCAGTAGCATTGTTGGGACTTTACTACAGGCCTCCCAAAAGCGAGCATGAAGTAGAGGTACAAATATGCAGACAGATTATAGAAAAATGTAGGAGCAATAGGGTGGTTGTGATGGGAGATTTTAACTTCCCCAGCATTGAATGGGATTTGTGTAGTGTTGGAGGCGTAGATGAAGCAGAGTTTGTAAGGAGCATCCAGGAGAGTTTTTTTAGAGCAGTATGTAAATAGTCCAACTCGGGAAGGGGCCATACTGGACCTGGTATTGGGGAATGATCCCGGCCAGGTGGTTGATGTTTCAGTCGGTGATTACTTTGGGAATAGCGATCACAATTCCGTAAGTTTTAGAATACTTGTGGACAAGGAGAAGAGTGGCCCGAAAGGAAGAGTACTTAATTGGGGAAAGGCAAAGTATAACAAAATTCGGCAGGAGCTAGGGAATGTGGATTGGGAGCAGCTGTTTAAGGGTAAATCCACATTTGAAATGTGGAAGTCTTTTAAGGAAAGGTTGATTAGAGTGCAGGACAGACATGTTCCTGTGAAAATGAAAGATATAAATGGCAAGATTAGGGAACCATGGATGACGGGTGAAATTGTGAGACTAGCTAAGATGAAAAAGGAAGCATACATAGGATCGAGGCAACTCAAAACTGATGAAGCTTTGGAGGAATATCGGGAAAGTAGGACGAATCTCAAACGCGCAATAAAGAGGGCTAAAAGGGGTCATGAAATATCTTTGGCTAACAGGGTTAAGGAAAATCCCAAAGCATTTTATTCGTATGTAAGGAGCAAGAGGGTAACTAGAGAAAGGATTGGCCCACTTAAAGACAAAAGAGGAAATTTATGCGTGGACTCAGAGGAAATGGGTGAGATTCTTAATGAGTACTTTGCATCGGTATTCACAAAGGAGAGGGACAAGACGGATGTTGAGGCTAAGGATGAATGTTTAAATACTCTCGGTCAAGTTGCTAAACGGAAGAGGGAAGTTTTGGGTATTCTAAAAGACATTAAGGTGGACAAGTCCCCAGGACCGGATGGGATCTATCCCAGGTTACTGAGGGAAGCGAGGGTCGAAATAGCTGGGGCCTTAACAGATATCTTTGCAGCATCCTTGAGCACGGGTGAGGTCCCGGAGGACTGGAGAATTGCTAATGTTGTCCCTTTGTTTAAGAAGGGTAGCAGGGATAATCCAGGGAATTATAGACCTGTGAGCTTGACGTCAGTGGTAGGCAAACTGTTGCAGAAGATACTGAGGGATAGGATCTATTCACATTTGCAAGAAAATAGACTTATCAGTGATAGGCAGCATGGTTTTGTGCAGGGAAGGTCATGTCTTACAAACCTAATAGAATTCTTTGAGGAAGTGACAAAGTTAATTGATGATGGAAGGGCTGTAGATGTCGTATACATGGACTTTAGTAAGGCGTTTGATAAAGTTTCCCATGACAGCTTGATGGAAAAAGTGAAGTTGTATGGGGTTCAAGGTGTACTAGCTAGATGGATAAAGAACTGGCTGGGCAACAGGAGACAGAGAGTAGTGGTGGAACGGAGTGTCTCAAAATGGAGAAGGTGACTAGTTGTGTTCCAGAGGGATCCGTGCTCGGACCACTGTTGCTGTGATCTACATAATTGACCTGGAGGAAGGTATAGGTGGTCTGATTAGCAAGTTTGCAGATGATACTAAGATTGGTGGAGTTGCAGATAGCGAGGAGGACTGTCAGAGAATACAACAAAATATAGATAGATTGGAGAGTTGGGCAGAGAAATGGCAGATGGAGTTCAATCCAGGCAAATGCGAGGTGATGCATTTTGGAAGATCAAATTCAAGAGCAGACTATATGGTCAATGGAAGGGTCTTGGGGAAAATTGATGTGCAGAGAGATCTGGGAGTTCAGGTCCATTGTACCCTGAAGGTGGCAACGCAGGTTGATAGAGTGGTCAAGAAGGCATACAGCATGTTTGCCTTCATCGGACGGGGTATTGAGTACAAGAGTTGGCAGGTCATGTTACAGTTGTATAGGACTTTGGTTCGGCCACATTTGGAATACTGCGTGCAGTTCTGGTCGCCACATTACCAGAAGGATGTGGATGCCTTGGAGAGGGTGCAGAGGAGGTTCACCAGGACGTTGCCTGGTATGGAGGGTGCTAGCTATGAAGAAAGGTTGAGTAGATTAGGATTGTTTTCGTTGGAAAGACGGAGGTTGAGGGGGGACCTGATTGAGGCCTACAAAATTATGAGAGGTATGGACAGGGTGGATAGCAACAAGCTTTTCCCAAGAGTGGGGGTGTCAGTTACAAGGGGTCACGATTTCAAAGTGAGAGGGGGAAAGTTTAAGGGAGATGTGCGTGGAAAGTTTTTTACGCAGAGGGTGGTGGGTGCCTGGAATGCTTTACCAGCAGAGGTGGTAGAGGCGGGCACAATAGCATCATTTAAGAAGCATCAAGACAGGTATATGAATGGGCGGGAACAGAGGGAAGTAGACCTTGGAAAATAGGAGACAGGTTTAGATAAAGGATCTGGATCGGCGCAGGCTGGGAGGGCCGAAGGGCCTGTTCCTGTGCTGTAATTTTCTTTGTTCTTTGTTCTTTGTTATCCTTGGCGTCCTGGCCAATATTTACATTCAAAGACTTTTAAGACAATTTCAGAAGGGTAAAGGGCAATCAAACCAAAGTGTTTAAAACAATCAAGGGAATCAATTCAGTAGATGGCCAGTAACTGTCCTCTCTTGGGGAGGGGAGGGCAGGGGTTGTTTATAGTTGAGCAGAATAATAGGACATACCCTAAAATTACAGCTTGGTCATTCAGTGGTAAAATGGGAAAGTACTTTTCACAGAAAGGATAATGTGAGCCCAGAATTCTCTCTCACGAAAAAGGTGTGGCTAGTGGAGTTAATTGGAACATTCCAGAGATGGATAGAGTTTTATTAAGCATATACAGGAATATGGAACAAAGCCAGGGTACTGGAATTGAGGTACGGATCAGCCAAGATATCACCGAATGCTGAAACAGGCTTGAGGACTACATGGCCTTCCTATGTTCCATTGTTACTGCTGGATCATCCCTGTATCCTTTTTTCCCCAAATCTTCCCTTTTCAAACACTTTTCCAATGATACCACAGTCTCTGCTGCAATGGTCCCATGTTGTGAAACGTGTCAAGATGCGTAAGAAAGAGATTGCAGGCAGTCCAGGATCACACCAAACCAAAAACAATTTTCCTGCTATTAAATCTAATGGCCCCAGATGCAATTGTACACCCACAGGCTCAGTAAAAAGACTAAAGAAAACATAATAAATTACAACACCCTTGGTTTCCATTAGATAATTCCCGATACCCAGCCCTTACTAAAATCTCTGTTGGCGGCATGGTGGCACAGTGGTTAGCACTGCTGCCTCACAGCTCCAGGGACCGAGGGTCAATTCCGGCCTCGGATGACGGTGTGGAGTTTGAACGTTATCCCCATGTCTATGTGGGTTTCCTCCGGGTGCTCCAGTTTTCTCCCACAGTCCAAAGATGTGCAGGTTAGGTGGATTGGCCATGCTAAACTGCCCCTTAGTGTCTAAAAGGTTAGCAGGGTTACTGGGTTACAGGGATAGGGTGGATGCGTGGGCTTAAGTGGGGTGCTCTTTCCAAGGGGCCGGTGCAGACTCGATAGGCCTAATGGCCTCCTTCTGCACTGTAAATTCTACAATTCTATGATTACATAAAAATGTAAATTTTAGGGCAGCACTGTGACACGGTGGTTAGCACTGCTGCTTCATAGCGCCAGGGTCCTGGTTCAATTCCGGTCACTGTCTGTGTGGAGTTTGCATGTTCTCTTCATGTCTGCCTGGGTTTCCTCTGGGTGCTTCGGTTTCCTCCTACAGTCCAAAGATGTGCTGGTTAGGTGGATTGGTCATGATAAAATTCCCCATGGTGTCCAGGAATGTGCAGGTCAGGTTATGAGGTTACGGGGATAGGACGGGTGGATGGGTGAGTGGACATGTGTAGTGTTCTTTCAAAGGGTTCGTGCAGACTTGATGGGCTGAATGGCCTCCTTCTGCACTGTAGGGATTCTATGATTCTATGATGAAATTTTATTTCCCTTTGAAGGCGTGATCCAGATTTGCATATTCAAGTGAGTAGTTAGTCTGAGTTGAATATGTCTGCTCCAGAGTCACCCAAGACGCGGGATCTAATGGCCTTGCCTTGGCGATCCCAACCAGGCACTGTTTAGCACTGGTTTCCACATATGTGATCCAGGCGTACTGGCACGTGGGCGGGTTCCCCAGGGGATCAGGGGTCCCTGGGTGGTCGGGCTCTGGGCAGGGTGGCACCCTGTCATCTCTGAAGCCACCCAGGTTCCATGGCACTGCCAGCCTGGCACCCTGACAGTGCCATCTGGGCACCCTGGCAGTGCCACCCAGGTGCCACCCCAGCAATACCAGGGTGCCCAGGTGACACTGCCAGGCTGGCAATGCCATGGTACCCAGGTAGCATCTTGCCCATGCTTCAGATCGAACCTGGGTGTGCTCTGCCCTTACGAGGTGGGGTGTGGTCTGCACGATGACCCCCTAATTGGTCAGTAGGTGTGTTGGGGGGTGTGAGGTCCATAAACATTGTGGGGGGGGCAGCCTCGAGTTCACCATTTAAAAACGGTGCCGCAATCTCTTCCTATGAGCCTAAGCGTGGAATCGGCGGGACGTTCATCGCCAAGACCCAGAAATGAAGCAGAATCCCGTTTATTAGCAGAGTCGTTCTCGGCACCGCAAGTGCCAGGAAACACCTGGCTAAACATGCCCAACGCAGAATTCTGTTGAATTTCCGTTAAATCGCACCCACCATTTCAAAACGAAAAATCCATTTCCTGTGTCAGCCGTGATCCACAAGCTCAACTCTATGTCACAAGGTGATGGATTCTAGTCTGACATTTGCCATGCATTACCAAGGGTGCGTTAAACCATCAGAGGTGTCATCTTTCAGATGAGATATTAATCTGAGGGTCAATCAGGCCTTTCAGGTGAATTTTAACTCCGTGTCCTGGCCAATATCACTAAAACAGTATTCCATTGCTGTTTGTGGGAACTAGCTGTGTGCAAATTGACTGCCACATTTCCCACATCATAAGAGTGATTATACCTGTCAATGGACTTTGACGGCTGTATTGTGCTTTGGGACATCCTGAGGGCATGAGATAAAGGCAAATACTTCCTCTTCTTTCTTTCACTTACATATGGTCGGCAAGAAATTCGGCTTGCACTCAAAATGAGCAGAGCTGATTGGTCTGTGGCCAGCTGAAATGAGCTTTTCTATTTAATCCCTAAAGCTTAGAAGGAGGCCATTCGGCCTATTGAGTCTGCACTGACTCTCCCCAAAAGAGAACACGACCTAGGCTCACTCCCCCATTCAATCCCCGCAACCCAGCACATTAAGCATGGACAATCCACCTAACCTACACATCTTTGGACTGTGGGAGGAAACCAGAGCACCTGGAGGAAGCCCACACAGGCACAGGGAGAATGTCCAAACTTCACAGAAATCACCCAAGGCCAGAATCGAACGTGAGTCCCTGGTGCTGTGAGGCAGCAACGCTAACCACTTTGCCACCATGCCACATTCATCTTGGTCTAATTGAAATGTTATTGGCCAGCAGTAGGGGGGTCAGATGCTGTAATCCTGTAGGTCAAGAGGAGGGAAACCAGTCAGCAATTAATCCAGAGTCAACTTTAGACCATCTTGGTAAAAAAAAAAGGCACATTTCCTTGTTTGACAGTTGTCAGGATTTTTAGGGCAATCTGACAGCCTCTTTTACATAATAATAATATTTATTACTGTCACAAGTAGGCGTACATTAACTCTGCAATGAAGTTACTGTGAAAATTCCCTAGTCGCCACACTCTGGCACCTGTCCCAGTATACTGAGGGAGTGTTCGGAATGTCCACTTCACCTAACAAGCACATCTTTCGGGACGTGAGGGAAGAAACCGGAGCACCCGGAGGAAACCCACGCAGACACGACGAGAACGTGCAGACTCCACACAATGAGCTAAACCAGGAATCGAACCTGGGACCCTGGTACTGTTAAGCCACAGTGCTAACCACTGTGCCACAAGACTAGTTTTTAAAATTCTCAAACTGCTAAAGTGGGATTTGAACTCACTCTCTAAGATAGGGAATGAGAAACAGGAGCTGGTGTACCCTCCCCCACTAGCCAATAAAGTCATGAGTGATTTACCTCAACTCATCTAAACCCCATAACTCTGAAGAGTCCAAAAATTCATTGATCTGAAATATACAAATAAATATACAATGGAGCACCCAGAACTCTGAAGTAGATAGTTACAAAAAACAACCTGTTGAGTGAAGAAAAAAACTAGAAAATACTGAAGCAAAATGCTCAACTTGGAAGAGTTAATTTCAGTGATTTAGAAGGAACCCAGCACAGGTAGATTGGACAAGGTGATTACAGAGTGAGGCAACAATGGGGAACTGCAGGTTATTCAGAGTAGAGATAGCACATGTATAACCTGGGCATATTCTGTTGAAATGAATATCTTACATCTGTCTTCACAAAGGAATTGGATAATGTGAATGTCACACAAATCGAGGAGAGGCATATTATAATTCCAATTCTCTTCCCGCACCTGCTGATGCAGTAAGGCAGACTTTGATCCATTTCCATGGCTAGTAATTCCCGGAACAGGTCACTAGTTTGCCACCAGGGATTACAGCTTGAAAGGCATCACTCCACATCAAGCATGGTTGATCAGGGGCAGCAGGGTAGCATGGTGGTTAGCATAAATGCTTCACAGCTCCAGGGTCCCAGGTTCGATTCCCGGCTGGGTCACTGTCTGTGTGGAGTCTGCACGTCCTCCCACTGTGTGCGTGGGTCTCCTCCGGGTGCTCCGGTTTCCTCCCACAGTCCAAAGATGTGCGGGTTAGGTGGATTGGCCATGCTAAATTGCCCATAGTGTCCTAATAAAAGTAAGGTTAAGGGGGGGGGTTGTTGGGTTACGGGTATAGGGTGGGTACGTGGGTTTGAGAGGGGTGATCATGGCTCGGCACAACATTGAGGGCCGAAGGGCCTGTTCTGTGCTGTACTGTTCTATGATCAGGGGTCTCTCTCCCTCTTACCGCCAGCCATTGGTGTGTTGGAAGGATTTGTAGGTTGACACTCAACCTGTCTGGCCACGTTATGAACACATGTTCCTTGGCCAAGTCCTGGGATGGTACTCGAACCCGGAACTTCTAGCTCAAAAGCAGGAACCATGACCCATTGTGCCACAAGATCCCCCCAGGGTGTTATAAACAGGATATTACTACAGAAGACACACTAAAAAAATCAGCATTTTTGAACGTTAGGAAGTTACCTGGCCCGTATGGAATGCATCTTAAGTTAATGAAAGAAGCAGAGGCATTGGTCAAAATCTTTCAATGCACATTGGATACAAGGGGCGAAATTCTCCGACCCCACGCAGGGTCGGAGAATTGGCGGGAAGCGGCGTTATTTCTGCTCCCGCAGGTTTTCGAATTCTCCCGCCGGTGGGGAGGGGGGGTTGAGGTAGGGGTGGTGAGGGGGGGGTTGGGGTAGGGGGCAGCGGCGTACAGAGGGGGGGGGGCGACGGTGCATTGGCCCCGGGCATCCGTCGCCCCCCCTCTCTGCCCGCCGCTGCCCCCAAACCCCCCCCCCCCCCAAATGCCGGAACACCCCCCCCCCAAATGCCGGAACACACCCCCCCCCCCAAATGCCGGAACACACCACCCCTCCCCCCCAAATGCCGGAACACACCACCCCTCCCCCCCAAATGCCGGAACACACCACCCCCCCCCCCAAATGCCGGAACACACCACCCCTCCCCCAAATGCCGGAACACACCACCCCCCCCCCAAATGCCGGAACACACCACCCCCCCCCCAAATGCCGGAACACACCACCCCCCCCCAAATGCCGGAACACACCCCCCCCCCCAAATGCCGGAACACACCCCCCCCCCCCAAATGCCGGAACACACCCCCCCCACCCCCCACCCCAAATGCCGGAACACACCCCCCCCCCCCCCCCCCCAAATGCCGGAACACACCCCCACCCCCCCCCAAATGCCGGAACACACCCCCACCCCCCCACAAATGCCGGAACACACCACCAACCCCCCCCCCCCCCCAAATGCCGGAACACACCACCAACCCCCCCCCAAAATGCCGGAACACACCCCCCCCCCCAAAATGCCGGAACACGCTCCCCCCCCCCCCCTCCCCCCCAAAATGCCGGGTCAGTCTCTCTCCTCCTCCTCCTCCAAAAAACGCCGGGTCTCACCACTTCCGCAGCTGGAGAAACTGACGCGTATCGCGTCAGTCAGCTGCTGGCCCTTCCGGGACCGGAGATTGCCAGCTTAAAAGAAGGCCCGGACGCCGGAGTCATGCGCACCGATTTTTTTCGCAGGCAACCCGCGTTACGAAGGCCTACGGAGAATCCAGCCCAAGATTAGTGCCAGAGGACATGTTATACCACTATACAAGACAGGAAAGAGAGGTAGATCAGGTAACTACAGACCGGTAAGCCTAACATAGGAAGAGTGGGGTGGGTGGTTGGAGCAGGTTATTGAAAACCATTATCAAGAACAAAATAAAATGTAATTTGGAAAAGAATCGATTAATCAAGGAGAGCCAGCATGGATTTGTTGATGGTAAATCGTGTCTGACTAACCTGATTGACTTCTTCGATGAATTTAACAGGGAAGGTTAACCAAGGTGGTGCAGCAGACAGTGCATATACGGAAATACAAAAGGCTTTCAACAAAATGCCACATGGTAGGCTTATTGAGAAGAGGAAGATGGAATTAAAGGGAAATGGTGGTATGACTATAGAATTGGCTTAATAACAAGACACAAAACATAGCAAAGCTTTAGACCATGATGAAGACAGTTGTAAGCTTTTGGCTGCTACGACAGGATGGTGAAATATTCAGAAGCAAGGCAGATGGAATTCAATGTGGAGACGTGTGAAACAATGGACTTTCAGAGCATTAATGTGGAAAGGCAGAATTCTATAAGTGCCTGATTTTTAAAGTGGTAATGAGCACAGAGGCCTTGGTGTTCATAGAGAGGGGGCATATCAATTCCCGTTAATTAATCAAAAGATATGTGATTTCTCCACCCAGTTCAGCCTCATACTCGGTCTTGCAAGAAGGCTCTAAAAACTCAAGATTTTTACCAGTCCATCTGTGCATGCGTGCCAAGTTTGGGCCTGTCAATGGCCAACTGGCCGCTCCTGCTCACACATGCACCCAGACAGAGAGTCAGGGTGCGATTCAGCGGGCACAAGTTAAATATGCTGAGCGGTGCAGTTAACAGGGTGACTCTCGGCGGCTGCAGCGCCGATAAACACCCCGCTAATTTACGGCACTTTGTCTTTTTTTTTGACCTCGGGGAGATTCTCTCCGCTGAGGCCGCAGGCTGAATCTCGTCAGCAAGAAAGGCTCCTCACAGATTGGGGCACCATTTTGACTGCCCCCCCCCCCCGATCTTTCCCTCACCATCCCATTCAGGCCCCTCCCTTTTTGTGACCCTCCTCACACCCCTCCAACGACCCCCCCATACATGGCAAGGTCCCCCAGGCCTGGCTCCTGGCAGTGCTAACCATGTCACCTGGGCATCTTGGCAATGCCCCAGCATTCTGACAGTGCCACCCAGGCACCCTGACATTACCAGGGTGGCACTGTCAGGGTGCCAGGCTGGCAGTGCCAAGGTGCCTGGGTGCCAGGTGTTCTGTTCCTGACCACCTGGGGTCTCCAATGGCCTGGGAAACTCCCCCAAGTGCCACTACTATTGCTCCGCGTTTGTGTTGACTAGTACTAAATGGCACCCTGGCGAGTTCTCCTCTTTGCGGCTGGTGAGTCCCGGGCACAAGGTGAATCCAGCATCCAGGTATTTATTCAGATCTGGATCTCGCTCTAAGATCATGCTGGGTGGAGTGAGTTGGACTGAGTTGAGTGGCTCGGTCCGCCATCCAGCACAGAGCCCGATTTTGGGCTTCCACTCAATTCACCTTTTGTAGCGAAGGGGTCGCTGAATTGCACCCCCAATTGCAGAGGAAATCGGAACTGGGGCCTCCTGAAGCCCAATATTTTAGCAAGCCTCAATCCTGAAGCTGCCTTGTTGTCCTAAGCAGCTTGGGACTGAAGTTGTTGATGATGTGTTGGTCTTGGAGATTGTATCCTGCTGGGATCTTGGCACCTTTGGCTATGCTTTGCTTTATAATTAACCTGCAATGCATAACATTGTAGATAGGTCCTTTAATTGTTAACCTCAGTGGTAATTTGCAGTAGTGATTCCAGAAATCAATCGGTGCGCTTAAATTGTGGATTGATTGCGACTTTAATCACAATAGTATTTTGTTAGTTCATGGTAGCTGCGTTTTAACCTCAATATTAATCCGTGATAGCTACTAGTACAGTTAGTGAGTTGACATTTTTAGTGCTACACATGAGTCAATTGTGGATTGATTGCTACTTTAATCGCAGTAATGATTCATGGCTTCTTGATGGTTGCACTGCTGTGATTCAGGCAGAGGACAGGGAAGGCTGGCAGTAACCCCCAGGCCAGGCAAAGCAGGCAGCAAAGCAGCTTTATGCTTCAGATTTGCAAAGTAACTTGTGCTGATATGTCCCACTTCTGGTTTGCTCTACAGTGAGCCCTCCAATTGCAGTCATGAACAAGACCAATCGAGTGCACCCGCACAAACGTCTTACAGTCCACCCACTTTTCAGGAGACTTTGGCTAAAGAACTGTCAATCAAGTAGAATATTCCCCAGAAACCTGGCTGGGAAGTCCCCTGGCATTGCCCCCTGGCACTGTGCCTGGGCGGGATCCCTGGCAAGTCTCAATGGGAGAGTTCCCCTTCTGTGTGGTGGGGGAAGGGGCGCACCCCGATACCTGTGAGGTGAGGGGTGGCCGATGTCTGTGAAGGGAGGGAGATGTCTGTGAGGGGTGGGTGTCAGAAAATCTGGTCCGAAAACCTGGCTGTGCATCTGGAGAGCTGAATGCCAGTTTTCATCCTGAACCTGACACTGACAAAGTATGGGACAATTCCACCCATGGTGTTTTTGAAGAGTTCTGACCTGCTAATAAAATGAATTTGATTACATAAGACATTTCATAAGTTCATAAGATATAGGAGCAGAATTAGGACATTCGGCCCATCGCCATTCTATCATGGCTGCTATGTTCCTCATCTGTTACATACAATGTTACAGACCAAAAGCTGGATTTAAGAGCTTCGTAAACCAACCGTCAATCTACATTGGTTCATGTTTTATTTTAGAAAGTAACTAATGATGGTTGGTAATTTCAAATTCATTAATTTAAGTGAGACCATCATATTGTAGTTTGAATTCATATGTTCTTAAGCATTTTCTGCTCAAATTGATGGAAGCCACTTCAATGAAAATGAAACCAGTTTAATTGGAAAACAGCCAAATTAGTTCAGTAGACAGCCTGAATTGTGAGACATTTAAATTATAAGTAATTCACTGATCAATATTTTATAAAGACTGGAAATATAATCTGGAACACAAAAGTTTATAACTTTTGTAATTATAAACATTATTAACACTAGTTGTTATATAGATTTTTTATAGTACTGTGAGAATAGGATTATTGTGACTTCTCAGGCCACAGAATAAAGAGATAACGATGGAAATTCTCCATCTATTTACGCCGATGGATTTTCCGGTCCCACTGCAATGAATGGAGTTTTGACTGAGCGCCAAATTTTCCGTTCTCGTTGCCAGTGGTGGCAGGGTGAACTCGGATTGGAGTCCGGGCCCACATAATTGATAACCTTGACTAGAGGAACTGAATAGGCCCTTTTCTTAAGGGACCTCAATTCCAAGTGACAGGCAGCCATGTTGACAGTCAAGATAAGAGATGTAGTTTGAGAAGCATTGGCTTAAAGATGAGACGATATGCGTAATTAGCTTAAAAAAAACAATGGGCTAATCCTTATTTCATTATTGACAAGTTATAGACAAATTGGCTATTTTCCAACAATTGGCTAAGATGGGCATTCAATATTTTAAAGTATAAGGGGTCTCGAGAAGCCATTTTGGGTTAGGACTGGCAGAGAGGAAGAGAGGGCAGTGGCAGAGACAGACAGAGAAAGGCAGAGAGAGGTGTGAAGAGAGATGTAAAGAGAAAGAGGTGGGTAGCGAAGGGGAGACAGATGGTTACGAGAGGCAAAGGCAGTGAAGAAGAAAGGTGGGAGAGAGATGTTTACAGAGAGGTGCTGAGGGCTGTTCTTGATGTTTCCAGAGTTGTCACTTCACGATTTGATCTGGGAAGGGTGGTGGAAACCTGTTCAATTGTTAAAGTGAAGCTTTCTCCTCTTGCTGTTAACTACTGCTAATTTCTGTTAATTGATGCATTGCTGTTTTATCTTTCAGACTGGTTACCTTTTTCATGGCTCAGAAACTTTCTGAATTCACTATTTAAAGTCTTCATTTTACCATATGGTTAAGTCTCCAGAACCTTATGTGATTTATGATTGGGTCAATATTTATCCCTCAATCAATGTCACAAAGCAGATGATCTGGTCGTTAGCACTTTTCTGTTTGTGGGATCGTGCTGTTCATAATTGGCTGCTGCACTTCCTACATTACAACAATGACTGCACATCAAAAGTACTTAATTGACTGTAAAATGCTTTGAGATGCCTGGTGGTCATGAATGGCGCGATATAAATGTGAGGGTTTTTTTTTCAAGCTAGAAGCTACATGTATTCATACTCACGAACCTGTCCTCTGCAGTCAAAAGGAATTTGTCCAGGTATTGTGCCTTTTCTGAATTAAACAAAAGCATGGGGGGGACAATACATTCTCCCCGGCAATGCCTCGATCAATCAGAGTGGACTTGCCAACCAATCAGCACCCTTTCTTTCAAGCAGGCTACATTGTTGCTCTCTTTGAAATTTGACATTCTTGCACCTGCCCTAAAGTTTTGGCAGAATGACTATTCTTTCTGCAATACTTAAAATTTGTGCTGCCGAGCGATTATCCCTTTGCATATTTTTTGTGGATTCCTAGTCTAGCAAAATAACCACTTCACTGCACTGCCTGCTTCTGAAATGCTACAGACAGTCAGTCATTTTTTATTCCTACGATTTGGGAAAAATAAAAAGAATTTGGCATTCCAGCTTATGCAGAGCAGGTTTAGTCAAAATCTCTTTAGACTGTGTAGCTCTTGTCTACTGATCACTGTTATTTTCTTTAGATCCTCTAATGGGGAATCATTCATTGTTTCCAAATTACATTTGAGCAGAATGGCCCTCCGTTTGATGATATATATGGAAAATTAAATCAAAATGACACATTCAATGAGCGCTTAACAATATGAGCACACATTAGACTCAGAAAAAAATTGTTAAATAATCCGGGCGTGACAGTTTTTCTGCTGCACTAGAGTAATCATTGCTCCTTTTAGCACATGGGAACTTGACAGTTAGATTTTCTGCAATTTTCACGATGCATTGACAGTTTCCTTCCTTGTTATATAAAGACGATCAACATTTTGGCAGCCATCATTTCCAGATTGTACTAAACATTTTCTTCAGAAACTTCAAACCGTCAATCGTCACCTCTTAACATAAGAACATAAGAACATAAGAACGAGGAGCAGGAGTAGGCCATCTGGCTCCTCGAGCCTGCTCCGCCATTCAATGAGATCATGGCTGATCTTTTGTGGACTCAGCTCCACTTTCTGGCCCGAACACCATAACCCTTAATCCCTTTTTTCTTCAAAAAACTATCTATCTTTACCTTAAAAACATTTAATGAAGGAGCCTCAACTGCTTCACTGGGCAAGGAATTCCATAGATTCACAACCCTTTGGGTGAAGAAGTTCCTCCTAAACTCAGTCCTAAATCTACTTCCCCTTATTTTGAGGCTATGCCCCCTAGTTCTGCTTTCACCCGCCAGTGGAAACAACCTGCCCGCATCTATCCTATCTATTCCCTTCATAATTTTAAATGTTTCTATAAGATCCCCCTCATACTTCTAAATTCCAACGAGTACAGTCCCAGTCTACTCAACCTCTCCTCATAATCCAACCCCTTCAGCTCTGGGATTAACCTAGTGAATCTCCTCTGCACACCCTCCAGTGTCAGTATGTCTTTTCTCAAGTAAGGAGACCAAAACTGAACACAATACTCCAGCTGTGGCCTCACTAACACCGTATATAATTGCAAAATAACCTCCCTAGTCTTAAACTCCATCCCTCTAGCAATGAAGGACAAAATTCCATTTGCCTTCTTAATCACCTGTTGCACCTGTAAACCAACTTTCTGTGACTCATGCACTAGCACACCCAGGTCTCTCTGTACAGCAGCATGCTTTAATATTTTATCATTTAAATAATAATCCCGTTTGTTGTTATTCCTACCAAAATGGATAACCTCACATTTGTCAACATTGTATTCCATCTGCCAGACCCTAGCCCATTCACTTAACCTATCCAAATCCCTCTGCAGACTTCCAGTATCCTCTGCACTTTTCGCTTTACCACTCATCTTAGTGTCATCTGCAAACCTGGACACATTGCCCTTGGTCCCCAACTCCAAATCATCTATGTAAATTGTGAACAATTGTGGGCCCAACACGGATCCCTGAGGGACACCACTAGCTACTGATTGCCAACCAGAGAAACAAGCATTAATCCCCACTCTTTGCTTTCTATTAATTAACCAATCCTCTATCCATGCTACTACTTTACCCTTAATGCCATTTATGCAGCAACCTTTTGTGTGGCACCTTGTCAAAGGCTTTCTGGAAATCCAGATATACCACATCCATCGGCTCCCCATTATCTACTGCATTGATAATGTCCTCAAAAAATTCCACTAAATTAGTTAGGCATGACCTGCCCTTTATGAACCCATGCTGCGTCTGCCCAATGGGACAATTTCTATCCAGATGCCTCGCTATTTCTTCCTTGATGATAGATTCCAGCATCTTCCCTACTACCGAAGTTAAACTCACTGGCCTATAATTTCCTGCTCTCTGCCTACCTCCTTTTTTAAACAGTGGCGTCACGTTTGCTAATTTCCAATCCACTGGGACCACCCCAGAGTCTAGTGAATTTTGGTAAATCATCATTAGTATATCTGCAATTCCCCTAGCCATTTCTTTTAGCACTCTGGGATGCATTCCATCAGGGCCAGGAGACTTGGCTATCTTTAGCCCCATTAACTTGCCCATCACTATCTCCTTAGTGATAACAATCCTCTCAAGGTCCTCACCTGTCATAGCCTCATTTCTATCAGTCGCTGGCATGTTATTTGTGTCTTCCACTGTGAAGACCGACCCAAAAAACCTGTTCAGTTCCTCAGCCATTTCCTCATCTCCCATTATTAAAACTCCCTTCTCATCCTCTAACAGACCAATATTTACCTCAGCCACTCTTTTTTGTTTTATATATTTGTAAAACCTTTTACTGTCTGTTTTTATATTCTGAGCAAGTTTACTCTCATACTCTCTCTTACACTTCTTTATAGCTTTTTTAGTAGCTTTCTGTTGCCCCCTAAAGATTTCCCAGTCCTCTAGTCTCCCACCAATCTTTACCACTTTATATGCTTTTTCCTTCAATTTGATACTCTCCCTTATTTCCTTAGATATCCACGGTCGATTTTCCCTCTTTCTACCGTCCTTCCTTTTTGTTGGTATAAACCTTTGCTGAGCACTGTGAAAAATCGCTTGGAAGGTTCTCCACTGTTCCTCAACTGTTCCACCATAAAGTCTTAGCTCCCAGTCTACCTTAGCTAGTTCTCTCATCCCATTGTAATCGCCTTTGTTTAAACACAAAACACTAGTATTTGATTTTACCTTCTCACCCTCCATCTGTATTTTAAATTCCACCATATTGTGATCGCTCCTTCTGAGAGGATCCCTAACTATGAGATCATGAATCAATCCTGTCTCATTACACAGGACAAGATCTAGGACCGCTTGTTCCCTCGTAGGTTCCATTACATACTGTTCTAGGAAACTATCGCGGATACATTCTATAAACTCCTCCTCAAGGTTGCCTTGACCGACCTGATTAAACCAATCGACACGTAGATTAAAATACCCCATGATAACTGCTGTACCATTTCTACATGCATCAGTTATTTCTTTGTTTATTGCCTGCCCCACCATAACGTTACTATTTGGTGGCCGATAGACTACTCTTATCAGTGACTTTTTTGCCTTACTATTCCTGATTTCCACCCAAATGGATTCAACCTTATCCTCCATAGCACCGATGTCATCCCTTACTATTGCCCGGATATCATCCTTAAATAACAGAGCAACACCACCTCCCTTACCATCCACTCTGTCCTTCCAAATAGTTTGATACCCTCGGATATTTAACTCCCAGTCGTGACCATCCTTTAACCATGTTTCAGTAATGGCCACTAAATCATAGTCATTCACGATGATTTGTGCCATCAACTCATTTACTTTATTCCGAATACCACGAGCATTCAGGTAAAGTACACTTATATTGTTTTTTTTTACCTCTATTTTGAATCTTAACATCTCCAGTTTTATTCCTTTTAGTATTACTGGGCCTATTCACTGAGCTCCCCTCAGTCACTGTACCTTGTACTGTCGCCCTTTTTGATTTATGACTATGTCTCCTCTGCCTTGCACTTTTCCCCTTACTTCCTTTTGCTTCTGTCCCTGTTTTACTACCTTCCAACTTCCTGCATCAGTTCCCATCCCCCTGCCATCCCCTCTTCATAGAGTTCTAAAATAATTTTCCGGTTGAATTGAAAGTACACACTCTGCAATCAACGTTGCAGAGTGACTTCAAGGCATAAGGTTCATTGTCAAGTTCAGCAACAATCAGACAACTTTGGACCTTCACTCTCATAGTTGGATATGTAATTTCCATAATGAAAATCACTTGTTCCAACATGTGTGTCCTGTACTGATGGATAGACCACATTTTCCCATTTATAATCAGTGATGCAACCCTATCCAACAATTGGAAGGAAATATATCAGAATGTCAGGACGAAGCACGAGGACAAAGAATATACCCTCATATTCTTAGATTCTTTCACTTTCCTCAGGAAAAAATGCCTTTTCCTAGCAGGGTTATTCCTGTGCTGAAGGCCATCTGATTGAGGCAGTCATGAGTGAGTCCCATTGTGCAATGGCCCTCATATACAAAAACAGAAAAAGCTGGAAAAACGCAGCAGGTCAGGCAGTACCTGTGGGGAGAGAAACAGAGTGACAGAAACTGAGTTCATGACATATTGGACTCGAAAGGTTAACTTTATTTCTCTCTCCACAGGTACTGCCTGACCAGCTGCGTTTTTCCAGCACTTCCTGTTGTTATTTTAGGTTTCCAGCATGCATAGTACTTTGCTTTTGTTTAAGTGTTTTAGTCCAATCCTGACTCCCCAGGGCTGGATTTTCGGTTCTCGCCCACGAGGGGTTATGTGGCGAGGAAGGCATCCAATCGGCTGGAATAGTAGCGGGTGAAGGCCCCACCACATTCTCACCTCCTCCCCGATGAAGTCTGTAGTGGGGAGGTTCATGATCTGCCTTCCTATACTGCTGTCAATTGATGTTCTTAAAGAGCAATTAATGCCCAATTAAGAGCACCCTCCAGTCGCTGGCAGAATTAACCCAGTGGTAGGCAGGCCTATTACTACGTGGACAGCATGGCATGCAAACCTGTGCTTGTGGGGCATGCTCAGTGGATCCATTGATCAAAGGCACTCAGTGCTTGATTGCGGGTCCAACATGAGGAATGTGGGCCCTTGCTGAGCGCCAGCCTATACCCCTGCTGCTGACTTCCCCCAACTCACAAATCCCTTCCCACCATTATCTCTGGCCTGGGTGTCTTTGTGATCCAGACCCTCTGATGGGTGTCGGTCCAGCAGAAGCCACCGCCTCCGCCAGTGGCATTGCCGAACAAAAGAGCGCCCAGCCTCCAATTGGCCAGCAGCTCTCAGTAGGTGGGACTTCTGACCACCAGGGTCCTGATTGAAGACCAACTGGTGGCCTGTTAATTGCGAGATTGGCTCATGATTTGGCAAACCTTCCCCAAAGGAGGCAACATGGGTCTTGTGAGGATATATAAACTTATTGAGTCTGAGGTAATGGTAGCTCCCCACAATTAACTCAGCAGTATTAAAACCTCTGGCAAACTGCCAATATTGATAAATAGAACACTTCTTCAAAAATGTTATCAGACAATGGTAGTGACCCCAGACAGTGTGAACCCAGTCACACTCTGAATTAAGCTGGACCAACCATGTACCTCAACTGGACGAATGAAATGCTACCGTGTGTTTATACTGGATGGAAATGAAAAATGAAATGAAATGAAATTAAATGAAATGAAAATCACTTATTGTCACAAGTAGGCTTCAAATGAAGTTACTGTGAAAAGCCCCTAGTCGCCACATTCCAGCACCTGTTCGGGGAGGCTGGTACAGGAAGTGTCTACACTCACCATCCCCTTGGTCTCTGATGAATAATCACTATTGGGAGTAGATCATTTACCTCACCTTGTACTTGATGATTTTTGTCCATGGATATCTTCCCTCCCATTCCAGGGTGTCGTAGTAGCACAGTGGTTAGCACAGCTTCAGGGTCCCAGGTTCGATTCCTGGCTTGGGTCACTGTCTGCACGGAGTCTACACGTTCTCCCCGTGTGTGCGTGGGTTTCCTCCGGGTGCTCCGGTTTCCTCCCACAGTCCAAAGATGTGCAAGTTTTGGTGGATTGGCCATGCAAAATTGCCCTTCGTGTCCAAAAAAAGTGAGGTGGGGTTACTGGGTTATGGGAATAGGGTGGAGGTGTGGCCTTAATTAGGGTGCCCTTTCCAAGTGCCGGTGCAGACTCGATGGGCCGGATGGCCTCCTTCTGCACTGTAAATTCTATGATTCTATGAAGATAGTGTCAATCCTAGCATCACCACACTGTACTCCTTGACAGAGTTGCACCTTCTATCTCTGCGCTGGGAGTGATTTTAACCTAACTGACCAAAGGGGATAACCCTGAGATTGGGTGGAACATGGAAACGGAGCAGCAGGAGTTAGACGTTTGTCCCATTGAGCCTGTTCCACAATTCAATAATGTCATGGCAGACCTGGTTGTGGGCTCAGCTCTACACTCCTGTCTGCACCCCCCCACCCTTCAACCCCCTCCTCCTCACCCCCCACAATAACCCTTGCCACAAAAAACTCTGTTGAAGCGTCTTGAATAAAATCAAAGACCCAACTTCCATTACTCTCTATGGAAGCAAATTCCACAGACTGACAACCCTTCGGCAGAAAACATTTCTCCTTATCTCTGTATTAAAAAGAAATCCTCTTATTTTTAAACAATGTC
This sequence comes from Scyliorhinus canicula, assembly GCF_902713615.1. Classification (NCBI taxonomy): domain Eukaryota; kingdom Metazoa; phylum Chordata; class Chondrichthyes; order Carcharhiniformes; family Scyliorhinidae; genus Scyliorhinus; species Scyliorhinus canicula. The sequence continues at coordinate 41,738,814 of NC_052165.1, read as the reverse complement.
CACTAGTTTTAGTCTTTCCCACAAGAGGAAACATTCTCCTGGTATCTACCCTAACAAGTCCCCACAGGATCTGATATATTTCAATCAGATCACTTCTCATTTATCGAAACCCTAACCTGTTTAACCTTTCCCTGTAAGACAACTCATCCCAGGAAGAGTCCAGTACACCTTCTCTGAATTGCTTGCAAAGCAATTACAACCTTTATAAATAAGGAGTCCAAATCTGCATACAGTACTCCAGATGTGGGGTAGAATTCTCCTGTGCGGGGATCAAGTCCGCATGCCGGCGGGAAAACCAGCACGAACCACTGCGGCATCACCTGCCCCGAAAGTGAATTCTCCGCACTTCCGGGGGCTAGGTGGATGCTGGAGGGGTTGGTTCCGCGCCAGCTGGCGACGAAGGGAATGCGTGAGTTAGCACATGCGCCAAAGGGCTTGCATGATCTCACGCATGCGCAGAACCGCCAGCGTGGTTCCGCTCATGCGCAGACCAGCCTGCGTATTCTGGCGCATGCGCAGGAGGTTGCCTTCATCACGCCGACCATGGCGGTGCCCTACAGGGGCCAGTGCAGAAGGAAGGGCCAGGCCACCGTGCCCCCCCCCCCGGGGTCGGATCCCCCCGCATAACCCTCCCCGCCAAGGACCACACCAGCCGACTTACCTGCCAGGTCCCGCTTTGTGGGACCATGTCTAATCCACGCCAGCGGAACTGGCCAGAAATGGACGGCCGCTTGGCCCATTGGGCCTGGAGACAGGTTTAGCACAGTGGGCTAAATAGCTGGCTTGCAATGCAGAACAATGCCAGCAGCACCGGTTCAATTCCCGTACCGGCCTCCACGAACAGGCACGGAATGTAGCGACTAGGGGCTTTTCACAGGAACTTCATTGAAGCCTACTTGTGACAACAAGTGATTATTATTATTATTATTATTAATTCCTACTCCAAACCTGAACACAAAAATCCAGGCCGACACACCCCACCCTTTCTCCCTACTCCTGCGCCAGTACTGAGGGAGTGTTGTACTGACAGAGATGCCATCCTTCAGATGATGTATCAAATCTTGTCCTCACCTGTTCTTTCAGGTGGATCCCATGCCACTATGTTGAAGTAGAGCAGGGGAGTTCTCCCCAGTGTCCTGGCCAATATGTATCCCTCAGTCGACATCACAAAAACAGAATCCCCACTCATTACCACATTGCTGTTTGTGAGAGCTTGCTATGCACACATTGGGAGCCACATTTCCTACATTACAATAGTGATATCTCTTCACAAAGTACGTCCGAGACTGTAAAGCACTTTGGGGCAATTTGTGCTCAAGAAAAGCACTATATAATTGTAAGTCTTTCCTTCTTTCATTTATATCCTGTCCAATATTGCTCTTCAGTGATTTAGGCAGTGTAATTTCACTTGAGGTCCACCTAATTCCATCATTTCCCAATTAATATTTCCCCCTGTGTAACCAATGAAGAACTATCCCGAGATTGATGAAAGCTCCCAAGTGCCAGTGTTACCTCTGCCAGTGGATGCCAATGGGCAATGGGCTTTCGAGGGTATGCCAACATTTCATTCCAGTGATCTCGTCCAAGCCCTTCGGCATCATGTCCTACACGGTTTACCCCAATAACCTCATTGTGACCGACCCTGCAGATGGGAAGAAGAAACTTATTGTTAGAAAGCAGGAATGTAACAGTGAGGTGAAAGGCAGGAGCCACACAATGTGAAAAAAAAAATTCTTCTTAACGGTATGCATTTTTGGACATTGCTGAAAAGAGAGACATTTTATTGAAGCTTTGTGTCTTGCACTCATCAGGACAATCAGTGCCGATTGGTTGGAAAGTCATCTCTGATTGGTCTAGTCATTGCCATAGAGAAAGCCACAGGGAACTAAAGACCTCTCAACCTCATAGATAACTCAAAACATCCAGAAAACTTGAATGTGTTCCTTTTATCTTGCAGAGAACAGGTCTTTGTGTATGGAAGTATGTTGCTTCTTGCAAGTGTAAATGAGCCATGTTTTGAGCTGCATTGATTATCTTAAATCCATTGTTAATGTAGCACTTAGCGCACTCAGGATTGTTCAGCAAGTGCTGCCCACTCACGGAAGCACATCTAACACCAGATGTTTTGTCTTGCATTTTGCAACCATGGGTTGGTTGAGTACAGTCTGTACTCTGCCTCTTATTAACAACCAATGGAACAGACTGTTTGATTTGTTCAGCCAATCATTGGATGAACACTCTGCGCACCTGGCATCTGGCAGTGACATTCAACACAACATTGCTCAATTGTATGGAAGAGTGTACATCTTTCTGAACTGACGGAAACATCCTATTTGTAGAAAATACCACTCATGTGGCCGCTGTATAGTGGCAGCATGAAACGGCTTGCTTAACCAGTGATTAATGTTCTCTCCTATACAAAGTTGTGATAATTTGAAATTTGACATTTTTGCATTTGTTCTGATGGGGTAAGATGAAAAGTTTCAGCAACTTGTCTCTCTTTTCAGCAAGATTCACCAAGTGTTTCAATCCCAGGGATGGGAAAATCCCAGAATGGAATCCTGACTCAAAAGACCTAACTATTTACTTAATATAACATGGAGGAACAGAGTCACACAACATTAGTTTTAACAACAAGATCAAAAATGATTAAACATGAAAGTTGGATTATTATAAAATATTCCTTTACTCCCCCCTTATTTTAACAGTCACACATACGTTTTAGGATTAACATGGATTACAAAATACATCTTAATCCACAATGGTTTAATTAACACAAAGTTACTTTTAAGCACACAAGATGACTGTGGCCAAATACATGTACTCCACTCTGAACCCCAAGAGAATGTTTCTGGATGTTTTCTCAGATGGTTACCCACTCCCCAAAACACAGTTTAAAATTTTGTCTCATACCATGCTTTCCTTTAGCCATTTGCATTCCGAAATCCAGATCAGATTTTCCAAACAACACTTTAAAACAACGCATCCACTCCATTTTTAACAGCAAATCCAGTCCAGGATTTTACACCAACCCATTTAGGATTTATTTGTCTTGACTGCTGTGCAAACAATTGTTTTAACTCTCAATTCCCAGAACATATTAAAATGGCAGCAGACATTTGATTTACCTTTGAAGACCACTGTCCCACTTTAAATCTGGCCACTGCAATTGTCTATTTAACTCAGAACACATTGTTTACTCTTCCTTGAATTCTTCTGAACCATACCTTGGTCTTTGTTCACTTAACTCCAGACTTCTTGGACAGTTTAATGTCTCTAGTTTCCTTAAGCAGCTTTACATTAGATTTCTGCATCTGATTTCTTATTTATTACTCCATTGTATAGCTTTTCTTCTAGCAAGGCTGAGAGAGATGTTTCCTCTTCCTTCTAAAACCAATTGCTTCCAGCACAGCTGTAAGAGCTGCCTTCTCTTTCACTACCTATCTCCAAATGCAATAAAACACACTTAAAACTATAACTTATATCTAGGGGGATCCTCCAGCCTCCTAGCTATGTGTTTCTCAGCGGTGGTAGGTGATGCACCATTCGCTGGCAGCAGGATTCTCTGTTCCCGAGACTGTCAATAGGAATTACCATTGAAGCCACCCCACACCACGAGAAATCCATGGGCGGGGTGCGCTGTTGGCAAGTCTTGTGAATCCTGGCACCAGTGATCAGCTGGAGAATTCCTGCCGTACTGTTCACAATACAATTGGTAACAACGCAGAGAGTATCATGCACAGCGTGTATAGAGAGGTGGTCACAATATAGGCTAAGACGCCACAGCAAGAAGGGAATAAGTAACCAGCAGGCAGATAAAGAGGGCTAGACAGGCAGTGCAGTAACCCTCTGTGGCTACTCCCCTGCAAAAAAGATATACTGCTTTGGATACTGTTGGGGGAACTGGCCTCTCAGGGGAAAGCAGTAGTAGCCAAATTCACTGTACCACGGCTGACTCAGCTGCACAGGGAGAAGTCAAAAGTATGGGAATGCAATAGTTATAGGGGACTCAATTACAGGGGAATGAATTGATGTTTCTGTGTTCGCAAACAAGACTCCAGGATGGTATGTTGCCTCCCTGGTGCTGGGGTCAAGGACGTCTCAGAACAGTTACAGGACATTCTGTCGGGGGACGGTGAACAGCCAGTGGTCGTAGTACACATTGGTACAAATAAGTTGAAAAGTAGGACCTCAAATATAGTGATCTCAGGATGACGAGCAGTGCGATGTGCTAGTCAGAGCAGAAATAGCAGGGTCTATCGAATGAATACATGGCTGAAGAGGTGGTGCGAGGGGTTTGGTTTCAGATTCCTGGGACATTGGGACCCGTTCTGGGGAAGTGAGACCAGGACAAACTGGACAGGTTGCACCTGGGCAGGACTGGGACTGATGTCCGAGGCAGAGTGTTTGCAGAGGGTTTAAACTAAAATGACAGGTGGATTGTTGGTAAACTAAACAATGAGTCAGAGGAAGCGGAAACAAGGGTCAGAACAAAAGACAGAAAGGGGAATAAGAAAAGTGATAGGCCGAGAAAATAGGTCAGAATCAAACAGGGCCACAGTGAAAAATAATGGAAATGGGACAAACGGACTTTGCACCTTCATGCTCAGAGCATTCATAATAAAATGATGTAACAAATAGATGTAAATGGGTATAATATAGTCAGGATTACAGAGACATGACTGCAGAGTGACCAGGATGGGAACTGAACATCCAGACAAAAGTAAAAGGCAGTGGGGTTGATTGCTGGATGAAGAAGAAATTAATGCAATGCAATAGTGAGGAGGATATTAGCTTTGATGATGTGGAATCTGTATGGGTAGAGCTGAGAAACACCAAGGGGCAAAACACAGTAGTTGGGGTTGTATATAGACCCCCAAACTTCAGTGGTGATGTTGGGAAAGTTATTAAACAGGAAATCAGAGATGCATGCGATAAAGGAACATCTGTAATTTTGGTGAATTAATCTGCATATAACGATGCCAGTGAGGAGGAATTCCTGGAGTGTATACGGGGTGGTTTTCTGGACAAATAGGTTGAGGAACTAACTAGGAAACAGGCCATTCTAGACTGGGCATTGTGTAATGAGAAAGGAATAATTGGCAATCTAGTTATGTAAGGCCCATTGGGAATGAGCGACCATAATATGATAGAATTCGTCATGAAGATGGAGAGTGACATAGTTAATTTTGAGACTAGGATCCTAAATCTAAATAAAGGAAACTATGATGGTATGAGGCTCGAGTTGGCTATGATGGATTGAGGAACGTTACTTGAAGGAATGATGGTGGATAGGCAATGGCAAACATTCAAAGAGCGCATGGGTGAACTATAACAATTCTGCATTAGTGTCTGGCACAAAAATAAAACAGAAAAGGTGGCCAAACCATTGCTTACAAGGGAAATTAGAGATACTATCAGATACAAGGAATTGGCCAAAAGAAATGGTAGACCTGAGGATTGGGAACAGTTCAGAATTCAGCAAATGAGGACAAAGGGATTGATTAAGAAGGGGAAAATAGAATATGAAAGTAAGCTTGCGGGGGACATGAAAACTAACTGTAAAAGCTTCTACCAATATGTGAAGAGAAAAAGATTGGTGTAAACAAATGTAGGTCCCTTACAGTCAGAAACTGTGGAATTTATAATGGTGAACAAATAAATGGCTGACCAACTAAATACATACTTTGGTTCTGTCTTCACAAAGGAGGACACAAATAACCGACCAGAAATGTTGGGGAACACAAGGTTCTGTGAGAGGAAGGAACCGGAGGAAATCAGTAATCGTAAGGAAATGGTGTTGGGGAAATTGATGGGATTGAAAGCCAATACATCCCCAGGGTCTGATAATCTACATCCCAGAATACTTAAGAAACTGGCCCTAGAAATAGTGAATGCATTGGTGGTCATCTTCCGAGATTCTATAGACTCTAGAATAGTTCCTACAGATTGGAGAGTAGTAAATGTAACCTAAACCCGGAGGTAGAGAGAAAACAGAATATGATAAACCTGGTGGCATGATGTTGGTAGTGAGGAAAAATGCTGGGGTCCGTAATAAAAGATTTAATAGCCATACACTTGGAAAACAGTTACAGGATCGGACAGAGTCAGCATGGATTTACGAAAGGAAAATCATACTTGACAAATCTACTGGAATTCTTCAAGGACATAACTAGTAGAGTTGATGATGGCGAGCCGGTAGATGTGGTTAATTTGGACTTTCAGAAGTCTTTTGACAAGGTCCCACATAAGAGATTAGTGTGTAAAATTAAAGTGCATGGAATTGGAGACATTGTATGGCACAGCAGTTAGCTCTACTGCCTCACAGCGTCTGCGACCCGGGTTCAATTCCGGCCTTGGGTGACAGTTTGTGTGGAATTCGCACATTCTCCCCGTGTCTGCGTGACAGGGGAACGGGCTGTGGGGCCGGGGTGACCTCCCAAAGGACTGGAGCGGTGCTCAAGCACAGCCTGCAAGGCAGCCATCTTGCTGCATACCCCACTGACCATCCATCTTGGCCCCTGGTTCTGCAGACTGACACTGGCCGTATGGGACCCCCACCCTTGCACCCCAGTCTCCGCCATACCCCGCTCGCTTCCCCGACTGCAACCCGCTGGCGGGGTATCAGGCAGCCCACTAAAGGGCAATGCCTACTGTAGCCCCTACAAGGGCACTAGGCAGGAGCCACGGTGCGTACCGCTGTCATGGGCAGCGCAGCTGACGGTATGCCAGGCAGCAGGGATGGGCACCAGAGGTTACTACGGTGCCAGACAATGACGGGACTAAGGGTGTGGACATGGGGGGTTCATGCGGAGGAAGAGCTTGCAGTGCCAACTGAGGCCACCATATAGCCCGGTTGACCTGGTTGGGCATGGGGGTACACACCATGCCAACATGTCGGCCTTTCAACCCATGCAGACAATGGATATTGGAATTCAACGAGCAGTGGTGGCCTTCCTGCTAGTCACCGCAGCCCTGGGGATGTCCTGTGGCTGTACAAGCTGGAGCTGCTCGAGAAGGAGCAGAAAGCTGCAGCAGCCGAGCATGCTGCAGAGGGACAGGTGGCAGCCTCCCAGGTTGGAGAGCTGCTGAACAGGATGGTGCGATGGGCGAGGCGCAAAGGAGGCGCTGCATGAGGCCTCAAGTGTATTGGCAATGCCTGTCATTCAAGGGCCTACCGGACCGGACATGCTGTCAAAGACTGTGGCTGAGCAGGGACACATACCTGCCAGATGATGGCATACCTGGCACCGCAGGGGAATGGGGTAAGGACACCCGCTCCTGGTGGCCATCAAGGTGATGGTCGGCAAAACCTTTACGCAACAGGGTCCTTCCAGGTGCCGAGTGGGGACCTGTCCGGGATCTCACAGACCTCAGTGCACAAGTGCACCCATGCCTTCATGGAGGCCCTATATGCCTAGTCGGCTCAATACATCCATTTCAATGTGGACCAAGCCCACCAGCATGCCCCAGGTCCAGGATGTAATCGACAGATGTATGTCCCCCTATGGGCACCTGCGGCTAACAGACCCCGCTACATAAACTGAAAGGGGTTCTACTCGTTGAATGTACAGCTGCACATCATTCACCTCTGCACCCTACTATAGCCGTGCAGTGTCCACAACACCTTCATCCTGGCACACTCGACGATTCCTGACATGTTCGAGATGCACCCCCTTTCCTGGCTGGGGGGTTGGCTCCTGGGTGACAGGGGTTATCCGCTGCGATCGTGGCTGATCGTGGTCCTTCACAACATCGCGCAGCAGAGGGGCAATGTGCTGGAGGAAGAGGAGGAACACCAGGTCTCATCCGACAAAGAGGATGCGGAGGAGGGGAAGGATGGGCCGGACATGGGGCCTAGGCAGCCAGGGGAGACCGCACGACATGTGTGCCAGGGTCAACACACATGGGACGCTTTGATCGCATCCAGGTTCACTGACTGGTTGGGGGAGGGGGGAAACTGGCTAAGGGCACAGACACCGCAACCCACCTCCACAACCCCCACCTCCCCCGTCCCCTTTCGCCCCCGGCCACCCCCTCACCTGCAAGCCCCTCCATCATACATACCCCCCGCACTACAGGGTGCGAGCCCTGGGTTCGCAGTTACACCGGGTCTGGTTCATGGAATGATGATGACAACCCGCTCTGCGATGAGCTATGCTACTCCACATCATTTGACAACATCTGACTCCTGCCCACGGTAGCACTTTCCACTGGGTGATCCCGACATGCGAGCTGGCGATTCCATCACGCGGTCCCATCGAATCCCTGGGTGACAGTGAGGAGCCCAGGCCACCCACATCGTCCACCCATTTCACAAACCCCCCCCTACACAAACCCTACCCGCACCCGGCCAGGCCAGACCTGCCCACCCCTCTGACAGCCCCCACCCCACCCCCCACCTCCCTACACCCCCCCCGGCCAGGCCAGACCTGCCCACCCCTCTGACAGCCCCCACCCCACCTCCCTACCCCCTACACGCCCCCCGGCCAGGCCAGACCTGCCCACCCCTCTGACAGAGTACAGAGGCAGGTTGTAACAGTCGAACAGGTGTTTAATGTGCCCTAGTCCCCACCACTAATCTGTGTCCTGCACCCATGGCAACTTACCGAGTGTCTAACTTTCTGGCCTTACAGGCCCTAATGCTACATCTCGGTGGATCCCAGACAGTACATCGGGAAAGGAGGCGCCCTGTGATCTGGGTCCCCATTGGCGGACATCTTCTGGGACAACTGGTCCTGTATGGACTGGGCTGCTCGGGTGTCCATGCGCTGTGGTGTGGTGCCGCCCTGTTCTGCTGGATGGCCACCAGATGCGCCAGGGACAGGAGAGGCGGAGTCCGAGGTCCTGCAGTGTTCTGGCACCTCCCCTGCGCAAGTCACCACATGGGACCATCACCTCCTCCTCCCTCGGGGTGCCCAATAGCCCCTGGGTTACTCCATGGGACAGGGTGTGAGCGGAGCTATCCCATGAGGCTCCCCTGCCACCTGCTACTGCCAGTCCTAGAGGCCTACTCTGGTCTCGTCCAGGGTCTGCATGTTCGCGGCCATGAAGCACAGGGAGTGGATTGCGCCACATCACCCATTGACTACGCTACCAACTTTTGGGTCTGTGTTACATTAGCCAGTGACTGTGCCATCTCCCTCTGGGGCTGGGCCATCTCCTTTGTGTCTGCACCACGTCTGCCAGCGCCTGGGCAATGCCACCGACATTCCGAGCCATGACCTTCTGTAACTGGGACACGCTCAGAAGCGCCGCAGCAATTTCCAGATGGCTGTCGCACATGGGTGGCAAACCTGTCCTAGGTCTCGGTTTAGGATTATATTTCCTGGAGTTTATAAGAATGAGGGGGTATCTTATAGAAATCTTGAAAAGTCTAACAGTACTAGAGAGGGTAGATGCAGGAAGGGTGTTCCTGACGCGGGAAGTCCAGAACCAGGGGTCACTGTCTAAGGATACGGGGTAAACCATTTTGGACTGAGATGAGGAGAAATTTATTCACCCAGAGACTGGCGTGCCTGTGGAATTTTCTACCGCAGAAAGCAGCTGAGGCCAAAATATTATGGCCGGGATTTTCCGCCGGCTGCCGCTGGAATTGGGAAATGAGATTGAGCGGAAAACCGGTTTTGACGCTAAAATCGTGCCAGACGCCGGTTGCACGCCAAATTGCAATTCTCCGGTGCCTCAAAAGCAGCATCAATGCATTCCACTCCGCACAACCTGGAAGCACTGTTGGCATATCATTATTGGGCATGAGCCAGTATTCTCCAGGGTCTACGCAATGCTCCGCCTCCTCTAGGGCAAATTCCCCATGGCGAGCTTCACTTGTCCTTTTAGAAATCGTGAAACTGGCGCTGTGGCTGCTGGGGGAGTGAGAGGGGGTACGGAAAGTGTCCAACATCGCCATAGTTTGCTGACAGTTGTGCTGCTGGCTGGGGGGGCTTCTGCTAGGGCCGGGAGGGGGTTGGGGGAGAGTAGTGGAGAATGGCCAGGAGTTGGGCTTTGGGGTCGGGGTGGACACCACGGAACACCATTGCTGCAGCCGACAAGGCAGCCATGCAGCTTCACACGTCGCTGACTGCCCACTGTGAACTTAGGGCCAGAGATGTTATGGGTGTCTCCCCAGGCCACCCCCCCCCCTCCCCCACCTCCAGGAGCCCTCTGGCCCCAGCTGACCCATCGGTGGGATGGGTATGCTCCAGCGCAGCCAGTACCATCTTGTTGTCTGGGATGAGCGTGTGTGGTGATTGTAATGTGTATATGCAGCTGAGCTTGTCAGCCTCCCGAGTGTCAAACTGGCGAATCCAGCAGTGTTTCTAATTGGAATTCATTGGGCGGCATTGTCCGACCCCCCCCACCGGGTCGGAGAATCGCCGGGGGTCAGCATGAATCCCGCCCCCGCCACCCTCTGAATTCTCTGGCCACCCGCCTCGGAGAATGGCAGGGACCGGCACGACGCAATGGCCCCGGGGATGGCCAAATTCTCCGGGCCGTGGTGGCCCGCAGTCCCGCCTGTTTAACGAGGGTCCCACCGGCGTAAATCAAGCTTGGTCCCTACCGGTGGGACCCAGCTCCGTGGGCAGCCTCCGTGGTCCTCGGGGGGGGGGGGGGGGGGGGGGCGATCTGGCCCCAGGGGGGCCTGTGCCGTGGGGGAACTCTATTCCTCCGCATCGGCCGCTGTGGTCCTCCGCGATGGCTGATGCGAAGATGAACCTCCCTTGCATGAGCCGGGATGATGCCAGCACACGCTGGCGCTCCCGCGCATGCACCAACTCGCGCCGGCCGGCGGAGGCCCTTCAGCGGCAGTTGGCGTGGCACCAAGCCGCTTCCCCGCCGACCGAAGGGGCGCAAACCACTCCGGGGCGGGCCTAGCCCCTGAAGGTGCGTAGGATTCATCCGACGTCGGAGTGGTTCACGCCACTCCTCGACGCCGTGACCCCCCGCCTCGCCGGGTAAGGGAGAATCCCGCCCATTGTGCTCCACATGGCGCCGGTGCTAGCCCCTCAGCCATCGCTGAATCGGCACAGGTGCGGCGCCAGTTTTGCTGTTGTAGAATTCCATGAATCCTGTCCCGGGGTCAACATTAGTCTCAGGAATGGAGAATTCCGCCCTATATGTTTTCAAGATTCAGAGCTTGGGTAAAAGGGATCAATGGATATGGGGGGAAGCGGGAACATGTTACTGAGTTGGATGATCAGCTATGATCATAATGAATAGCAGAATAGGCTTATAAGGTCAAATGGTCTATCAGGCTCCTGTTTTCTATGTTTTTATGTCACCACCTTCAGCAACCACAGCCTTAGATCTTCCCAAAACAAAAAGGGACCTCACCAACCTGAGCAACCTTGGTGGGATCAGCACCATGTCCTCAAAAAGGAACATCCTGAGGCTAAAGGTGATTAACATTGCTATCGCAGGCTTTCCATCCTTGGAAATATTTGTCTTTTTAAATGGAAACAATCCCCACCATGTTATTTTCTGGCACCTAGCCAGGCCTTCATTGTTGCAGATTGCTAACTTTGGTGAATAATCTATATATGCAGCAGGGAAAATGGTAAAACAGCTGGAAGGGAAACTCACCGATCATAGTCCATGACTGTAATCGAGAGGCTGATTTGATCCATACTCTCTGGAGGAATGTCAAAGATGATGGCCTCATTGTAAACCGGGTTGAGAGTGTTCTTCTTTGTGGTGGTTTTTCGCTTTTTCAGTCTTCGTCCATCGCAAATTAAAGACACTTTAACATACGGGTCTGAAAGATGAACAGGTATTTTTACTGCGAAGAGCACTCACCTCCAGCTCTGCCCCCAAAGATTACTCCACCATGTACAAGTCAGGAGTAACCTTCGCTTGCCTGGATTTTCAGACCCCTTCCTGGCCTTGTCCCTCTTTATCTCAGTGATCGCCTCCAAACCCTACAACCCTCCAAGATCTCTGCGTACATCTAATTCTGGCCTCGAGTGACCCTGATTTAATCGCTCGACTGCTGGTGGCCATTCCTTCAGCTTCCTGGGCCCAATCTCTGGAATTCCCTCCTTGACCCTCTCCTTCTCCTGCTCACTTTCCTTCTTCAAACCTGCCTCATTGACCAAGCTTTTAGTTTTCTGCTCACGTGGCTCAGTCTTGGATGAATAACACTCCTATAAAGCGCCTTGGATTGTTTGCACATGTTAAAGGCGCTATATAAATGCAAACTATTGTTGTTGGATGAGTGCAGCTCCAAAAACATTCAAGTAGTCTGCTTGATTGGGACCCTTCCTCTTCAGTTATCGGCCCGAAGTCAAGTCTGACCCACAGCACCACGACCTCCACCATAGGCAGGGTAAGGAGGCAGGTCCCAAATCCACCCTAACCGGAACAGGGGTCTAATCCTATCTGTTGGCACCAATCTGGACCAATATGACTGTCCAGCCAACCAGCCCCCCAAGGAGTTGCTCAGGCAACATCCACTTTTCCTTGCATGTTGCAGCTTGGAGCTATGGATAGTGATGGTAGAGGCTCCAACTTTCTTTCTGCCATATGGCTGACCAGGAATCACTCCCGCTATTAACGCCTGCCATTGATGTTTGAAGGATTTACAAGCTGATAATCAACCTGTTTGGCCTCATCCCTTGGCTATCAGGTCCTGAGGTCGGACTTGAACCTAGAGATTCTGGTTCAGAGGCAGTGATACTACTGGTTTAGCTCACTCAGCTAAATCGCTGGCTTTTAAAGCAGACCAAGCAGGCCAGCAGCATGGTTCGATTCCCGTACCAGCCTCCCCGGACAGGCGCCGGAATGTGGCGACTAGGGGCTTTTCACAGTAACTTCATTGAAGCCTACTCGTGACAATAAGCGATTTTCATTTCACTGAATTTTCACTCTGCCACCAGACCTCCTATTGGCACCCCATCCACCAGTTTAAACATTTACTACCCCCACCACTTGTTCATCATGTCTACAGAATGGGGGCAGCATGGTAGCACAGTGGTTAGCACAGTTGCTTCACAGCTCCAGGGTCCCAGGTTCGATGTCTGGCTTGGGTCACTGTCTGTGCGGAGTCTGCACCCCCCCACCCCCCTCTTCCCCATTGTCTGTGAGGGTTTCCTCCGGGTGCTCCAGTTTAGGTTAGGTGGATTGGCCGTGCTAAATTTCCCTTAGTGTCCAAAAACGATTAGGTGGGATTGCTGGGTTAAGGGGGTAGGGTGGAGGCATGGGCTTGGGTGTGGTGTTCCTTCCAAGAGTCGGTGCAGACTCGATGGGCCAAATGGCCTCCTTCTGCACTGTAAATTCTGTGATTCTATGAATGCACAGAATTCATTGCAGTATATCGCCAAGGCCCCTTCAGCAGCAATTTCCAAACTCGTGACCTCCGTTGTCGTGAAGGGCAAGGGCACCAGGAGCATGGGATCACCATCACTTGCAAGTTCCCTTTCACGTAATACAAAAATCCAACTTGGAGCTACATCGTTGCTCCTTCACTATCACTGGATCATAATCCGGGAATTCCTTCCCTGACAGCATTGTGTGTGTACCTACACCAGATGGACTGCAGGTTCAAGAAACTGACGCGCCACCACATTCTAAGGGAATTTCGGGGTTGAGTAAGAAATGTTGGCCTTGCCAGTGTTGCACAGAACTCAAAATGACTTTTTTGTATAAAGCAAAGACCTCTAGTGCGCACTGACAATTTTAAAATCCATCCACACAGCCAATAATGTGGAACTTGCTGCCTACAAGGGTGGTGGAAGCAGATACAACAAATGATTTCAACAGGAAATTAGCCACCTGAGGGAAATTAACTAACAGTGTTATGGAGATAGAGCAGGAAATGGGACTAACTAGATTGCTTTGCAGAGAACAACTTGGGCTTGATGGGCCAAATGACTTTCTGTGCCGTAATGAATCTATGACTCAATAGCATTTCTATCAGGTCACTTTTTCCTGCCATTCACCTTTGCAACGCTCCCTGAATTAATTTGTTTTATTCCAAATGGCTCCTCCCCCAGCCCTGCCTGGAGTTCTGTTTCTTTGACAGTCGTACCAGAGAATCCTGTAATGTCCATGGCTTTAAGGTTCCTGCATTTAATGACGGTCAGTGTCATTCGACCAGCTGTTGGAAGGTAGCAAAGAGAAAACATAATCTCCCCTAAATCCACGCTTTCCTAACAGAAGAGAAAAAAAGAATTAAAGCGACACTTTTAACATCTCCAAGGTATTGACCTTTCAGTTCCTTTCAGAGGTAGTGAACTCAATCAATGATTTAAAACTTAAAAGGAATTATTCACCAAAAAGAATACCTGATTCGTCACACTGCTTGTCCAACATCCTTGAAAAAAAAAAGCAAAATACTGCAGATGCTGGAAATCTGAAATAAAAACAGAAAGTTCTGGAACTACTCAACAGGTCAGGCAGCAGCTGTGCCAAGAAAAAGTGAATTAATGCTTTGAGTCAAACATGACTCTCCTTTGGAACCTGTCAGTTCTGAAGGAGAGTCATATTCGACTTGAAACATCAACTTTGTTTCTCTCCCAACATATGCTAACTGACCTGCTGATTATTTTCTGTTATCTTTATGACAAAACTTTCAATCACCTTCCCTAATATCTCCTTATGTGGTTCGCTCCTGTGAAGCGCCGTGGCATCTTTTACATTAACGGAATAAATAAACATTTATATCGTGCCTTAGGATGTTCCAAAGTTCTTCACAGTCAGTGAGTTGTTTCTGAAGTGTAGATTCTATGGTTTTGTAGCCAAACCAAAGAATCAACATGAACATAACAAGTTCCCATGGACGGTGTTGGTATTGGTTTGCAGCGTGATGTTGGCTTGGACAAATAAAATGTTCTACATAGAGCTACGGGTTCAAGTGTGTCTATGGTTTAACATATCACTGCAAGAATGGGGAGGGTATAACTGCGCACAAACAGGGCAATAGCCAATCAGCCGCCCTCCCAACCCCCAATCTTTAAACTCTAAATTTGGGCAATAGCCAATCAGCAGTCCTTTTCTAACCTCTAAAACCAGAAAATAGTCATTAACAGCCCTTTTTTAAACTCTTGAGATAGCCAATGGTAAGGACTTCATACGACTTCACATAGGCAGATAACAATTGACCTATTTACTCGCAATACTACAATTACACGACTCCTCACTGTTATATTATACTTTGTGGTAATATGTCATTATTCCTTGCCTTGTGATCCGAATGGTCGGATGAGTGATGATAAAGAAATCACCAATCTTAATATTGAAGCAAAACTAATTTATTGAATAATTATTAAATTAAATAGAGTTTGCACACTCTGCAGAACTATAACTATTAATAAAGTAAGGTTGAGTCTGTTAAACAGTAATTTATAATCTAGTATTAACTAACGATGTCCTCGTGCTACTTCTCTCTAATCTAAACTACTCCTTGAGCTGTGATCAATACCTCTCCTCTGCTAACACGCTACCCAAGATTCCCTGAGGTCTGATATTTATATTGGGAAATGGTGGTGCCCCCTAGTGTTTGAATTACACTGAGATGTAATAATTAACCATTCACTGGCGTACCTATATACATATCCTCCCAATTAGCGGGGGGGGGGGAGTAGCCTCTGCCCACGCCCCCCCCCCCTCCCCAATCGCCTGGGGAGTTCATATTCCAAGGTGCAGGAGGGGAACCATATACAATATAGGGTTTGGCCCCTGAGGGGGCCAACAACACTAAAATTGGGCAATAGCCATTTCCCCCTTTTCATGCCCAAATTTCTTTTTTATTTAAATAACTCCAATATTGTTGGTTGCCTACCACCAAATTTGCAAAATGGTTAAATATCAATTTCAGTATCACTCTTCCATTGTAGAGCACTGCAACATTGTGCTTGTGTGCTGGAGTGGGTCTTGAACCCACAAACCTCTAGACTAAGAAGCAAGCATATTACCAACTGGATACCTGGGAACATTACAGAAGGTGATAAGGTTTCCATTATTGGCAACAATCATACTCACTGTTTTGACACAAATTATGTCTCTCCAGATTGTGTCTTCTTTGGGAATGTCCATCAACTCGAACAGGTTATCCACAATTACCTCTCCAATCATGTCGTGTCTAGAAAATCGATCAAAGTCAAAAACACTGAAATGCAGCTTCCTGTTGTTGAGATGGTCTAACGGCACGGGAAACTGAAATGTCTCATTAAAGATGGGATTGAGTGTCTTTCTGTGAACTCGAGTCTGGAATTTCTTTTTCCGATCTGGCAGCAGGTAAATTTTAACGTAAGGGTCCGAGGTTCCAGAGAAGTCTTTTGCTGGCAAGTCCAAGGATTTGAGAATTGTTACAACCAAATGCTCGTTCTCATAATCGTACTTCAGAGTAAGGTTTAGCTTTCCACTGGTTTTCACATCCTCTTTCTCACCATCCTGTGAGTCGACTGACTTCTGTTTGTAGAGCTCCGGTTTAATTCGTCCGATGCTGGTAGTTGTCACTCCTCTCTGTAAACTGTCCCTTTGCAAACTGTCCCTCTGTAAACTGTCCCTCTGTGAACCATCCTTCTGCAAACTGTCCCTTTGCAAACTGTCCTTCTGCACACTATCCATGCTGAAATCAACACTCGAAACATGCATTTGCCTGGGTAAATGCCTTCTGAAGGAATTATGCCTGCAAAAGATAGATGGATCACTCCCTTATGAATCAATCTTAATATCACTGTACAGTTATTACTTTTGATTCAGATTAAATCAAAGTTGTATCAGATGCAGATTTTTCGCAAAATTTAGCATCCCCTTCTTCTCCTCAACCGACAGAAAGAAAATCTGATATCAAAATGTGTAGCTCATAAGCTTAAACTCTGTCAACACTCTTAAGAAATGATGTGGCGATGCCGGCGTTGGACTGGGGTGAGCACAGTAAGAAGTCTTACAACACCAGGTTAAAGTCCAACAGGTTTGTTTCAAACACTAGCTTTCGGAGAACTGCTCCTTCCTCCTTCCTCACCTGAGGAAGGAGCAGTGCTCCGAAAGCTAGTGTTTGAAACAAACCTGTTGGACTTTAACCTGGTGTTGTAAGACTTCTTACTGTACTCTTAAGAAAGGCAGACTTGCAGTAGGAGGGTTTTTTTTCACGATTTTAGAATGTTCCAAAGTGCTTTCCAGCCAATGAACTACTTTTGAAGTGTGGTCGTTGTTGTATTGCAGGACGTGTGGCAGGTCAACTCGAGCACAGCAAGCTCCCACAAGCAGCCATGTAATAATTACTTGTTTTAAATTTTGATTGAGGGATAAATATGGGCCACGGCACCACAGGACACACCCTCTCCCCCTCCCAGGAAACACGCAACAGGAGTTCGCTGTCGGCGGGACCAAAAGATCCTGCCAGTGGGAATGGCTGAAATATTCCGGCACTGTACTCAAATTCCTGGAGTCAGACTTCAACCCACGACCTTCTGACTCAGAGGTGAGAGTGCTGGCACTAAGGGAAAACTTTTCTGATTGACAAAAATGTGCTTTGTATAGGAAGGTCCATTTTGGTCATTTTCTGTTGTACGTGCAATCACATGATTAAACAAAATGGAGTTATTGACCAATCACAGTGATCAATCTCTATCAATGAGTCAACAACAGACCCAGACGGGAGGTGAGGAAAACTCCGAGTGATTGAGTGATTTTTGATTACAGATCCAAACACACCCGTTGCTCCCAGACAAACTCCACTCACAACATGTCATACTTTACATTACATAGTGTTCCAGAATATAAATTGGGAAGCAATCTTTCAAATTACACATGGGTGAATCAACATTTTCTGCTTCCAGCATTTCCCAGGGGTGTCTGTTCTGTAAATAGAATACTCGATCATTGAAATATCGGTCTCAATTTGATACAAATTTGATGAGCAGAGAGGATGAGTTTTGATATCCTGGATTTCGTAGTTTTGTTGACAAAGTGTATGTATTTTTTTTACAATAATGTACCCACCTGGAAGTCAGCAGATTGACAGTAGCTCCCAGTCAGTCAGAGTGAACTCTGAAGGAGGCTGCAGTTGCAGGATGGCTGGTTGTAGGTAAAGATAGGGAGGCTGAGGGGCAAGGTAGTTGGCTGAGGGGCCAGGTAGGGAGGTTGCAGGTACAGGCAGGGAGGTCTGGCCTTGCTGTGCATCAAGAACCAGCTGTCGAGCCAAGTGAGCTAAACCAGCCCGTGTTGTGGTGCAGGTAGTAGACTGAGGGCCCAGGTATGGAGGCTGAGGATCCATGTAGGGAGGCTGGGGGTTCAGGTAGGGAGGTTGTGAATACAGGTAGGGATGCTAAAGGTACAGGCTGGGAGACTGGGAGTACAGGTATGTATGCTAAAGTTACAGGTTGGGAGGTTGGGGATATAGTTGCAATGTTGTGCTATAGGTAGGCAGGTTGCAGATGCAGGAAGCTCATGTACAGGTAGGGAAGCTCAGGTACAGGTAGGGAAGCTCAGGTACAGGTCGGGGAGTCTCTGAGTACAGATAGGGAGGCTATGGGAATATGTATGTGAGGTTGTGAGTACAGGTAGGAAGGCTGTTAATACATGTAGTGAGAAAGCTGTGGGTACAGATAGGGTGGCTGCGAGTACAGGTAGGGAGGCTGCGTAGAGGGAGTGAGGCTGCATGTACAGGCGACACGATAACACAGTAGTTAGCACTGTTACTTCACAGTGCCAGGGACTCTGGTTCAATTTCTGGTTGGGTCACAGTCTGTGTGGAGTCTCACGTTCTCCCCGTGTCTGCGTGGGTTTCGTCTGGGCGCCCCGGTTTCCTCCCACAAGTCCCAGAAGATGTGCTGTTAGGTGAATTAGATAGTCTGAATTCTCCCTCAGTGTACCCCAACAGGCACCGGAGTGTGGCATCTTGGGGATTTTCACGGTATTTGGATTGCAGCCTACTTGTGACACTAATAAAGATTGTTATTATTATTAGTGAGGCTACGGGTACAGGTAGCGAAGCTATGGCTATAGGTAGTGAGGCTGTGGGTACAGGTAACGAGGTTGTGGATACAGGTGGGGAGGCTGCTGGTACAGGTGTGGTGGCTGGGAGTAGAGGTATGGGTAGTGAGATTGCGAGGACAGGTTGAGAGGCTGCATGTACAGGAATAGAGTCTGTGGGTATGGGTAGGGAGGTTATGGATACAGGTAGTGAGGCTGTGGGTACAGGTAGGGGTTGATGCACCATTAATTGGACACGAGACGAAGATGTGATCCAAACAAAAGGGTTTAATGCACAAGATGTGTGCCCGGCAGCAGACGTACAGAAGAATGGCCGACTGCTAGGAAGCACGGGTTCTTATATCCCGCCTTGTAGGTGGAGCTACCTACCTCTCAGCCAATCGGCTGAGAGGCACATGACTTACCCGGGCCAATGGGCAGCGAGTCCTCTGCACCAATAGCAGTTCACTTCTAAGGTACCGTAATACCCCTGGCGAGTGGAGGGCGTCTGGGAGGACCTCTTGCCAGTGGGAGACTGGGAGATTTCTGGACTGTAGGGCCAGCAGGACGGTCTTCCAGACCGTACCTTTCTCCCTCTCGACCTGTCCGTTACCCCGGGGGTAATAACTGGTCATCCTGCTGGAGGCGATGCCCCTGCTGAGCAGGAATTGATGCAGCTCGTCACTCATAAATGAAGACTCCCGATCGCTATGAATGTATGCGGGGTAACTTAACAGGGAGAAAATGCTATGCAGGGCTTTGTTAATGGTGGTCGTGGTCATGTTGGGGCAGGGGATGGCAAAAGGGGAACGGGAGTACTCGTCAATCACGTTGAGGAAGTATATGTTGCAGTTGTTGGAGGGGAGGGGACCTTTGAAGTCCATGCTGAGACGTTCAAAGGGGCGGGAAGCTTTTATCAGGTGCGCTCGTTCAGGGTGGTAGATGTGCGGCTTGTACTCCGCGCAGATGTGGCAGTCCCTGGTCACTGTCCTAACCTCCTCGATGGAATAGGGCAGGTTGCGGGGTCTCTATGAAATGGAAAAAGCAGGTGACCCCCGGGTAGCAGAGGTCCGTGTGGAGGGCTCGGAGGCGGTCCACTTGTGCGTTGGCACAGGTGCCGCGGGACAGGGCATCGGGAGGCTCATTTAGCTTCCCAGGACGGTACAAGATGTCATAGTTGTACGTGGACAACTCAATCCTCCACCGCAAGATTTTATCGTTCTTTATCTTGCCCCTCTGTGCATTATCAAACATGAAAGGCACAGACCGTTGGTTTTGTGAGGAGGGTAAACCTCCTGCCTGCCAGATAGTGCCTCCAATGTCGCACAGCTTCAACTATGGCCTGTGCTTCCTTCTCGACCGAGGAATGGTGGAGGGTACGGGAGCAGACGTACAGAAGAATGGCCGACTGCCGGGAAGCACGGGTTCTTATATCCTGCCTTGTAGGCGGAGCTATCTACCTCTCAGCCAATCGGCTGAGAGGCACATGACTTACCCTGGCCAATGGGCAGCGAGTCCTCTGCACCAATAGCAGCTCACTTCTAAGGTACCGTAATACCCCTAGTCATACTACCACAGGGGTGCTATAGGTACAGTTGGTGAGGCTGTGGGTACAGATAGATGGGCTGCAGGTATGGGTAGGGAAGTTGTGGGTACAGGTGGAGAGGCTGTGGGTACACGTAGGGAGGCTGCAGGTATAGGTAGAGAGGCTGAGGGTACAGGTAGGGAGGCTATGGTTACAGGTAATGAGGCTACAGGTACAGGTAGGATTGGATGGTGTATTTACATGGAGGAAGATCTGATTGGGAGAGCTTATGGAGGAAGCTTTCCCGCCTCTCTCTCTTGGCCCACAAGCAGTGCTATTAAGGTACTTACATCTTCTCTGAAGTTGCCAAGTTTGCTGTAGTCTGGAAACCATGGATCGCCACTGTTCAAACTGCAAAGCAGGTTAAATCCAGCCTCATTAAAATATTTAAATCACCAGCCTGCCTCATGGGACACAGATGGTTGCCTAACCCTTGTGTTGCCTCTGATAAACCCTGATTGGGTTGATTTTAACGTCTTACCTGACCCCGACCTACCCCCTTTAGGAGTTAAGATTCAGCTCTTTGTTTCCGCATGTTAGTTTTGAGATTTCCCCCTTCCAGTGCCCTCTGGACCTACTGTTCTAGGCAGGGTGAAACAAGTTGTTATAGTCAACAGTATCCACTCCCCTTTACATTCCTTCTCGACCGAGGAATGGCGGATTTTGGAAGTGTTGAGGGTACGGTAGAAGAAGGCCACGGGTCTGCCCGCTTGGTTGAGGGTGGCCGCCAGAGCAACATCAGACGCGTCGCTCTCGATCTGAAAGGGGAGGGACTCGTCGATAGCGCGCATCGTGGCCTTTGCAATGTCTGCTTTGATGCGGCTAAAGGTCTGGCGGGCCTCCACCGACAGGGGAAATGTGGCTGATTGGATGAGGGGACGGGCTTTGTCTGCGTAATTGGGGACCCACTGGCCGTAATATGAAAAAAAGCCCAAACAGTGCTTGAGGGCTTTGAGGGAGTGGGGGAGGGGGAGCTCCATCAGGGGGTGCATGCGTTCTGGGTCGGGGCCTATCACTCCGTTACGCACTACGTATCCGTGGATGGCTAGACGGTCGGTGCTAAACACGCATTTATCCTTATTGTAGGTCAGGTTAAAGAGTTTTGCGGTACGGAAGGATTTGCGGAGGTTGGGGTCGTGGTCCTGCTGGCCGTGGCCGCAGATGGTGACATTGTCGAGATATGGGAAAGTTGCCCGTAAACTGTGCTGGTCAACCATTCAGTCCATCTCACTTTGGAAGACCGAGACGCCATTCGTGACACCAAAAGGAACCCTTAAAAAATGGTAGAGTCGCCCATCCGCTTTGAACGCAGTGTACTTTCAGTCACTCGTGCGGATGGGGAGCTGGTGGTAGGCGGACTTAAGGTCTACAGTGGAAAAAACCTTGTACTGCGCGATCCTGTTGACCAGGTCGGAGATACATGGGAGAGGATATGCGTCCAGCTGCGTAAACTTGTTGATGGTCTGACTGTAGTCTATGACAATCCGATTTTTCTCCCCGGTCTTAACCACCAGCACTTGTGCTCACCACCGGCTGTTGCTAGCCTCGATAACCCCTTCCTTCAGAAGCCTTTGGACTTCGGACCTGATGAAGGTCCAGTCCTAGGCACTGTACCGTCTGCTCCTGGTGGCGACGGGTTTGCAATCCGGGGTGAGGTTTGCAAACAAGGATGGGGGATCAACCTTGAGGGACGCGAGGCTGCAGACAATGAGGGGGGGGCATAGGGCCGCCAAATGTGAATGTTAAGCTCTGGAGGTTGCACTGGAAATCTAATCCCAGGAGTGCTGCCGCGCAGAGGTGGGGAAGGACGAAAAGCTTATAGTTTTTAAACTTCCTCCCCTGGACCGTGAGGGCCGCTATGCAGCACCCTGTGACTTGGACCGAGTGAGAACCGGAGGCCAAAGCGATTCTTTGTTTTACCGGGTAAACGGGAATGCGCAGCGTCGTACCGTGGCGGGGTGGACAAAACTTTCCATGCTCCCGGAGTCCAACAGGCAACTCGTCTCGTGGCAGTTGAGGAAGATCTTCGTGGTCACCGTGGAAAGCGTGCGGGGCCGTGACTGATCCAACGTTACTGAGACGAGTCGTGGCAGGAACTCCGAGTCGTCATCCGGTAGCGAGTGGTAACTTACGGGGTCCTTGGTGCCGATCCAAGATGGCAGTGCCCGTCGGCCGCACGTGGTGGGGGGTGAACAAAACGGCGGCGCCTGGGGATCGCACGTGGTGTCGGGGGCCCAAAATAGTGGTGCCCAGAGATTACTCGTGGCAGTGGGGGGTGGGGGCAGCGAGGTCCGCGGGCAGTGCGGAGCACGTGAGGAGCGCAGGGGGGGGGGGGGGGGGACCCGCGGTCGCTGCTTGGGACTGCAGCAATCGCCTTTGACTGACAAACGGCAGCAAAATGGCCCTTTTTGCTGCAGCTTTTACAGGTTGCGGTGCAGGCCGGGCAGCGCTGGTGGGGGTGCTTGGCCTGGCCGCAAAAGTAGCAGTGGGGCCCCGTGGGTTTATCGGGGCGCCCTGTGACGCAGGCCTGAGGGGGTTCCGAGTTAGCGACATCGAGAGAAGAGGCGAGGGTCCGTGAGGCTTAAAGTTTCCTTCTCCAAGAGTCTCTTGCGGATCTGGGAAGATTGAATACCCACAACGAAAGCGTCTCTAATTAAAAGTTTGGTGTGCTCGGCTGCAGAAACTTGTGGGCAGGCGCAGTTTCTCCCCAGAACAAGGAGGGTCTGGTTGAATTCGTCTAAAGACTCACCAGGGAATTGCTGTCTCATGGCCAGCAGGTGCCGTGCGTAGACCTGGTTCACCGGCCGGATGAAATGTCCCTTAAGCAAGTCCATAGCTGCTTCATAGTCTGTTGTGTCCTCTATGAGCTTGTACACGGCGGTGCCCACGCATGAGTGGAGGATGTGCAGTTTTTGTTCCCTCGTCAGGCGGTTTGCGACTGTGCTCAAGTAACTATTGAAACACGCCAGCCAGTGCTTAAATGCAGCTGCTGCATTTGCTGCGTGTGGGCTGAGTCGAAGGCACTCCGGCTTGATACGAAGCTCCATCTTTTAAAACTTGTGCATTAAATTGATGCACCATCAATTGGACACGAGGCGAAGATGTGATCCAAACGTGAGACTGCAGTGCTAACCACTGCGCCACCATGTTGCCCCTCACAGCATAATAATAAGTGACTGCTCCATTACTCAGCTCATCCAGGAATTAAAGGGAAGATTTAATTGATTTATTGTTTAATCACCATTAGTTGCAGTGTGCTGCTTATCCTGGCATTACATTTATGTCGGAAATTAGATATGCCAACTCTGTCTTAATCCCTATTGACATTAAAAATTAATTACCATTTTACCATACAAATTATTGAAACATTGGAATAACTGGAGAAAATTTTCCGTGGGGGTTTTAATCATTATTTTATAAATGTAAGCCTGTTTGACAACTCACACTGGGAGTTGAGAGAAACGGCAGAAAGGTGTAGCAGAGAGGGACTATGAGGCCCTTGTTCATGAAACCCAGAAAGTTAGCATCCAGGTGCTGAAGGTAATAGGAAAGGCAAATGGAATTCTGGCGTTTATTTCAAGGGGGCTGGAGTATAAAAGTAAAGAGGTGTTGTCGCAACTGTACAAGATCCTAGTGATTGGTCTCTGGGGAACCTACAGGTGCCTAATCCCAAAGGGAGACTGTGTCCCCCTGCCCGACATGTTGTGCCATGTAGGCATATTGGGGGTTAGCATGGAGGAAAAGGACCTTTTCGACCAGTGGATCCGACTTATGGCTCCTTGCATGCTTCCGGAGGACGACGGGCGCTCTGGGACTGTCAGCTAGGACGGGAGCGAGACCCCTGAGGTGGACTTCCTGGGGAAAACAAACATCCTCTCATGAGGGGTCACATTGGTGGCGGTACACAGGAGCGACCAGATGGAGTGGAGCGCATCGGGAAGGACCTCCTACCAGCTGGAGACTGGGAAACTTCTAGACCATAGGGCAAGAAGGACTGCCTTCCAGACCGTTGCGTTGTCCCTCTCCACCTGTCCGTTTCCCAGGGGGTTGTAGCTGGCAGTCCTGCTTGAGGCGATGCCCTTGCTAAGCAGGAACTGACGCAGCTCATCACTCATGAAAGAGGAACCCCGATCACTATGGATATAGGTGGGGAAACCGAACAAGGTGAAGAGACCGTGCAGGGCCTTGATGACTGTAGCAGAGGTCATGTCAGAGCATGGTATGGTGAAAAGGGAAACGTGAGTACTCATCAATGATGTTGAGGAAGTACACGTTTTGGTCAGTGGAGGGGAGGGGCCCTTTGAAATCGGCACTGAGGCACTCGAAGGGGCGAGAGCCCTTTACCAGGTGTGCTCAGTCTGGCTGATAGAACTGCGGTTTGCGTTCCGCGCAGACCTGGCAGTTCCTGGTCATGGTCCTGACCTCTTCGATGGAGTAAGGCAGGTTGCAGGCCATGATGAAGTGGAAGAACCGGGTGACCCCTGGGTGACCGAAGTCGGTCTACTTGTGCGCTGGCTCATTGAGCTTCCCAGGTCGATAGACGATATCATAATTATAGGCAGAGAGTTCGATCCTCCACCTTAGGATATGTTATTCTTGATCTTGCCTCGCTGTGTGTTATTGAACACGAAGGCAACCTACCGTTGGTCTGAGTGAATCGCCTACCGGCCAGGTAATGCCTCCAATATCGCCCAGCTTCCACAATGGCTTGGGCTTTCTTTTCGACGGAGGAGTGTCGAATTTCGGAGCCCTGGAGGAGAAGAAAACCACGGGCCTGCCCGCCTGGTTGATGGTAGTTGCCAGGGCAAATTCGGATGCATCACTCTCCACCTGGAACGGGATGGACTCATCTACTGCATGCATCGCTGCTTTAGCAATATCTGCTTTGATGCCGTTGAAGGCCAGGCGGACCTCAGCCGTCAGGGGAAAAACGGTGGATTTAATGAGTGGGCGGGACTTGTCCACATAATTGGGGACACACTAGGCATAGTAGGAGAAGAACCCCAGGCATCTCTTCAGCGCCTTGATGCAGTGGGGGAGGGGAAGTTCCAGAAGGGGGCACATGCGGTCGGGGTCAGGCCCTAGCACTCTGTTTTCCACAAAGTAGCCAAGGATGGCTAGACGGGTTGTGCGGAAAACACATTTCTCCTTATTGTATGTGAAGTTAAGGAGCTTGGCGATGTGCAGGAATTTATGGAGGTTGGCGTCATAGTCCTGCTGGTCATGGCCGCAAATGGTGACATTATCCAGATACAGGAATGTGGCGCGCAGTCCATACTGGCCAACCATTCGGTCCATCTCCCGTTGGAAGACCGAGACCCCATTGGTGACGCCAAAGGGCACACTGAGGAAGTGGTTGAGGCGGCCATCTTCCTCGAAAGCAGTGTATTGGCTGGTGGTACACGGACTTCAAGTTGATGGTGGAGAAGACCCAGTACTGCGCAATCTGATTGACCATGTCAGATATGCGGGGAAGAGGGTACGCATCGCTGCGTGTAGCGGTTGATGGTCTGACTGTAGTCGAAAACCATCCGGTGCTTTTCCCCAGTTTTGACAACCACCACTTGGGCTCTCCTGGGGCTAGTACTCGCCTCTATGATCCCTTCCCTCAGGAGTCACTGGACCTCTGACCTGATAACGGCCTTGTCCCGAGAACTGTATCGTCTGCTCCTAGTGACGACGGGCTTACAGTCCGGGCAGAGGTTGGCGAAGAGCAGGGGTGGGGCGACTTTAAGGGTCGAGAGGCTACATACGGTGAGGGGGGCAGGGGTCCATCGAACTCCAGAGTAAGACTTTTGAGGTGACACTGGAAGTCAAGACCTAGTAGCACGGCAGTGCAGAGTTGTGGGAGGACATAGAGTTTGAACCCTTTGAACTCAACACCCTGTACTGTAAGGGTTGCAACACAGTACCCACGGACTTCCACGGAATGAGATTCGGAAGCCAGGGAGATTTTCTGGGTCACGGGTAAGATTGGGACCGCCAATACATTGCTTTCAAGGCAGATGGCCGCCTCTACACTTCCTCAGGGTCCCCTTCGGCGTCACCAATGGGTTCTCGGTCTTCCAATGGGAGGGAACAATGCCGTACCGTATCTGGGTGAATAAAACTCTCTTGTGCTCCCGGAGTTGAACAGGCAGGTCGCCTCGTGACCGTTGATCTGCACTGGCATCATAGATTTGGCAATGTGATGAGGTCGAGACTGGTTGAGGGTGATAGAACATAGAACATAGAACAGTACAGCACAGAACAGGCCCTTCGGCCCTCAATGTTGTGCCGAGCCATGATCACCCTACTCAAACCCACGTATCCACCCTATACCCGTAACCCAACAACCCCCCCTTAACCTTACTTTTTTATTAGGACACTACGGGCAATTTAGCATGGCCAATCCACCTAACCCGCACATCTTTGGACTGTGGGAGGAAACCGGAGCACCCGGAGGAAACCCACGCACACAGGGGGAGGACGTGCAGACTCCACACAGACAGTGACCCAGCCGGGAATCGAACCTGGGACCCTGGAGCTGTGAAGCATTTATGCTAACCACCATGCTACCCTGCTGCCCCCTGATGTAGGCAATTTTCGGATGGTGGGCGGGCCGGGGCAAATCAAAGATGGCGGCCCCAGCGGGTCACACGTGGCGGGTGGTGTTGAAGAAGGCGTCTCCCACAAGTTACACACAGCGCTGCTGGGCTTACAAACAGGTCGGGCCTGGCAGACTTTAGAGAAGTGGCCCTTCTTACCGCACCCATTGCAGATCACAATCCTCGCTGGGCAGTGCTGTTTGGTGCTTACCCTGGCCACAGAAGTAGCATTTTGGGCCTCCGGGATTGGCAGGTTGCTGTGCGGGACAGGCTTGCGGCGCCCTGGGGTCGGGTGATGGCTGTGCCCACGACGTCCACGATGGTGCCGTGTGGTCTGAGGTGTAGGCATACAAGCTGCGGAAGGCCACTTCTAATGAATCCGAAATTCGTACTGTTTCTTGGAGGTCGAGTGTATCCCCTTCTAGTAGTGCTGGTGGATATAATTCCATTTTATGCCTGCGACATAGGCGTCCCGGGGCTGTAACTCCGTGTGTTCGGCAGCCGATACCGCCTGACAACTGCAGTTCCGGCCAAGTACCCGCAATGCACGCAGAAATTCGGTTTGCGATTCTCTGGGACACTGTCGCCTCATTGCAAGGAGATGCCCAGCATACACCTCGTTGACTCCCTTAACGTACTGTCCTTTCAACAGCGTTATCGCATCCTCATACGAGTCAGCATCCCAGATGATAAGGAATACTTGCGGGCTCACACGGGGGTTGAGGATTCACAGCTTGTGGGTCTCGGCGACGGCGATCGCGGAGGACTCAACGCACGATTCGAAGCAGCATAGCCAGTGTTCAAATGTAGTACTAGCATCGTCTGCTTAATGGTCCAGATCCAGCCGATCAGGTTTTAGCGATGGATCCATCTGAAAATTTTAAGCTGCTTAAATTGATGTACCATCAATTGACGACAGACCAGGTGACGGGAGAAAACCTGTGGCTTCAATCAGCTTAAAGACACCTGCTGGCTGTTGGTCCCAGAATGAGGGTGATGCACCATCAATTGGACTCGAGTCGTGAAGTAGTTCCAAACAACAGGCTTTAATGCACTAGTTGTGTGCCTGGCAGTAGACGTACAGAGAAAGGTCGACTGCCAGCCGGTACAAGCTCTTGTACCCCACCTCGTAGGCGGAGCTACCAACCTCTCAGCCAATCAGCGGGTAGTCACATGACTAGCCTCAGCCAATTGGCAGAGAGGCACATGACTTGCCTGAGCCAATGGACAACGAGTCTTCTGCACCAATGGCAGCATGGTTCCAAGGTACCGTAATCTCCCTAGTCATACTACCACAGAGGGCAGGGTTGGCGGTTAGCCACCTGTATACATTAGCCCGAGGGGAGGAGCCACAGGCGGAACCAACAGGGACAAGCCTTGGCATGTCACAATACAACAGTATCCTCCCTCTGCCCAGTACAATACAATACAGTGGTTTATTTCAGGGGCCCTGCAGCGTCATGCAGCGTCTCGGGCTCTGCAGCACCGGGGGCCCTGCAGCTTCAGGCAGGTTCCAGGGCCCTGCAGCTTCAGGTAGTGTCCAGGACCCTGCAGCTTCAGGCAGTGTCCGGGGGCCTTGCAGCTTCAGGCAGTGTCCAGGGCCCTGCAGCTTCAGGCAGTGTCCGGGGGCCCTGCAGCTTCAGGCAGTGTCCAGGGCCCTGCAGCATCAGGCAGTGTCCAGGGCCCTGCAGCATCAGGCAGTGTCGGGGGCCCTGCAGCTTCAGGCAGTGTCGGGGTCCCTGCAGCTTCAGGCAGTGTCCAGGGCCCTGCAGCCTCAGGCAGTGTCCGGGGGCCCTGCAGCTTCAGGCAGTGTCCAGGGCCCTGCAGCATCAGGCAGTGTCAGGGGCCCTGCAGCTTCAGGCAGTGTCGGGGTCCCTGAAGCTTCAGGCAGTGTCCAGGGCCCTGCAGCCTCAGGCAGTGTCCGGGGGCCCTGCAGCATCAGGCAGTGTCCAGGGCCCTGCAGCATCAGGCAGTGTCGGGGGCCCTGCAGCTTCAGGCAGTGTCGGGGTCCCTGCAGCTTCAGGCAGTGTCCAGGGCCCTGCAGCCTCAGGCAGTGTCCGGGGGCCCTGCAGCTTCAGGCAGTGTCCAGGGCCCTGCAGCACCAGGCAGTGTCCGGGGGCCCTGCAGCATCAGGCAGTGTCCTGGGCCCTGCAGCTTCAGGCAGTGTCTGGGGCCCTGCAGTTTCAGGCAGTGTCTGGGGTCCCTGCAGCTTCAGGTAGTGTCCAGGACCCTGCAGCCTCAGGCACTGTCCGGGGGCCCTGCAGCTTCAGGCAGTGTCCAGGGCCCTGCAGCACCAGGCAGTGTCCAGGGGCCCTGCAGCATCAGGCAGTGTCTGGGGCCCTGCAGCATCAGGCAGTGTCTGGGGCCCTGCAGCATCAGGCAGTGTCCAGGGCCCTGCAGCATCAGGCAGTGTCCAGGGCCCTGCAGCATCAGGCAGTGTTCAGGGCCCTGCAGCTTCAGGCAGTGTCCAGGGCCCTGCAGCATCAGGCAGTGTCCGGGGGCCCTGCAGCTTCAGGCAGTGTCTGGGGTCCCTGCAGCTTCAGGCAGTGTCCAGGGCCCTGCAGTTTCAGGCAGTGTCCAGGGCCCTGCAGCATCAGGCAGTGTCTGGGGCCCTGCAGCACCGGGGTCCCTGCAGCTTCAGGCAGTGTCTGGGGTCCCTGCAGCTTCAGGCAGTGTCCAGGGCTCTGCAGCATCAGGCAGTGTCCAGGGCCCTGCAGCCTCAGGCAGTGTCCAGGGCCCTGCAGCACCGGGGTCCCTGCAGCTTCAGGCAGTGTCTGGGGTCCCTGCAGCTTCAGGCAGTGTCCAGGGCCCTGCAGCATCAGGCAGTGTCCAGGGCCCTGCAGCACCGGGGTCCCTGCAGCTTCAGGCAGTGTCTGGGGTCCCTGCAGCTTCAGGCTGTGTCCAGGGCCCTGCAGCATCAGGCAGTGTCCAGGGCCCTGCAGCATCAGGCAGTGTCCAGGACCCTGCAGCATCAGGCAGTTTCGGGGTCCCTGCAGCTTCAGGCAGTGTTGGGGTCCCTGCTGTCTCAGGCAGTGTGTGGGGCCTGTGGGGACTGGCAATGTCTGGACCTGTAGAAGCAATGTGACCGAAAGCAGCAGCCACGAGCTCTGACCTACCACAATAAGGTTTCCCAATGTTATAAGCTCTCCCTGAGGAGATATACTTTCCAAGTAGCTTAATGGTTATCTCTTACCACCTTCATTCACAGTCCATCCCTCATCCATGAGAAATATAGTCACTGTAGACCTAAAATTGTCACAATCTTCGTCCTTGGCCTAGCACTTTCATGGTCACTTTTATTCTTATCCTCTGATTGCTTGCGGATTTAAAAAAATAAATTTCCCTGATGGGATTTGAACTTGTGATTTCTGGATTCTTGCTCGAGGTCTCTGTTGAGGTTTCCGCACCCTAATGACACCAAACCCTGTATGCAACTGTTAACTCAATTCTAGAAAGTTCCCTCTGCTGGTGAACAGCAACATGAAAAACACGGAGGAAACTCAGGGCAGTTGTTTCAACAAATCACAAGGACGGTTGCCAACTCTGGTTGAGGTTTCATCATACGATTGCCAAGCTCCAGCTGACTGCCTGGTCAATCGACTTTTCTCCCAGTCTCCATCATTTTTTAAAAATGTATTTGTGTGCTTAACGAACTTTCTTTAATCGTTGTTGAGTTTCCAGACTTTTGATGGTAGTAGTGTCCAGGAGCTTCATTTTTAATTCCTGGAGGCCAGGCTACTCCTGTAGGGTTCATAACTCTACCGGTCAAGCCAACATTTATTGCCCATCTCTAACTCCTTATAACTGAGAGACTTGCTTGGTCACTTCACAGGGTAATGAAGAGTCAAAATCTCTGTGCGACTTCACATCCAGAATGGGAAAGTGCATCTTTCATTGACGGACATTAGTGAACCCGTAGTTTCATGATTGAAATGAAAAATGAAATGAAAATTGCTTATTGTCACGAGTAGACTTCAATGAAGTTACTGTGAAAAGCCCCTAGTCGCCACATTCCAGCGCCTGTCCGGGGAGGCTGGTACGGGAATCGAACCGTGCTGCTGGCCTGCTTGGTCTGCTTTAAAAGCCAGCGATTTAGCTGAGTGAGCTAAACCAATGATTGTCATTACTGGGAGTAAATTTTTATTTGTTGATTGAATTTAGATTCCCTCAGCTACCTTGGTTTGAACTCAGCTCTCAGAAGTATTAGTCCAAACCTCTGGATTACCAGCCTGTTGTAGGGTTATCATTCAGTAAATCTTAATGAAGTCTTCAGATTTTAAAGTAGGTTATGTTATGGGAGCGGCGTTTTCAGAACCCCAAAATGTATCATGGAGTTCAACCAACTTCTCCCTTTAATGTATTGTTGCTTTTGAAGCACACGGCTTGGTCTCCAGCTGTGGTATTACAATTATGGACACAGGGGTTTTTAAACACAAAACAATGTTTATTCCATGAATTCAACTTAACCTTTTTAAATAAACATTGGATGCCTTAACACCCCTTACTTCAAAGATAACCCCAAAAATAATACAACACTAAATAATCCCTCAAAATGTTCCTTCAAACCTCCAAGAGACTTAACACCTTTAAACAGAAACACATCAGGTTAAAGACATTACTATTATGAGTTTAAATCACTCAAATGATTGAGAGATAGTCTTTCCTGGCAGAGATCACAGCACATCCAGCTTACTGCAAACACAGACACACCCAAGCTCTTTTCCTCAAAACTGAAACTAAACACTGCAAAATGGCTGAGCTAAAAACCCAGCTCCACCCACACTCTGACATCAGTTCAATAATATGAGCTGCCTCATTTCTTAAAGGTACATTGCTTAAACATCCATTTCTTAAAGGTACATTGCTTAAACATCCATTTCTTAAATGACTCTTACTCTCACATGACAGTTAACTGTTATTTATTAACTGCAATCACTAACTACATAAATAGATAAATAAAGGATTGAAGCTGGGAGCTGCCTCCATGCTTGCTTCGATACACAGCTCTGTCCAACACTCGGTCATGTGCTCTCTATCGTCACTGTGTGGGCGGTACTATACTCAGCCCCATGTTAGCGCTATGGGCAGAATTCTCCCATCTGAGACTGTCTCGTGATGGGGGTTGGGTTGGGGAGTGTTTCCCGTTGAGGAGGAGCAATGGGAAAATTACACCAAATTTTCCGTTCCTGGGGCAATTAATTATGTATCCAAGGCTTTTGCTCTGTCTTCTGTGGCAGATGGGCTTGGCATCTGACATCTTGCCATCATAGAACATAGAACATACAGTGCAGAAGGAGGCCATTTGGCCCATCGAAGCTGCACCGACCCACTTAAGTACTTCCACCCTATCCCCGTAACCCAATAACCCCTCCTAACCTTTTTTTGGTCACTAAGGGCAATTTATCATGGCCAATCCACCTAACCTGCATGTCTTTGGAAACCGGAGCACCCGGAGGAAACCCAAGCAGACACTGAGAGAACGTGCAGACTCCGCACACAGTGACCCAGCAGGGAATCGAACCTGGGACCCTGGTGCTGTGAAGCCACAGTGCTATCCACTTGTGCTATCATTCTGCCTCATACCCGGGCGTCATATTTGAAAGGCACCTAACATCACTGCCCCACCATTGCAGAAAGAACATGGATCTCTTGGAACACTTTAAGGCTGGAAGATGAACTTACTCAATGATGTCAAAGCTGGAAGATCTATCTATAGATGCTCCCCCCCCCCCCGCCTCCACTCCCACCCCCAACCCACAGCAGTGGGTGTCTCCGGGTCGAGGGTTGCTGGCAGCCTCCATCTCAAACTCCACAGGCAGCCCCAGTAATTCTTCAGATGATGCGGGATGCAAATTGGCATCCTGCCAGCCTCCAGCATGATTTCCTGAATCACCATGGTGAGCAGGATCGGAAATCCTGTGGTAATTTCACACTGGGCTGAAACCAATTTTTGGGCCTCCTGCCATATCCTTACCCCACCCCCACTCACCATTGATCCCACAGGTGAGGGCATGGATGAATTACATCCTATTTGTGGCAGACCTTTATACTACACCTTCCCTCAGTATTTATACAATGGGCTGGATTCTCCATCCCGGGATGCTGAAGTGCATTTCCTGATGGGATGGAGAATCGGGCATCAGTGGAAAATTGGGATCGCCTCTGGACACCGACCCACCCACTCGCGATGCTCTGCATCCCCCCCCCCCCCTCCCTGGTGGCAGGATCGAGGTCCATTGGGTGGGGGTCCCCCTATTACGGGGTCCCGGGGTGGGTCACCCCCTACTTCAGGGAAGGAGGGGCTCTCAGGCAATCGGGGGTGGGGGATTACTTTGCAGTGTGTTGGGGGCATTCAGGGATGATTTGCAGTGCAGGGGGTGGCCAGCCATGGAACCTCGCTATTGGGCCACTCACTCAAAATGGCGGCCCGATGGCAGGATTCCCCCAAGAATCCCTAATATTCCACACCATGCATAAATGTGCATGGCGAGGAATCTGAAGTGCGTGCTGATTTGTGCTCCCAGGGTTGCAATTCACCTCCAATGGGAGAACATTGGGCTGGATTCTCTGCTTCTGAGGATTCCTGGAATTTCACAACAGAAAACCCGGCGCCACATCCGCACCGAATCCGCTACTGGTGAGGGACTAGCACCGCCGCCGTGTGCCACACCCGCCGAATGCACAGAAAATGGTCCAGGAATCGCCGGGTCCATAATGGACACGTGCAGAGCTGACAAGCTGTAGCCGTATGTACACACACACACCGATCATGCCTGAAAAGATGGCGCTGGTTGCGCTGAACCGCGTCCCTGTCCATCCCGAACCCAGAGCCCACCTCCTGGCCAACCCCCACCCACTCCCCCCAACCCGAGCAGAGGCCCCCCCAGCCGGCGGCACGAATGTCGATGAAGTATGCCGGTGCCGGACACTGTCCGTACCCCCTCTCTCTCTCCGCAGCCACCATACCAGGTTCATGACCGCTGAGAGTACACGAGAACTCAGCCAATCAGAGGCGGCCCCGATAATTAGATGCGAACGCAGTTGCAACTACGCGCGTCGCGTGTCGCAATGATGCCGATTTGGAGGGGGTGGAGCATCGCTAACCCACCGGCAAACCGCCGCCTGCAGCGCTTTCGCCATAGGGAGCTATTCTCTGCCAGATCGGCATTCCCGATTTCGGATTTCAGGAATCCTGTCCATTGTCTCTCAAGCAGAGAATCCAACCCAATGTATTTCAAGTTGTCCTAACTTACCCCACATGTTTACATTATTATTTCTACCCCACTTTCCCCCTTCACGTCTCTGGGCTCATAGGTTCAAGGGGTCTGGCCGCCTAATAACCCTTCCACATCTTATTGGCACTACTATCAGAGGACTGGTAAACTCTGTTGCTGCAGGTAAACTCTGTGATGTGGAGGATCTGGTATCTGGGTGTCTTTTTATCCTCTTTTTACATTCCTTGGTATTTGTCGGTTCAGCAGTTGTGGGGCTAGGTGGATGTTGTTTCATCCCATTTTTTGTGGGAGGGACGAATATTGTTCTTGTCTCCAGGTCATTTTTTCTCTCCTTTCATCGTGTGGGTCATTGTTTTGTTCTCTGTGATGGATGATGGCCTTTCCTGTTATAAGGATGTGTTTTTTCAGTAAGCCTGCCTTTGTGTTTGGTTGTGTGGTATGCTGTCGGCAATGGACGGCTGCTGCCTGGTTCTAGCATCGGCTGTGGCACTGTGGTGATGGCTGGGAAGCTCAGTGTTTGCTCTGTGGTCACAATGTTGACCTCATCAACAGTCGCCGGAGCCAGAGGTTGAGGTTCTTCTTGTTGTTGGTCACTCTCTTGTTTATCTTTCATTGGATGCGCCATGGTGACCATATGACTGATAGCCTGGTCTGACCAATCCAATGAGGGTTTTCTGGCAGCTGTAACGTAAATGGACAAACCTGCTCTGCAAAAAGAGGAGCCAGTTCAGAGCTGAAGTCCCAGCCAAGGATATTCTTTCATGTTGGAGCTCTCAGGAACTTTCAGTTCTATATAATTTACAATAGTAGCTGACTTGGCATCTTGAGGCGTTTCAGGGCTATGCAGGCACCTCTGCTCAAGAGAGACAAAGTCTGCTTACGGATGATATAGATCAGTTCAAAGGTTTGTGTGGTACCATACTGAATGGTTCCAAATCGGGATGCTGGATTCCTCCAGGCCTATAGAGTGGTGTGTCTGCTGTTTGAAGCCAGGGGTCCCTCAGCCACAATTTTCAATCTGATTGGATTGTATCATTGGCTCCTATGTCCAATTTAAAGTTTGTGAGATAGTCGTTAATCAAAATATCCACTTTCCAATGTGAAAATCCTGGATCTTTGACCCCCCCCCCCCCCCCAAGAAGCATGGCTGTGTGCTCTCTTAATGTGCAGTGTCAACCTTGTGAAGCATCTTTGGGTTTTTTTGTGCATTTAAACGTTTTGGCCTTGCACAATTTGCGGAAGTGTCCAATTCTATTACATCGAAAACATTGGGCTGTGATTGCAGAACTTTGATCTTATCCATGGGTGCACTTTGCTCCATAGCGTTGTCATGGTCATTCTACTGGTCAGTTTGTTGGCTTGGAGTGTCCGTCTTTCTGTGTTGTTTAACTAGCTGGAAGTGTGGTTTCCTTGGTACCCTGATTTACTTTTTCCTCTTAAAATGGACCTGTGCTGCAGACGAAGTTCAAACTGCGAAACAATCTGGATAGCTTTCTCGAAGAGTAGATCTTCTTTCGCTTGTAGCATATCTCAAAGTGTACCATCCGCCACAACTATTCTATCTCTGATCATTTCAGATTTTAGGTCCCCATATTCGCAGCCTTCAGCCATCCTGCACAGATCATTAATGAATGAGTTGACAGGTTCTCTGGACTGCTGGACAGCCTTATTAGATTTAGCCCTTTTGTGCAAGTTATTACTTCTTAGGTTAACTTAACTAAACTAAAC
Organism: Scyliorhinus canicula; assembly: GCF_902713615.1. Lineage (NCBI taxonomy): Eukaryota > Metazoa > Chordata > Chondrichthyes > Carcharhiniformes > Scyliorhinidae > Scyliorhinus > Scyliorhinus canicula. Next base: position 41,702,767 of record NC_052165.1, on the reverse strand, counting down.
ATTGAATAATTTTAGTACGTTTTCAAGTTGAGCACAGAACTCAATGCTTCCTTATCTAGTAATAATGTCATCAACTATCGGGCCTACTGAATAAAGACGTGTGTTAACGTTTTGAGCTTCTAACTTTTTGTCCATACCTGAAGCCATCATGTATCTAAGGAATCTTTTTCTCAAAAGTTCCCAATTTTACATGATTGATCTGGATCTTGGATAAGTCCAAATTGATCTGAAAGAGTGGACTTCTGATCCATGGTAAAAAAATTAAAAGAGTACATTCTGCTTTTAGAAGTTGCTGAAACTCATGTTGCCACCGTTGTTTTGAAGGCAAAGGGTTCACCCATGGTAATTTTTACAGCTCTTACTGCAATGGCGCTCATGATCGGCCTTGAAATTTAAAAAAAATAGCAGCTTGTATCGATTTCTTATAGTTATCTGTTTCAGTGATATGCTTTCATGTCACAAAAGCATAGAATCTTGGGCTTTCCTGGTCTTTAAAGCTGATCGTTTAGCCGTGATTCAGATGCCATTTGTTCGGGTGCTGACTCAGAACTCTGTTTTTTCTGATGGAGCTGTGAAATGACAATTTCTGACCACAGAACAATTTAAAAGTTTCAGAGGACTTGCTATATCCTGGAATTTAAATGTTTCCGCTCATCTCTGCTAATTCTGCTGACTCTGTGGTCTGGGAATTGAAGCTGGACTTCCAAGAGATCCGAATGAAGTCTCCTGCTCAAGTGAAGAATTTTAAATTTCTGCCTTCAGCTTCCAAGCCTTTTTGTTAAGCTTTTTCTGGCGATTTTCCTCTGGGCATCTGCTTCTTAAGCTTTTCTTCAGGTCATAATGCTTCCTCAGATTTCTCTATAGTCTTGCAGGGCTTTAGTTTTTCTCTGAAATTTTTTGCAAGGTTTTGAATTTTTCCGTTCACTGTCACCATGTTGTAGGGAGCTGGTTATCTTCAGTCAGTCTTAATGACGCCTTTGTGGTCTTAAGTGGATTAACTATGTATTTTCTAACTACAAGCACTATTACATGAATACGGTAAACGGTTCAAGTCAAGAGCTGCCTCCATGCTTGCTTCTACACACAGCTCTGTCCAACACTAGGCTGATCCGTAGGTGGGTCATGTGTTGTCTTACATCACTGTGTGGTCTATTCAGTCCTGTACCAACTCTATATGTGCCAGGCCCTTTCACTATATAGCCAGCAACATTATCACTATGCTACTGTCCCTTCTTGCCTACATTACATCCTTCCCTCATCTTCCTGTGGTCTATCTCCGACTCTTCCCTCCTTTCCTCAACTCTTTTATTTCTATTTGGGAATAGGCTATTAACCAATATCTTTCATTTCATTTTCATTTTTCAATATCTACTTTCAGCCCATGGATTCCCATAGCTCCATCAATTACACTGCGTCACATCCTGTTTCCTGTAAGAATTCCATTCCATTCTCCCAGTGACACTTCCTTACTAGTTTTCTGTTCATATACTGATAGGATTGTTCAACATAGAAGGATGCCATTCAGCCCATCGAGCCTGTGCAGGCCCCCTGCAGAAGCAGTTCCCTCAGTGCTATATCCCCGCCTTCACCCCATAGCCTGCACAACTTTCTGATCAGAAGATTATCTGACCCCTTTTGAAAGCCTTGTTTGAACCTGACTCCACCATTCTCAGGTTGTGTATTCCTGATTAGTCATTAGGCAAAAAAGCTTTTCCCCAGGTCGCCCTTGCTTCTATAGAATTCATACAATGCAGAAGGAGGCCATTGGGCCCATCGGGTCTGCACCAGCCCTCTGAAAGAGCACTCCACCCAAGCACACTTCCACGCCCTATGCCAATAACCCCTTAACCTAACCTGCACATTTTTGGACTGTGGGAGGAAACTGCCGCACCCAGAGGAAACCCACGAAGACAAGGGGAAAATGTGAAAACTTCACACAGACAGTAAACCATGGCTGAAATTGAACCCGGGTCTTGGCACTGTGAGGCAACAGTGCTAACCACTGTGCCACCGTGCTGCCTCTTTTTGCCAATCACCTTAAATCTGCACCCGTTAGTTCTGGATCCTTCCACAGATGATAACAGTTTCTCCCTGTCGACACTGTTCAGACCCAGCATGATGTTTGAATGCCTCTGTCAAATCTCCTCTAAATGTACTCCTCAAGAACAAGAGGCCCAACCGCTCCACCAATTCTTCATTCCTGGAACCATTCCCGTGAATCTTTTCTGCACACTGAGCCTTCACATCCTTCCTAACGTGCAATGACCAGAACTAAACACAATACTCCAATCGTGACTGAACCAGTGTTATATGCAGATTCCTTGCTGTTCTACACTATGTCCCTATTGATAAAGCTCAGGATCCTGTATACTTTATTAACTGTACTCTCAATCTGCCTTGATTCATGCATATATAAACCCAGATGTAGCACACATTACAGATAATGTCCCAGACGCCACCATCACTATCCTAGGGTATGTCCTGATGAAAGGCAGGGCACACCCCAACAGGTGTAGTGATGCACGACATACCTCAGCAGAGGCGATGACACAGTGGTATACAGTTCGAATGGGGGCACTCTGGAAGTTCTCAACATCGACTCTGGACCCATAATGTCTCATGGCATTAGGTCAAACATGAGCAAGGAAACCTCCTGCTGATTACCATATATTCCCCCCCCCCCCCCCCCCCCCCCCACCCCCCTCAGGCCTCCAACCTGCTGTGTGGCACTACACCATGTTAGATAGGATTGATTTCCAACAGGTCTAGAAATTCCAAACTGGATATTCATGAGCAGCAGCAGAATTGTACTTGACTACAATCTCTAACCTCATAGCCAAGCATATTCCCCACTTCACCATTACCATCAAGGCAGGGGATCAACCCCGGTTCAATACAGAACACCTGCCAAGAGCAACACCGAGCATACCTAAAAATGAGGTGTCCACATGGGGGTACTGCAACTTCGGACTACTTATGTGTCAAACAGTGAAAACAGCAATAGCTAAGCAATTGCACTACCAACAGATCAGATCTAAGCTCCACAGTCCTGTCATATCCAGCCATGAATGATGATGGACAATTAAATAACTCATATCCTGATCCTCAATGATGGGGGAGCGGAACACATCAGTTCAAAAGATATCACTGAATCCCCCACTATCATCAGCCTAAGGTCACAATTGACCAGAAACTGAACTGGACTAGCCATATAAAATCTGTGGCTACAAGAGCAGGTGAGAAGCCCGGCATCTTGTGGCGAGTATCTCACATCCTGACTCTCCAAAACCCATCCACCATCTACAAGGCACAAGTCACACCATCAGCAAACATTCACTCCCTCCACCATCAACACGCAGTAGCAGACATGTGTACCATCTACAAGATGCACGGCAGCAACTCACCAAGGCTCCTTCGACAGTACCTTCCAAACCCACAACCTCTACTCTACCATCTAGAAGGACAAGGGCAGTAAACCCTACCACCTGGAGGTTCCCCTTCAAGCCACTCACCATTCTGACTGGGAAATATAATATTGTTTCTTCATTGTTGTTGTTGGGTCAAAACCCTGGAACTATGGGTGGCCTAGTGGTATTGTCGCTGCTCTAGTAATCCAGAGAACAAGGGTGCTGTCTTGTGAACACGGGTTCAAATTCCACCTTGGCAGGTGGTGGAATTTGAATTCAAGGAAAATACCTTTTGTTAAAAACCCATTTGACTCCTGAAAGCTCTTTGAAAGGAAATTTGCCATCCTGACGTGGTGTGGTTTACATGTGACTCCAGACAGATGGGGTTGACTCCTAATTGCCCTCTGATACCTTAACAACCTTTGCAAGCCACTCAGTTCAAGGGCAATTGAGGATGGGCAATAAATGCTGACCTTGCCAGCTGCATCCACATCCCATGAGTTAATTTTTAAAACCTCCCTCTCTAACAATACTGTGGGTGTACTTACATCACATAGGCTGCAGTGCCTCAAGGAGGCAGCGTACCGCCACCTCCTCAAGGGCATTTAGGGATGGGCAATAAAAGTGCTAAACAGCAACACCCACGTCCCATGAAAGGAAAAAGCAAAACCCAATTATGTCCTTCCCGGCAAGGTTTGTGGATGCAGTTCCCGCCCATCGCCAATGGTATTGAATGTCCACTCACCGGCTACATCTCATCACTGCTGGGATTAACCTGCTGAGTATTTCCAATATTTTCTATTTATTTCTCTGATCACTGATCCAGTAACATAACCATAACTGTAACCCCTCCTCCTGACTCCAAAATCACAGTTAGGCTGGCACTAACCTGGAAGAGGACGTAGGTTCCGTGGTCTGCCGTTGGACACGCGTGTGTTTGAGGAGATGCTCCTTGAGGGCAGCTTGGACCTCCGCAGGTATATCGGGCGAGGTCTGGCTGATCTTCATGGCGGTCGTCAGTAGTGCGACCGAGTTCTTTCCATTCTCTTTAATCTCCTTAATTTCCTTTTTCTCGGGGGTTTCCACCGTCTCTGGGGCATCGTTCGATGTTTGCTGAGGGACGTTATTTGCATTAGAGGTCAGATCTTTGTTCCTCCAGTATGGCCAGCAGAGCTTCCAAAATACAAACAGAGACACTACCAACAGGGCAAGCCCACAGAAACAGACGACTACAGCAAGCAGACTGACTGAAATATCTACAAGCGAGCAAAGAGTAGGAGGAAAGCAAACAGCATGACAGACAAACAGGGAGGAGAGAAAACAGGAAAAGGTGTGAGAAAGGAGCTGGTCTCAAGAGTTCACATCCAAATATTATTACATTACACACCCCACACTAGGCAACATGGGAAGAGCAAGTTTGATATAGCAAGGACTGTTTGCTCGGCATCATTGGGAATATAAACCAAGGAAGTGGCAGCAATATTTGGCAAAAAGTGCCTATGGTCCTGGATACCAGTACCCAAGTGTCCCCAGATACTCAGCCTCATTATTGCACAGCAGCGAAGAATGAACTCACCAGGGGTTAGGCAGGAAAGGTCACAGTTCCACAAGTGCCCCCTTGTGGCCCTCCTCTAAGTGGTTCCTGAATTGGGGCCTGGGGATCAGAGTCAAGTCAGGGCAGAAATCAGGGCAGCGGTCATTTTGGGTTAGATAGGGTAAAAGATCAAGGATCTGGCTGGGGATCCTGGAGTCAAGTCATGTGGTTGGCAGAGGAAATGGGTTGGGTGCGGGCATGGGGGAAGAGGGAGGAAGTCTGAAGAGTGTAGCTGAGGATCGTAGATTGAGGCGGCTGGGAATGTGGAGAGGGAAAGATTTCCAAATGGTGGGGGTGGGAGGATCAGAATGGCACCGGTGTGGGGGTGTGGAGGGCAGGGGTCGCAGCAGGCTCCCTCAGTAGCTCTCTGGGACACAATGGAACCACCGCAGCAGGAGCTGGGTCCCCGATACAACTGGACAGCATTGGCAGAACCATGTCTTCAAAGATTTTAAAAAAGAGAAAGGAAATCTTACATTTATATAGAATGTTTTATGACCTTTGGACATCCCGAATCACCTTACAGCGAAAGGAATACTTTTTCTTTTGAAGTGTAGTCACTGATATGTGAGAAACAAGCAAAGGCGAGTTTATGCACAGCAAGATCTCACAAGATTATGACCTGATTTTTAATCGCTCCACCATTGTCATCAGCTGCATGAGTCCTAATTCCTAGAATTCCTACATTAAACCTCTTCGCTCCCCCTGCCCTTTCACGGTGCCACCTATCGTGACATGTCCTTTCTTGGCTCAGTGTCAAATGTTATTTGATAATGCGCCTGCAAATAATTTGGGATTAAGCTGCTGTTGGCATTGTTTTTTAGTGCTGTTGGTTGAGGGACAGATATTGGCCAGGACACTAAAGAAAATTCTGCTGTGCTGCTTTGAAATAATGAGATCTGCCGGAGGGGGAAGACAGGACCTTGGTTTAATGCTTTAAAAGATACTACACGCCCAACAAGCAGATTTTGAAAGGAACCAAAGCTCACAAGAAATTTCTTTCCGCTGGTAATTGATTGCATGGTTTTGAGCTTGTTATAACCCGCACAAGTCCTATGGGGCCAGGTATGGAATCAACATAGCAGACCCGGCTGGGATCCGATATATATTGTAAATATAATTGCTTTGTAATAAACCAAGTTTTCGTTTTACTAACTAGGTCCAGACACGTTTGTGGTCTACTAAAGAGCGAAGTGCTATTTCCCGATTGTTTCTGGCACATTCTGTTCACTGCACTGTGAGAATTGAATATCTGTTGATTTAGTTCCAAGTCAGGGTGGGTTGTGGTTTGCTGCCCTTGTCCTGCTAGATAGCAGAAATTTAAGGTTTGGAAGCCACTGTCAAAGGAGCCTTAGTGATTTGCGGTATTGCATCTTGTAGATGGTACACATAGCTGCCAATGTGCATCGGTGGTGGAGGGGGCTAATGTTGAAGGTGGCGGATAGAGTGCCAATCATGTGGGGCTGCTTAGTTCTGGATGGTGTCGAGTTTCCTCAATGTTGTTGGAGCTGCACTCATCCAGGCAAGTGGAGAGTATTTCATCACCCAGTATACCAAGTTGTATAAAACTGGTTTATAATCCCTCAAATTTAGAAGCTTGTGGGCTGATCTAATCAAGATGTGCAATATAATTAAAGATCATTTTATGGGGTAGATATAGAGAAACAATTTCTTCTGGTGAGGCAGCAAATTAGAGCTGTGGAGCGGGATTCTCCCATTAGCTGAGTGTCTATGCTGGTGTTTTACTCCGGCATCGGCGCTCGTTCCAGGACCTCATTCTCCGGCCCACAGGGGGCTAGCAGGGCACTGGGGCGGCCCACGTCGGTACAGGGATTGAACCCACACCATTTGCGTTGTTCTACACTTGCATTTTTATTGTGCCTTTAACATCCTCAGGATATTCCAATTCAATATACAGCCAATTAAGAACTTTTTGAATTGATGCCACTGTTATAATGTAGGAAATGTGGTCAGCACTTTCTGCACATCAAATCCCACAATCAATAATGAGATAATTGACCAGAAAATCTGGTGATAAAATTCATCTTTGGAGCTAACACTGAAACAGGAATTAGCCAATTGGCATGCAGCCCTTTTACACTCGGTCCATTTTGTTTTTCATTGAAGTCGGTTGTTTTTTGAATAGTGCCACGTGATCCTCTACTTCCGCCTATGGGGGAAGATGGGGCCACGATTTACTGTCATATCCAAAAGACAGCCAGCGGAATACTCCGCCGGCAGGATCCTCCGGTCAGCCGGCAGCGCACCCACGCCCACGGGTTCTTCGACGGCGCGGAGTGACCATAATGGGAAATCCTATTGGCCAGCTGCGGGAACGGAGAATCTCACTGCCAGCAGGGGGCGTACCAGGCTGGCAGACCGGAGAATCCTGCCCAGCACCACTGACAGTGCAGTACTCCCTCTATATTGGACTGTCAGCCTAGACTTTGTGCCTCAATCATTTTTGGTCATCTGACTGCAAATCAATGACCTTCTGACTCATGAGGCAAGAGCGTAGCCCACTAAGCCACTGTTAACAACTGAAAGAATATTTTAAGGTTCACGTGGGACTAGGTGAAAGAGATGAAGCGTGAATGTCCCTAAGATTTCTCACTGAGCCATGGATTGCTCCAGCAAAGATCTGACATGTTCACAATGGGCCAAGTGACCTCCGTCTGTGTCAAGAACCTTTTGGTTCTATGGAACTCGCCACTTTCAGGCTACAGCTGAAATATTTGAAGGTACTTTTGTATCTGTTACACTGTGATGTTTGCATGTGTTAGATATAACAATGCTAAACTGTTATTGCAGATGTTCTGTGGTGTTGCCTACACCAAGTTAGATGATACTCCATTTTACAATTTGGGGAGTATTGTACCATGTAGTAAAGGGGACATACTGGCGCAGTGGTAATGTAAATGGACTAATAGCCCAGAGACCCAGATGAATGCTCATGGTTTAAATCCCATAATGACAGCTGATGGAATTTAAATTTAATTAATAAATCAGGAATGCCGTAATCTGCATGTTATTTGGCACTCTACCAACTAGAATGTCTGATGTTCCCAAATACGAATCATCATTTGACCAACCAGAAGCAATCACAAAGTTATCTGGAACCCGTGCCTGCATACTATATATTTTTATAGTTCTGTTTGAATGTACTGATGAAAATTAGAAGTAAAACAAATACAGTTCTTTACGTCCTGGGTACTTGTATATTAGTTGATGTTCATGTTATTCTGCTGTAAATGGGGCTCTCTGTTAGCCAGCATTTTCGATTAACTGACATTTCCCGAGCCCTGTGCATTCCTTATAAGAAGGATTTTAACATATGAACAGCACTCAAGACTCAAAAATCATTGAATTTTGTAAAATTTGAATGACAAAATGTCCTTTCAGGAATCCGTTACCCTTCCGTGGTCTGGCCTTTACGTGACTCCAGATCCACAGGAATGTGGTTAACTCTTAACTACCTCTCTGAAATGACCTAGCAAGCCACACAGTTCAAGGGCAATTCGGGATGGGATCATGGGAAACAAATGCTGGCCTAGCCAATGACGCCCACATCCCATTAAAGAATAAAGAAAATAAACGTACACTGGTAACATAAGAAAGCTCTAGTTAAAAGAAGGCAACCTCCCAAGTCCCTACCAGTTTGCTTTGATTCTGCCTTGAGGGTTTTTGAAACCCTGCTCTTCCATCTCTCATTCAAAATCATCATTCTCCACCACCCTCCCAGGTTTGATAAAAATGAAATGAAATGAAATGAAAATCGCTTATTGTCACGAGTAGGCTTCAATGAAGGTACTGTGAAAAGCCCCTAGTCACCACATTCCGGCACCTGTTCGGGGAGGCTGCTGGCCTGCCTTGGTCTGCTTTAAAAGCCAGTGATTTAGCCCAGTGTGCTAAACAGCCCACGTTCTCACCAAGACTTCTTCACTGCTTTCCTCCCTCAGCCTCTGCACACAAAGATTTCTCATCCTTGATGATTTCAATCCCCATCTCAACTCATTATTCTCCCTCACGTCTGAGTTCATGGCGCTCTCATCCTCACTGAAGCTCTTAGTACGTGTAAACTCCTCAACCCATATTTGTGGCCACCCCCTTGACCTTGCCATCTCACTTGGTCTTGCTTGTCCCATCATATCAATCACAGGTATGGCCATACCTACTTCCTTGTATCACTCACCCACCCACATCCTTCTTTCCAGTCCCAACCCTACCTCCTTCTGTATCTGTCAGCGGAAACAAAAATCTCCCAATTCACTAACAAGTGCACTTTCAAAATCCCAACTATCTAACTTTGACCCTTTATTTGCCATGATATTTCTGCAGCTCCTGATTTATTCAATTGCACTCTCGCCTGCACCTTTGATAGTCTAAGTCCCCAATAAAATCATTACGTTCTCTCATGTTGGCTATTCCCTCTGGTACAGCCCTCATGCCCCCTCCCTTAATATACAAACATACCAGTTAGGAGCAGAATTAGGCCAATCGGCCATTCAATAAGATCATCGCTGCTCTGACTGTACTCTCCCACCTCTCCCCATAACCTTTCACCCTCCCTGTTTAGCAAGAATCTCTCCCCCTCTGCCTTGAAACAGTCAAAGACTGTGTTTGCACAGCCTTTTGAGGAATGGAGATTCAAAGACACACAATGTTCTTAGAAAAATAAATCCTCCTCATCTCTGTCTTAAATGGGTGATCTATTTTTAATAATTGACTCCTAGTTCCAGATTCTCCCACAAGAGGAAATCCTCTACACATCCAGCCTGTCAATACCCCTCAGGATCTTATATGTTTCAATCAAGTCGTCTCTTACTCTTCTAAACTCCAGCGCATACAAATCTATAATCTGACCAATCTTTCCTCAAAAGACAACCCACCCGTTCCAAGTATTAGTCTGGTAAACCTTCTCTGAATAAGGAGACCATACTGTACACAGTACTCCAGATGTGGTCTCATGTGTAACTAGAGCATAACCTCCCTACTTTTGTATTCAATTTGCCTCCCAATAAACAATACCATTCTATTAGCTTTCCTAATTATTTGCGGCACCTGTATACTAGCCTTTGCGATACATGCTCGAGGACAGCTGGATCAATCTGCATCCTAGAGCTTTGCAATCTGTCACCACTTAGATAATATGCTTCTTTTTCATTCTTCCTGCCAAAATGGACAATTTCACACATGCTCCCATTATATTTCATTTGTCAGATCTTTGTCCATTCACTTAATTTATCAGTCTCCCCTTTGTAGCCTCCTGATGTTCTCTTCACAACTTACTTTCCTACCTATCTTTGGGCTCACAGCAAATTTAGCAACCAGTTCTTTCAATCAAGTCATTTATATAAATTGTAAAGAGTTGAGGCCCAGCATTGATCCTTACAGTACACCATTTGTTACATCTTGTCAACCTAAATGGGACCCATTTATGGCTGCTCTCTGTTTCCTGTTAGCTAGCCAATCTTCTATCCGTGCTAATATTTTACCCCCTACACCATGAACTTATATTTTCCATGATAATCTTTTAATATGGCACTTTACCAAATGCCTTCTGGAAATCTAAGTATAGTGCATCCACTGCTTCCCCCTTATCCTCAGCACATGTGACTCCTTCAAAGAACTCCAATTAATTGGTTAAACATGGTTTTCCTTTCACAAAATCATGTTAACTCTGTCTTATACCGTTGAATTTATCTAAGTGCGCTACAATAACATCTTTTGTAACAGATTCCAGCATTTTCTCTCTGACAGATGTTAAGCTAACTGGCCTACAATTTCCTGCTTTTTGTCTCCCTCCCTTTTTGTATAAAGGAGTTACATTTGTTATTTTCCAATCGAATGGAATCTTCCCTGAATCCAGGGAGCTTTGAAAAATTAAAGCCAATCCATCAACTATCTCACTAGTCACTTCTAATAAGAACCTAGGATGAAATCCATCAGGACCTGGGAATTTGTTAGCCAACAGCTCTAACAGTTTGCTCAGTGTCACTTCCTGGGTGATTGTAATTTTCCTGAGTTCCTCCCTTCCCTACCCCTTTCTGGGGTAGTTCTTGTATCCTCTATAGTGAAGACCGATACAAAATACCTGCTCAATTCATCTGCCATCTCCTTATTTTCCATTATTAACTCCCCAGTCTCCTTTCTATAGGACCGACACTCACCTTATTAACTCTTTTCTTATTTAAGTATCCATAGAAACTCTTTACCTTTCTGGCTAGCTTTCTCTCATCCTCTAATTTTGCCCTCCCTTGTAATCTTTTTGTCATTCTTTGCTCTTCTTTACATTCTGTCCAATCTTCTGACCTGGCGCCTGCCTTTATGCAATTATCTGCTTTTTCTTAGTTTCATAATTTGATACTATCTTTAAATTTTTAGTTAACCATAGGTCCTCACCTTGGAATTTTTCTTTCTCTTTGGAGTGTGTCTGTTCAGTGTATTTTGAAATATCCTTTTAACTGTCTCCCACTACATCTCTTTGAACTTAATAGAATTTACAGTGCAGAAGGAGGCCATTCGGCCCATCGAGTCTGCACCGGCTCTTGGAAAGAGCACCCTACCCAAGGTCCACATCCACCCTATCCCCATAACCCAGTAACTCCACACGACACAAAGGGCAATTTTGGACACTAAGGGCAATTTAGTATGGCCAATCCACCTAACCCGCACATCTTTGGACTATGGGAGGAAACCGGAGCACCCGGAGGAAACCCACGCACACACGGGGAGAATGTGCAGACTCCGCACAGACAGTGATTCAAGCCGGGAATCGAACCTGGAACCCTGGAGCTGTGAAGCAACTGTGCTATACACAATGCTACCGTGCTGCCAATAAAGACCTATCCCTTAATCTCATTTGCCAGTTCAATTTCGCATACATAAGGTCTTGTTACTGTGGTTTTCCACATCCATGATAATGTTATTTACTTGCTCATCCTTCCACTCTCTGCAGTTAAAGCCCCAGAGTAAACAATTTTTCCTCAGCCCTTTAACTTTGGAATCACCCTTTTAGTCTCCCCACAACAATTCCACATTCTTTCTAAAGCACTGAGACCAAAACTTAAATTTTATCCTTTCTCGGGATGTGGGCATCGCTGGCTAGACCAACATTAATTGCCCAACCCTAACTGTCCTTGAGCAGGTGGCGGTGAGTTTCCTTCGCCATCCACTGCAGTCCATGTGTGTAGGTCCACCCATAGATGCTGCTAGGAGGGAGTTTTAGGATTTTGACCCACTGACAGTGAAGGAACGACAATATCATTCCAAGTAACGATCATGTGTGACTTGGAGGGAAACCTCCAGGTGGTGGTATTCAAAAGTGTTTGCTGGCCTCGTGCGTCTCGGTGGTCGAGGTCACAGCTTTGAAGGATGTCGTTGAAGGAGCTTTGGTGAGTTTCCACAGTAGATCTTAGAAGTGGTACACAATGCTGCCACTGTGCATTGGTGACAGAGGGAGTGAACGTTTGTCGAGTGGGTGCCGGTCAAGCAGGTTGCTTTGTCCTGGATGATGCTGAGCTTTTTGGGTGTTGTTGGAGATTCCCTCATCCAGGCAAGTGGGCAGTACTCTATCACACTCCAGGCAAGTGAACAGTACTCCATCACACTCCTAACTTGTGCCCTGTAGCTATTCGACATGCCTTGAGGAGTCAAGCAGTGACTACAATACTCCAAAAGGAACCTATGTTGGGCTCGTAAAATCCCCAAGCTGATAAAGGTGAACAACAAGTCGACACTGGGAGAACTGGGTGACTGGGAAAGCCACAAACACACTTAACATCCGCTCCTCTTCCATAAAACCGCCTCCCTCGTGCTTTTTTGACTGATTGCCAAGATTGATCCAAAGGTTTGAATGATCGACTCACTTAAAGCCCCAAATCTCTGCAACCTTAAACATCTCACTGCCTGATATTTCCTCCACATTCTATCGCTCTTTTACCCAATCTGATTGCTTTATCCTTTATCTGTACTGAACTATGTCTGCCACCTCACTGCCCATTGACCAAGATCAATTAGATTATCACAAATTATCTTTTTGAAAAACAATTCGTGGGATGTGACCAAGATCAGCATTGATTGCCCATCCTTAGTTGTCCTTGAGAATTTTGCAATACAATGGCTTCCTTGCGAAACCAATCAAGATTCTGAATCTGTTCAAATGCTTTGATGTGGACACTGTTCAAATGCTTTGATGTGGACACTGTCGTGATTGTGGTTTGGGTCAATCACATTGGTGTGGGATTGTTTTGATGAGTTTTTCTGTTTCAGAAACACCTGATAGAAACATTTAGCGGATCAGGCAACATCTGGGGCGAGAGAGGCAGGTCAGGTGTATGTTTCATGTTGATGACTGTCCATTACTATTTTGCATTAGGTTTTATTTATTCTTCGCTGATACACTACCTACTTAGCACAATTTTCAAAAGGGAATTGGATCATTATCTGAAGAGAAAATGTTTGCAGGGTTAGGGAGAATTGACTGAGGTGTGTGATTAGCTGAGTAGCTCTTGCAGAAAGCTAGCATGTACACGATGGGCTGAATGGCATCCTTCTGTCCTGTAACCATTTTGTGACTCTAGCTTTAAAATTGTCACGATACCAGGAAGATTTTATGAGCTAGTGTGAGGCTCTGTCCTGGGCTAAGCCTTGTGGGCCAGATGATGTTGATGAAGAAGAAGAAGAGACAGACAGAAGGTACGAGAGAGAGCGCAGTTGTGTACTTGAGAGTACTGCAGTTAGAGATAGCATAGTTTAAAATAGAAACCTTCTATTTAGGAATGTGAATGAATCATATTAAGTAGTGTAAATAAATATATAATTTTGTTCGTTAACAAAGCTTGTTGATCTTTGTTCAACACTATGCATCCAAGCCATCCAGGAGGAGGAGTTTGAGTTGCCAGGCGGGAACGGGCTCCGGTACCTGCAAGTGCGGGATTTTGTTCAGAGGCATGTCGTTAACTGTCCACACCTCCCACTAAGGGGGCTACAGGCAAGGTGACATAAAAAACATGAGTTGGGGAGGGGAAGGTCTCGGAAGTATATAAGGAGCTGATGGAGTGGGAAAGAGTTCCAATAGGGGAGTTGAAGAGGAAGTGGGAGGAAGAGTTGGGAGGGGAGTTGGAGGTTGGGTTATGGGAGAAGGCCCTGTGGAGAGGGAACGTGTCCTCATCGTGTGCCAAGCTCAGCCTAATCCAATTCAAGGTGGTCCACAGGGCTCATGTGACTGTGGCCCGGATGAGCAGGTTGTTTGAGGTGGAGGATAGGTGTGGGTGGTGTGGGGGAAGTCCTGCGAATCATGTGCACATGTTGTGGGCATGTCCGAGGTTGAGGGGCTTTTGGCAGGGATTTGCGGACGTGATGTCTGAGGTCCTGCAAAGGAGGATGACTCCGAGTCCAGAGGTGGCGATATTCGGAATGTCGGAAGATCCAGGAGCCCAGGGGGGGAGAGAGGCTGACATTTTGGCCTTTGCTTCCCTGGTGGCCCAGAGACAGATTCTGCTGAGATGGAGGGACTCAGAGCCCCCAAAGTCAGGGGTATGGGTAAGCGACATGGCGGGGTTTCTCAGGTTGGAGAAAATTAAATTCGCCTTAAGGGTTTCGTTACAGGGATTTTCTCGGAGGTGGCAGCCGTTCACTGACTTCTTTGAGGAAAATTAGTCTGTCAGCAAGGGTGGGCAAACGGGGATAGGGGGGAGAAAAACGGGGGAGGCATGGAAGTGAAGAATAAGGGTAGGAAAACTAATGAGGAGAGGACCGTGAGACGGAGTGATTATATGGACCATATTGGTTGGGGTCTGTGTTTGGGGGGGATGGCAATGTAATTTAGGGTTTTTTTTCTTTGTTGGATCTTTCCGTTTAAAAGTGTTAAAATAATAAATGCCTCAATAAAATATTTTCTAAAAAAAAATCCAAGCTGTCCAGGTAAAGCAAAACAGAGAACACAAGGTCTTCATGATGGATATTGGGACAGAGGAGCAGTAACCCAGATTTCCATTCAGCCTTGTTTTCCCATCATTAATCTCTTTCAGTGGCCAAGGGAAATCAGTATCAAAACTTTTCGATTCCTACAATTAATCTTTGATTTGACCTGGCTGTTCACTGTTAAGTTTCATGCACTGGGTAATCTTTCTGCCTGTACTTTGATGTCATTGATGAGCTATCCTCCTTCATTATGGCACGTTCCTTCCGTCACACTTGGATAACACCCCTTAATTATTAGTTTATTTTCTCCCTTAAACACATTGCCCACCAATGTCAGCCCAGAGAGCAATGGATGGGTGGGGAAGGGTAGGATACATAGTTCCCCTGTATTCCATCTGAATAATTATTCTTCCTTTCCATTCAGTTCACTGTTTATAATAATATTAATAATCTTTATTGTCACAAGTAGGCTTACATTAACACTGCAATGAAGTTACTGTGAAAGACACCTAGTCACCACACTCCGGCGCCTGTTCGAGTACACAGAGGGAGAATCGAGAATATCCAAATTACTTAACAGCATCTCTTTTGGGAATTGTGGGAGGAAACCGGAGCACCCAGAGAAAATCCATGCAGACACAGGGAGAACGTGCAGACTCGGCACAGACAGCGATCCAAGCTGGGAATCGAACTTGGGACCCTGACGCTGTGAAGTAACAGTGCTAACCACTGTGCTACCATTGCCGCCCATATATTTTTGACACCATTAAGCTCAGTTGTTCACTGTATCCAGTATGTGGAAAGTAATATAGAGCTAATTTACTGATCCCAACAACCCCAGGAACCCAAAAAGAGGGTGCCTTAGAGATCAGTACTATAGTCTTCTAGCCCCTATGATAATTTGCACCCCCACCAGTGTGGCTCCTGGTTGGAGTGTGGATTAGTTGCCTTTCGGTCAGAAATTCATGTGTTCAAAACCCACCAGCTACTTGAGAACATAAACTGGGTTGAATCTCCCAGTGGAGCACTGAGAGAGTGCTGCACTATCTGAGGTGCTATCTTCTGAATGAGACAGTAAACTGAGGTCCCATCCACTCACTGTAAAGGTCCGATGGCATGATATTTAAATGAGAGCATGGGAGGTTCTCCCAGGTGGCCTGTGCCAATACTTATCCCTCAACCAACACACCACTAAGTCAGATTATCTGGTCATTACCACATTGCTGCTTGTGTGGGCTTGCTGTGCATTTCCTACATTACAACAGTGATCATTCCTCAGAAGTACTTCATTGGCTGCAATGCGCTTCAGGATGCTCTGATGTTACAAAAGGCGCAATGAGAATGAAAATCTTTCTATACAGTATTTAGTAATAAATCTACAATAAAACACAATGGGTGAGATTTTCTGGCCCTGCCTGCCGCTGAGATTGTCCAATCTTGCCGAAAGTCAGTGGACATTTGGCTTGGTCGCTGAATCTCCCGTAGGGGGTCCTGCTATGATGGGGCTGGAAAATCCCAGCCAATATCTAAAAATACAATGGTTGGACAATACACTATTCAAACTACTAAATGATTCCTTCCTCATGTGAACTGCTTTCATATCAAAATAGTTATCGCATTAAATATTGTAATTCATAAAGTAAGATAAATATGATCAATAACCACAACGGCACAGATTGAAGCAGTGAGGTTAAATTATTAGTGTCATAACCTGCACCCGCCCGGGGTGGGAACAATTGTATTTTCCTTGTCCCTTGCGGAATACGGGCATCCCCGCTTAGGGGACGGAGCAATCTCAATTAACGTTGTATATAAGGTCGGCCAGTTTGGGACTGGCCTGCTCAGACCTGGTTGGGTGCTATTGGGAGCAGTGTACCATAAACCTTCCAAATAAACTTTTGTTTCATTTTGTACAATTTGGTGTGGACTTTGTGTCTTCATGATAATTAGCTTGGCCAAATTTAACAGCAGCACTAAAAGTAGCAAAAATGATTACAATAAGCACCAACACATTAAGCAGTAATCAGTTAGTCAGAAGACCTGACAGTTTGATTCCATGAACCACCAAAAATAGGCAACCTCGTGAGCGGTATAAAATTAGGCTTAAACTCCATCCAACTCGACATGCAGTCGTGTTTACTGAACAAGACAACGAGTATCACAGCAAAGAAGGGATGAATACTTTATTGAATATTAGACTACAGCTGGTGTATTATGTACAGTCCTAGACACCTAGGTGTAGGGAAAGTCATTACAAGCTATGGAAATAGAGAATGAAGATTCATTCAGGTAACGTGGGAAATGATAGACTCAAAATCATAGAATCCTGCAGCACAGAACGAGGCCGGACAACCCATTGAGACTGTGTCACTACTTCAAAGATTAATCCCATTCACTAGCCCTCTCCTCATATGCCTTCATTTGTTTCCCCTTCAAATGTTTGGATATTTCAGAGAAAGTTGAGAAGAAATCAGTAGTGGTTTCAAGATAGCGATATGATGAAAGATTATTCCCATTGGTTGTGGATCAGTAAAAGAGGCGCTGGACTGAGAATTCTCATGGAAAGAATTAAGTGGCGAGGTGGAGGGTTGGGGGGGGGGGGGGGGGGGGGGGGGGGGAGAGAGAGAGGGGTGGGTGCAGGGGGCATGAGGAGTCTTCGAGAAATGTTTCCATACTTCCGATTATCAGAATTACAGAGAATGTACAGCACAGAAACAGGGCATGCAGCCCAAATGGCTCATCCTGGTATTTATGCTCTCGCTGCCTCATCCCATCTCTTTTCATCCCATCTATCAGCATGACCTTCTACATAGAACATAGAACAGTACAGCACAGAACAGGCCCTTCGGCCCTCGATGTTGTGCCGAGCAATGATCACCCTACTCAAACCCACGTATCCACCCTATACCCGTAACCCAACAACCCCCCCCCCCCCTTAACACTACTTTTTAGGACACTACGGGCAATTTAGCATGGCCAATCCACCTAACCCGCACATCTTTGGACTGTGGGAGGAAACCGGAGCACCCGGAGGAAACCCACGCACACACGGGGAGGACGTGCAGACTCCACACAGACAGTGACCCAGCCGGGAACCGAACCTGGGACCCTGGAGCTGTGAAGCATTTATGCTAACCACCATGCTACCGTGCTGCCCGTTCTAATCCTTTCTTCCTCATGTGTTTATCTAGCTTTCATTTAAATACATCTAGGCTATTCACCTCAACCATTCCCAGTTTAGCTCGGTTGACTGCAGAGCACAGTCAACGGCAGGGGTTCAATTCCTGTATCGGCTGAGGGTATTGATGAAGGATCCGCCTCCTCAACCTTACTCCTTGCCTGAGGTGTGGTGATCCTCAGGTTAAATCACCACCAGTCAGCTCTCCCTCCTCAAAGGGGAAAGCAGCCTGTGGTCATCTGGGACTGTGGCGACTTTACTTTACTTTTACTCCCCATGGTAGCACATTCTACATCATCACTTTTCTGATGTTGGTTTCTTTCCTGACTTCCCAATCAGATTTATTAGTGACTATGTTATTATATCTCTGGCTACCAGTTTTTGACTATTCCAAAAGTAGAAGCATTTTTTCTATGTCTATCTTTGCTAATCTCGTCACGATTTTTTAAATACCTCAATGAGGTCACCCCACAATTTTCACTTTTCTAGAGAAAGGATCCCCCATCTGTTCAGCTTTTTTTTGAAAGTTCGTACCTCTCAGTTCTGGTATCATCTTTGTAAATTTTTTTTTTACAACTTCTAAAGGGCCTTGCTACCATTTTTATCGTATGGAGTCCAGAACTGTGCACAGTACTCCGAGTGTGCACATGAAGAGAATAAGGAACCATAAGATATTAAGGTCTCAAGGGCAATTAGGGTTGGGCAATAAATACTGGCTTGCCAGCAATGCCCACATCTCATGAACGAAGGAAACATCTCCTTATTCTTCCTACCAAAATGCACCACCTTGTACTTTCAAAACTAAATTAATTTGCCAATTGCATGTCCATTCTGCATGTTTATTAATGTGTTTAGATGCAGTCTACCTCTGATTTAACGACACCTCCCAAATTGTTCTTCTGGAAAACATAAGTTTCGCACCAGAAATAGATGGTAACTGAGGGGCTAAAATAAGTGAAGAGATAAAGAGTTGGAGAAACTTAAGTTTCTAAAAATCTAGCAAGTTGCTGGGACCTGATGACCTACAACTTCAGATTCTAAAAGAGAAAGCTGCAGAGATAATGGGCGGGATTCTCCATCCCGCCAGCCGGCCAATGGGATTTGTGGGCAGCCCCACACCGAAATCCCTGGGCGAGGGTGCGCTGGAGGCGCAATGGAGAATCGTGCTAGTGGAGAATCCAGCCCAATGGATCTGCTAGTTATGGTTTCCCAAAATTTCTTATGGTATGGTGCCATTAGATTGGAACTTGGCAAATGTTACGCCGCTTTTTAAGAAAGGAAG
Source organism: Scyliorhinus canicula (assembly GCF_902713615.1). Lineage (NCBI taxonomy): Eukaryota > Metazoa > Chordata > Chondrichthyes > Carcharhiniformes > Scyliorhinidae > Scyliorhinus > Scyliorhinus canicula. The sequence continues at coordinate 41,683,382 of NC_052165.1, read as the reverse complement.
GAGAGAGAAAACAGGGAACTACAGGCCAGTTAGCCTGACATCAGGTGTTGGGAATAAGGAAGTTGCAGGAATCTGAAACAGTCCCGCTTGCACCATCTCTTTAGCCACGTATTCATCGGATATATCTGTTATTTCGACTCTGGCTAGCATGTGGCACTAGTGATCCTGAGATCACTATGTTTGGGGTCGTATTTTTCAATTTGCTTCCTAACTCCACATTTTCTGCTTTTAGGACCTCATCACATTTTTAAACATGTCGCTTGTACCAATGTTTACCATGACCACTGGCTGTTTACCCTCCCCCTCCAGAATGTCCTGGAACCACTCCGAGACATCCTTAACCTGAGCATCAGGGAGGCAACATACCGTTCTGAATTCTCGTTTATGGCCACAGAAACGCCTATCTAGTTCCCTTATAATTGAGTCTCCCAAAGCTGTTGCTTTCCCACACAGTTTATTCCTCCCCTGTGCAACACAGCCAACCATGGTGCAATGAATTTGGCTGTTGCTGCTTTCCCCTGATAGGCTATTCCCCTCAATATCCCAAGCGGTATATCTATTTTGCAGGGGAATAGCCACAGGAAATTCCTGCAGTGCCTGCCTTGCCCTCTTGCTCTGTCTGGTGGTCACCCATTCCCTTCCTGCCTGCGGAGTCTGAGCCTGCAGCATGGCCACTTCTCCATATGTGCAATCCACGATACTTTTTGGCTTGCAGATAATTGACAGTGTCCCCAGGCACAGCTCCAGCTCTGAAACCCAGGCTTCCAGGAGCTGCAGCTGGCGACGCCTCCTGCACACATGCTGGCCCCGGGCACCGGAAAAGGTCCCAGCTTCCCACATGAAGCAGGACGAACAATTCAAGGCTGGAGCTCTCCCGCCATGACTTACCCCTTTAAATTAAACCTTTAGAAGATGCTTAATAACAAATCAATTACTCTTCTTATCCTTGTTACTGCAGCATATACTATATACCTCAAAAAGACCTTGCAAAGCAGTAAATACTTAGCCACTACTTACCAATTTGCACTCCCGCTTTTAACCTCTACTGCTGCACCAGGGCAAGACCACTCTCTGAAGAGTGAAAAAGTTAGAAAGCAAAACACAAAAGAGTACCTCTTTCCCCTCTGCACCAAATTCCCACTGTGCTTCAAATTCTGATATCCACACTCACTCAGGATGTGTTCTGTCCCACCGCTCGTGCGCAAAGCTCATCAACTTGTGATCACTGTTACCTTCATGTAGTCCTACATTTACTTCATCGATCTGCGTGACCACAAGGTGCTGGCAATGGAAAGGATGGCACAGTAGTATTTATACCACTACCGATAATCCAACGGCCAAGACAACAAACTCCATTCCCTGGCCATTGATTCCAGCCCTCTTCCCGACCGCTGTCGGAGGCTGAACCAAACATTTTGCAAATATGCCGTTCGATTTGACCCTGACGTGGGCTTCCAAACTCGCATTCTCCCCATCACCAAGGCTATCTGCTTCCACCTCCATCACACCGCCTCTCTCAGCCCTTGCCTGTTCGTTGATTGACACGCTGGTGATGAGCAATATATGAAGCAAGGCTTTGACCTTGGCTGCCAAAAATTACTACAGGAAGAACACCCATTTGTATCGTAACCTGATACACTATGATAGGCAGCACTCAAAAGCAATCTAGTGTCACAGTCAAGTCAATCCTATGAACCAATTACTAATTCTGGGTACTCGTTACTAATGTTTGCTTTCAAGTGGGTCAATTATTGTTCAGCTGAAATGAAGAAGATGCTTTGAATAATTTTTTTGCGATAGTTATATCACTCAGCTTCCTAAATTATCCACTTCATCAATTAAGCAACAATTAGAGAGTGCCAATTCTGATCCCTGCTGTGTCTAGCACTTTATATGAGGTGGGAGGTTTGGGGTGGTGGAGCGAAGCATTAATGAAACCTTGAGAAGGAATTTCACATCATTCGAAGTGTAACTAGCGGCCAGTGATCCTGCAGCTAATAAAGGCATGTGAGCGTAATTGGGACCAATTTCAAACTCAGCCAATGGGTGTGTGACGGGATGCCCATTTTCTACCCTACCTGGATTTTCCACTACATTATAACAGCGGCTGTGTTCCAAATAAATATCTAATTGGCAATAAAGTGCTTTGGAACATGCTGAAGTTGTGAACAGCTCCAAATAAACGCAAGTTCTTTCATTCTTCTTTACAATTGAGTTTGACAGGACGGGGTGTTAAACAGGCACCCATTCTGAACCCAGCCCATCTCCCATCTGAGTTGGGTTAAATCACATCGCAGAATGACAGAATTGTTATGGCGCAGAAGGAGGCCCATCGTGTTTGCACCAGCTCTCCAATCAAACATCACAAATTAATGACTTAAACATACATTTACTGTTAAAAAGAAAGGGGAAGGTGAGATCAGATTGGTACTGATGCAGTGGGCAAGTTATTGATCTTATGGTGAAAGGTTGAAATACTGGCTGATCCAGTCTATCATGACATGAACAAACACTTTTGCACTCATTGTTCAGCTCCACCAAGGAGATTTTAAGAATCTAAAACAGTACTTCTATTTATACAGTGCTTTTTATGATCTCCAAATATCCAAAATGACTTCACAGACAATTATAATCTAGGAAACATAATGGCCAATTTGTGTACAGCAATCTCCCACAAACAACAGCGTGGTAATTATTAGATCATCTATTTTTAGTTAGTTCTTCTATGAGTAAATAGCGGTCAGTACAACAGGGGAAACTTGCCCATTCTTCCTCAGAGTAATGCTGGAGGGTGGCACGGTGGCAAGTACAGTTGACTCACAGTGCCAGGGCCCAGGGTTCGATTCTTGCCTTGGGTGACTGCGTGGAGTTTTCACGTTCTCCTCTGTCTGTGCGTTTTCTCCAGCTGCTCTGTTTCCTCCCTCAGTCCAAACAGGTGCAGATTCGGTGGATAGGCCATGCTAAAATTGCCCTTTAATGTCCAAAGATGTGTAGGTTGGGTGGGGCAATGGGGATAGGGTGGGGAGTTGGCATGGGCAGGGAGTGCTCTTTCGGAGGGTCAGTGCAGACTGATGAGCTGAATTATAGAATTGTGACAGTGGAGAAGAGGCCATTCAGCCCATCAAGTCTGCACTGACCCTTGGAAAGAGCACCCTGCCTAGGCCCATGCCCCCACCTTATCCCCGTAACCCAGTAACCTCACGTATCCTTTGCAAACGAAGAGCCAATTTATCACGGCCAATCCGCCTAATCTACTCATCTTTGGACTATGGGAGGAAACCAGAGCACCCGGAGGAAACCCACACAGAAACTGGGAGAAAGTGCAAACTCCACACAGACAGTCACCCAAGACCGGAATTGAACTCGGGTACCTGGCGCTGTGAGGGAGCAGTGCTAACCACTGTGCTACCATGCCGCCTTCTGAATAAGTCTCTTTCTGAACTGTAGACTTTCTATGGATTCCATGGATCATGTACATCCACCTAATAGGGGAGAGAGGATCTCAGTTTAATGTCTCAACAATACAACACTCCCTCAGTACAGCGCTCCAAGTGTCAGCCTTGGCTTGTTTGCTCTGGATTGGGACCTGAACCCAAAACGTTCTGACTCAGAGACAAGAGTGCTACCCATTGGGCCATGGCTGACAGGTAAATCGTAAAGTTTTTAAAGTCAACTTAGCTCACAGTTTACTGTTGGACTTATAACTCACATATTCCCATTTACGGTATTACTTCGTAACTTACAAACTCTACACGACCAGCCTCCGGCTCAAATTGTATCAGTCAACGTCTAAGGTTTTATTTAGAGCGAGAGTTAGGATTAGTCGGATTTATTTTGGCTCACACGATGAATCAGCACAGACATAGAGGGCTAAATGGCCTCCTTCTATGCCGTAAACTTCTGCGGCTCTAACGCAGTTTCACATCTAATTAATAGCCATTCATCTAAACCCCTTTAGCTTCAAATATTATTAAATATTTGAGGTCTGTACTGTAACTGAAGTGCAACAGTACGCTGCTCTGTAAACAGGCGCAGATGATGTTCATTTTATTATCTTAAACTCATGTTTATAACACGGCTTTGTACATTGACCCCACTAACTCCAGCTGTCATGTCAGAAAAATGTTCTCAAATGTGATGCCAATTCTCAGAATCAGGTTTAGCGTTTCAAGTGCAACACATATCTACACTTTCAATTACCAATTTTCTCAGATATAATAAGCCACAGGGAGTACAAGGTCCATCAGAAGCCGCCAGTAATCTTTCAGGACTAATGGTTTAATAATTGATAGGTCTATCAGGAGTTTCCAAATGATAAAATTGCACCGTTCCATAATTTACCATTATAAAGTTCTACGAGAGTGAGCAGAGAGGTTAAGGGGAAGCTAAAGGGATTGCAATGCCACAGCGAGTGGCTGAGGTAGCAACCACTGCATCATTTAAAGGAAATGTGAATAAATATTTGGAGGTGAGAGAGATGCAAAATAAAGAAATAGGAGCAGTTTAGCATTTCTCTGCCGCCGGGTCGGAGAATCCCCAGGATGGGGGCACGAGAATCGCACCACGCCGCCCTGATGCCGGCTCACCGATTCTCCGGTGCCAATTCTTGGGCGCCCACGGGATCGCTGCCGTGCCGATCAGGGGCCGTTCAAAGAGCCCCCCCCCCCGGTGATTCTCCAGGCCCCGACGGGCCAAGTGGCCGCCGAGGTTGGTCGAATACCGCCGGCGAGGGTCACATATGGTCCCACACGGTGGGACCTGGAAGTTCTGTGTGCGGGGGCTGTCCTGGTTGGGGGATGGTGGGGGGTTCCGACCCCGGAGGGGGCTTCCACGGTGGCCTGGCCCGCAATCGGCAGGTGGGCTGGTTCCATGGGGGCCTATGTTCCTCCGCGCCGGGCCCCTGTAGGACTCCGCCATGTTGCCTGGGGGCTGGCGCAGAGGACAGGACCCACGCACATGTGGGAATCACGCCGGCCGTGGCGCGCATGCGTGGAATCACGCCGGCCGTGGCGTGCATGCATGGAATCACACCGGGCGTGGCGCACATGCGCGAACTCGTGCCGGACGTGCCGCACCGGCTGGATCTGCAGCGACCACTCCGGCACCGACCTAGCCCCTTAGGTAGGGGAGCATTCCTGATTATCAGGAACCGTTGACGCTGGAGTGGTTGGCGCCCTTAAAATCTGGAAATGAACCTTGCAGGAAAGAACCAGAGAATCACACAACACAGAAGACCACTCGGCCCATCATGTCAGTGATAGATCAATTTGAAAATCACACAATATGCAGGACACTGCCTGAAATAGCGGTAGAAGCAGGAACCCTCACAACATTTACAAAGCATTTAAATGAGCCCTTTAAATGCCATAGCATACAAGGCTACAGGGAAATGGGATTAGATTTGGGTGTGACATTATAAGATGGTAGGGTAGGTGTCAATGTCCACTGTCCCTGTGAGTTAATCACTGGTGGAATCTTACCCAAAAGCAAAACACGGCGATGTTGAAAATCTGAAAGAAAACAGAAAATGTTGGAAACACTCAGCAGGGCTGGCTGCATCTGTGAAGTGAGAAACACAATTAACTTTCAGGTCAAATATCTTTCAGCAGAACTCCCCTGATACAACTTTGGGAATAAAGAATTTTGGGGTGGAGAGGGGATCTTGTAAGACAGGCAAAATGAAGAACAATCTTAAACCTGGAAGTACTGGAACTAAAGGGGGGTCTGAATGGGGTCTGATCCCATATTGGGCGATTCGTCAGATGCCACTGGTTGGCACTTGAAGCAGGGGTTAAACGAGTGGCCTGTTTTAGGCCCTTCCTGTCTCAGAGTCAGAATCTTACAGCGCAGGGGGGGGGAGCCATTTAGTCCATTAGGTCTGTGCCCATTTTTTTGAAAGAGCTAGCGAAAGTAGGCCCACTTTCCCTGCCCTTCTGCCATATCTTTGCAATATTCTTCCCCTTCAAATATTTATTCAATTCTCTTTTCAAATTTACTGCTGAATCTGCTTTCAGCTGCCCTTTCAGGCAGCGTATTCCGGATAACAACTTGCTGGGTAAAATAATATTCATCTACCCTGTGACCTTTTTAGCCAATGACCTTAAATCTGTGTCCTCTGAATACTGACCCTTCTCCCAATGGAAAGGGATTTTTTTCTTACCAACATAAAGCCAGTCATGATTTTGAACACCTCTATTAAGCTTCCCCATTACCTTCTCTGGCCTAAAGAGAACCATCCCAGCTTTTCGAGTATCAAAGAAGTCACTCATCCATTCTAGTAAATCTTCTTTGCACCCTCCCCAAGGCCTTGAGATCTCTCTCGCTTACCCCTGGTGCCATTTCCAACAGACAATCATCCCTCCCATTCCAGGTGCTCAGATTTAATAAGGAACATGAAAGGATTAGATGTATTGACAAGGGAAACTGGACGTTTCAGGGTGGAGCAGGGCAAACTGTTTCCTCTGGTGAGGGTAGTCCCCAAATAGGAGGCATAACTTTAAAATCAGCTAGACCATTCTGGGTGATGTCAGGAAGCACTTCCTCATGTAAAAGGGTAAATCTGGATCTCGTTTCCCCCACACGAGCTGAAGCTGGGGATCGACTGTGTGTTTCAAAGATGTCATGGGTAGATTTTTAGTAAAAGCAAAATACCGAAGACGTTGGAAACCTGAAATAAAAACAGAATGTGCTGGAGATATTGGGTAGGTCTAACAGCGTCTGTGAATAGAGAAAACAGTGTTAGCAATTCGAGTTGAATAAGACTCTACAGAAATGGATAGAAAATTGTTAAGCAAGAGAATTACAGGTTAAGGAATCAAGTGAGTTGATGGATTAGAGTAGGATTGAATAAGATATAACTCAGCCATCATCTTATTGAATGTTTGAGGGGTTGAAATGCCTCCTCTTGTTCCTCTATTTCAGCTCTCTGTGTAATAAACACACCTGAATGAATTGGATGAGACATTTTCTAAAGAAATTGCTACAAGAAGCTAAAACAGATTTGCCATAGCCACATCTGTGGCTAGTCAATAAATTCAATTGGACGACATGATCTTACAGATTGTCAGACAGATAAATCTGGGCCCAACCAGGCTAAGGCGAGTTTTTAAAAATTCTTTCACATGGTCTTGGTGTCACTATCTGGGACAGCTTTTGTTGCCCATTCTTAATTGACCGAGAAGGTGATGAACCATTGCAGTTCATGCGGTCTAGGTATACCCGCAGTGCTGTTAGGAAGAGACTTCCAGGATTTGACCCAGTGACAGTGAAGGAACGGTGATATTTTTCCACGTCAGGATAGTGAGTGACTTGGAGGAGGACTTGCAGGTGCTGGTGTTCCCATGTGCCTGGTGCCATTGTCCATCTAGGTGGTAGAGGGCAGGGGTTTAGAAGTTGTCAAAGACACTTTGGTGAGTTCCTGCAGTGCATCTTGTAGATGGTACACTGTGTGTCGGTAGTGGACGGAGTGCATGTTGAAGATGGTGGATGTGGTGCCAAGCAATTGGGCTGCTTTATGCTGGATGATGTTGAACTTCTTAAGTGTTTTTGGAGCTGCATTCATCCAGGCAAGTGGAGAATATTCCATTACACCACTGACTTGTGCCTTCTGAATGGTGCACAAGCTATGTAGAGTCAAGAGGTTAGTTACTCACTGCAGAACTCCCAGGCTTTGACCTGCTCTTGTAGTCACTGTTTGGTCTTCTATACCTTGCAAAGGAATCCACCAAAGGCCTTTACTTGTCCATACCAGGATCTTTATTGAGGCTTGTGTGGTAAGATAGCAATCTGTTACAGAGCACATAATCATGAAGTCTCTATACTCCTTTGGAACTACATCTAGCATGCTGTTCACCTGTATGTCTTACTGCCATCTCCTGCAACTTTCTGGTGATGGCCGGATATGTCTCCCTTTATATCGGAGTCCCTGGTTACACAACCACGATCTTGAGATCTCATGGTGTGTCTGCACCAGCACCTGCTGGTTGGAGTTCATACGCCATCAATCTATGGTATTGCTGACAGGCATAGCACCACATCCCCCTTCCTCGCAAAACATTAAGATATGTTTACAAGCAACATTGATCCTTTAACTTTATACAATCATGATATTTTTCTTAAAAAGTGATTGAGTTTTACTAGGGCATCCGTAACATGATATGCCTGGCCAGTGTCCCTCTCTTTTACACAGATCATTGTGCCTCCCTCATGGGGTCACCTCTGTGATCATTTGAGTTGGTTTACATGTCGGCCTCTTTTTTCTTTTCCTCTTTGCTCTGTGCCTTTGGAAGGTCTGTGTCCATGACTGCCACACAATGTCCCACCAGCCTCTTGATGCTGTTTGCTGCTTGTCATTATTTTCATTGCTAGTGTGTTAGTGCGATTCTCTGACTCTTCCAGTCTTCTCCTCTTTATTTTGAGAACATGATTATGTAGTTTCTAGTGCGTCTTGCGTTTAGGCCCAGCAGCCTCTGTTGTGGTGCTGGTTTTCCTTTGTGCTCAGAGGTCTGCAGAGTTTCAGGTGCACCCTGAAGGGCCGATGCATCATCTTTGGGTGGTATGACCACGCCCACTCCTGATATGCTGGAGTGCCTCAGTTTTTAGTGCCTGATTGAAGGTTGGAATTAGGGCCACAGGTACCGCCCCTTCTTGGCTCGTTGGAGCATCTCTCACTTGCTCTTCATCACTTGAGATTACGATGCTCTCTGGTCATGATGATCCAGGTATTGGGTCATCTTGATCAAATTCCAACGTGTGTGAGTGATCTGAGGAGCTGCATATTGAGATTGTCATCAGCTCTTCCTTGGGTCAGTCTCGGAGTTGCCTACTAATGCAACATTCGAGCTGCTGTCATCACAGTCGCCATCGATGTCTTCCCATTCATCATCAGTGGTGTCAATGTTTGAGAATGAATTGGAGGAGGTGTTTTGAATATTTGGAATGAGTCACTACGTACCTCTGCTGCCAGTTTCTACAATATCTGGATTATTTCTTCCATGTCTGGCTCGGTCGGCGGCTGATCCTTTGTGGTATCAGCAGCTTGTATTTCTATGCGCGCCATCTCCAAGCTCTTCTCAGTGTCCAGCACGGTCTGGGCATCCCCCGTGACCACCTCGTCATTCCTTCCAGAGCACCGGAGTAGTGCTTCTGGAGCCTTGTCAGTAAGCCCGTCTGTGCTGCTGGAAAAGAAATCTGCAAGTAGTTCATGGCAGTCTTCACCTGTCTCACCTTCCATGCCATCACTTTCTGCATCATCGACGTCTTCGGGCAGAAATTCGTAGTAGGCGTCATCAGATTCAGCATTGTCTCCAATGATCTCTCCTGTGAAATATAACATTGCATACGGAATTATTTGTTCACACAGTAGGGCGCCAAGTTCAAAGACAGCCTTGTGTTTGGCCGCCAAGCCTTGGCTCAACATTCCACGCTGTGGAACTTCAGTGGGATGGAAGAAATTGAAGACCGATTCATTTGGTACAGTTCTCATTGCTGTTGTGAGTGCTTCGATCTTTGGGCTTCAGTTCCATTTGGATTGTTCTTGTTACATTCTTGCCCTCCTTCCAGTCAATTGTGCAGCCTGTGTAACCGATGATTTGTGGTTCAGCAAAGAGAGATTTAAGCGGCTGCAAATCCAACTGATAAACTTTAGTGATTGCCTCATTTGTGAAATACTCATTAGGCTTGAATGTAAACTCCAGAGTGAAGCTCCATGGTTTCCCATGCTCTGTCCATTTAACACTCACATCTTGCAGATGCTTCAATCCGGGTTTGTCATGTTCCCGTACCATGCCATTGAGCCTATCTACATTCTTGAAGACTGTTAACCAGAGTTGCGGAATGCTCACTTGAGCATCGTCCCATCGTCTGATTTGTCATCCTCAACCTGAATTTCTTCCGAATCCTCATAAACTGTGCACACTCTATTATCTTGCAGGGAAGCGAAGTATTCGGCTGGCCAGCCCTCTTCTGGGATGCATAGTCGCTCTACTAAATTCAGGAATTCACACGTATCTGCTCCTAGCATAGACTCACCATTTGTGTTCACAACGGAAAACGGCACAATGGGCGCAATTCTCCGCTCACCAGGCCGGGTGGGAGAATCGCAGGAGGGCCGCTCTGTCACCCCCCGCGATTCTCCCCCTCCCTCCCCCCCCCCCCCCAGAGTGGCGTGTCGCGTTTTGCGACACGCCGCTCGGAGAATCGTGGGCCGCCGCTTTTCACGGCGACCCGCGATTCTCCGACCCGGATGGCTTGGCGGCCGGCCGTTCCCGACCGGTTCTTGCCAGCGACAACCACACCTAGTCGCTGCCGGCGTGGACATGGCACCAGCAGCTGTTTTGTGGCTTGTGGGGGGCGGAGAGGGGAATGAGCACCACGACCATGCTCGGGAGGGGACTGGCCCGCGATCGGTGCCCACCGATCGTCGTGCCAGCGTCTCAATGGGGCGCACTCTTTTTACCTCCGCCATCCCGCAAGATCAAGCCACCACGTCTTGCGGGGCAGCGGAGGGGAAGACGGCAACCGCGCATGCGCGGGTTGGAGCCGGCCAACCCGCGCATGCGCGGCAGACGTCATTAGACGTGTCGGCCGCATCATTCTGGGCGCGCCGGGCCTTGACGCCAGCGACAAGGCCCGGCGGCCGAGATTCACGGCATGGTCCTCCTAGCCCCCCAGCAGGGGGAGAATAGGGGGCCAGGAGCGGCCTCCGACATCGTCATGAACCTCTCCAGGTTTCACAACAGCGTCGGGCCTGGCGGAGAATTCCGCCCAATATGTCTTTTATTGTGCACCCATGCAGCACGGTAGCATAGTGGTTAGCACAAATGCTTCACAGCTCCAGGGTCCCAGGTTCGATTCCCAGCTTGGGTCACTGTCTGTGTGGAGTCTGCACATTCTCCCCGTGTGTGCATGGGTTTCCTCCGGGTGCTCCGGTTTCCTCCCACAGTCCAAAGATGTGCAGGTTAGGTGGATTGGCCATGATAAATTGCCCTTAGTGTCCAAAATTGCCCTTAGTGTTTGGTGGGGTTATTGGGTTATGGGGATAGGGTGGAGATGTGGGCCTGGGTAGGGTGCTCTTTCCAAGAGCCGGTGCAGACTCGATGGGCCGAATGGCCTCCTTCTGTACTGTAAATTCTATGATTCTATGATTCTAGGTCACGTTAACCCTATGTCCCAACTCATTTCCAATGCAGTTGAGGATCGTCCTTAGGCGGGTTGCAACTGTCGGCTTCACCTGCAAAAAGTGCAGATCATGGCGCAGAGGAAGTTTGCCTTTGCTCCCGTGTCGAGTTTGCATTTACCATTGTCTCATTCAACCTTGCTGGAATGGTCCATCTGCCATCGATGGTGTTAGCATGGCTATAAATGTCATTGCAGTCGGTCACCAACATGTCTGTCTCGTCCAGTGTCGGACTCGCCTGTGTTGTTCTTTGTGTTGCTAAATTTTGGATGGTTGATGTCGTGTTCACAAAGACCACAAAATATGTTTAAATTGAACAAAGCTATAAATTTATTAACACTACTAATTTGGATTCAACACTTTCTCCTCGATAACACACAGTTGAAAATAAACATATAATCTACACTCAGCTAATACTAATCTCTACACTATAACAATAACTATGATCTGCTCCCACTCACACTATCATTCCTTCAGTCTGTTCGCTAGCCTTCTCCTCAACCTCTCACCCATTAGGCTCAGCATCAATGTCCTATATACTTGTACATCTATCTCCCTCTAGTGGCCGAGTTAGACATTTCATTAACCCTTGCAGTTCTTACATTTGTGATAATGTCCCATCCACCTTTCTTTGGAAATAAAGTTCTAAACTTTGTTTGGAACATGTTTTCTTTTAACATTACAGTAGCGAGCATGAATCATAAACTTGTGCTTTTACATTAATTTGCAAAAATATAACTGTTAAGTCACATTGTTGATGACAGATGCATAGTTATTACAGTCATTGCAAATTTAATCTGTTTAGTGTTCTCTTGGTTCTAGTTGACCTTCTCAATGGTTTCAAGTTATGGTCCAAATTGTCTTGATGCATTGGTGATAATGACGGATTAGGAAAGTCAATGGGCTGGATTCTCCCAAAATGGGACCATGACCCCACGCCGGCGTAATAATGCTGGCGCTTCACTCCCGAGTTTCGAATAAAAAAAACAGTCAATTCACTGACCTGCAGGGATCTAGCAGGGACCCAGAATGATTCACACAGCTTTAACTGCGGATACGGGCCCCTGCACTTCCGATCTGGAATCCACACATGTGCATGGCAGTGGCCTTCAGCAGCCGTGCCGAGTGCCATGGCGAACCCGGACTGCAGAGGCGGCTTCAAAATGTAGGCCCCCCCATCTGCAATTGCCTCTGGCAATGGCCACCCAGCTGCGCAGAGTACGCCACAAACACCCCGATTCTTGGGTCCCAGAGAATTGCCGGACTGGCGCTGGGCCCGATTCCAGCGTGAAAGTTGATTCTCCGCACCCCCCCCCCCCCCCCCCCCCCCCCCCCGCCAAACGTGATTTTGGCACAGGGCTGCAGAGAATCCAGCCCAATGTCTTTGAGGATGTCATCCTGAGCAATAATATTCAGAGTTGGAGATGGAACATGATTTTTTTATTTGCAGTAATGCTCTTCTATTTCTTCTGAACATTGACCCTTGTTCTGTCTGAACCAAGAACAATCTGGGTGCGACTTGTCTTAAAACTTTAGCTATATGTTGCCATCCACCTTCAGGATTTTATATATGTACGTAGTCTCCTTCTTTTAATTTTGACAAAGATTTTGTGTGCTTGTCATAATACTCTTTTTGTTTCTATTTTTGTGATCTAAAGCGGATATGATTTCTTGGTGATCCATATTTTGAACAGTGATCTCTGGTAATGTGGTGCAAATTTTTCTACCCATCAACATCTAAGCTGCCGATAAGCCTAATGACAACGGTATTGCTCTGTATGTCAACAACGCCAAAGGTAAGTCTTTGTTGTCTTCGCCTGCCTTATTGAATAATTCTTTGATTATTCCTATGCCTTTCTCTGCTTTGCCATGATTGAGGATACAATGGGCTTGATTTGATGTGATTAAAATTGTACCTTTCTGCAAATTGTATCCACTCCCAGTTGTTGAAGCAAGGACCATTGTCAGAGACAGTGTATAATGGTATTCCCATGGCGAGCAAAAATGGAATTCGCTGCTCGTATTACAGATCTCGTCGTTGAATCATTCAACGTATTCACCTGGGGATAATTGGAATAATAGTCGATGATGACTAGATAGTCATGACCTTTAAAGTAGAACAGATCCATACCAACTTTGATCCATGATTGATAATGAGTTCATTTTGTTCCATACTTTCTTTGCATTGTATAGGCTGATGCATTTGGCAAATGCTGCATTCCTGCACATGATTGTCCACATACTTGTTGATTCTAAGCCAGTACACAGATTGTCTTGCTCATCTACGACATTTTTCAATACCTTGATGAGCCTTGTGTATCTGTTCCAAGATAGCCTGTCAGAGGCATGAAGGAATAACTATCTTGTCTCCTTTGAGTAGGAATCCGTTATTTACTGTGAGGTCATCTTTGATACTGCGAAAAGCCGAGCAATATCAATTGGCCAACCTTATTTGAGGTATCTGATTACCTTTTGGAATGTCAGGTCTGTTTCTGTTTTGTCTTTGATGATTCATAGCTTTCTGTCAGACACCGGTAGCATCTCAGCAACAAATGAGGCTCGTACGTCCACAATGTGCACAATATCTGAAACCATGGTATCAGTATTTGTGGCTCAGGATAGGGTATCAGCAACAAATCACCTGATGTGTAGACTAGTGTAAAATCATAGTGCTTTAGCTTCATCATCATTCACTGAAGAGGTGGAGACATCTCGTTGACGTCTTTTTTGATGATGTTAACTAACGGCCCATGATCAGTCTCAACAATGAAATGTGGCAACACTTAAACATAGTTATGACATTTTGTGATGCCTGCTAAGAGACCAAGGCACTCTTTTAAAATTTGTGCATATCTCTGATCTGTAGGACTCATCGCTCGAGATGCATATGCAATAGGTTTCCACATATCCTGCCCATCTTTCTGGAGGAGGACTGCACCAACGCCGTGTTTGCTCGCATCAGTGAAGATTTTCATTTCCTTCGTCAAGACATAGAACATTAACAGTGGAGCACTGGTCAAACCTGTTTTCATGTCTTGCCACTCAGCCGTGTGTTCAGGTGTCCATTTAAAATTAACATTTTTTAATGAGGTTACGTAGAGCCTTGTACAATTGAATAAGTTGAGAATGAACTTCCCCATATAGTTGACCACACCGAGCATTTGCAGAATTGCTTTCTTGTCCGTAGGAACCAACATTTCTCCTATGGCCTTGATCTTGTCTAGATCGGTTGAATTCCTTCCTGCGATATATCGCCTAAAAATTTCAATAGTAGATGCTAAACTGACATTTGTCCCGATTCAACTTGAGTCCATAGTGCTGAACTCGGTCAAACACTTTCTTGATCACAATGTTCTTCTGGTGTACTGGACCAGATGATGACATCATCAACCTAGACTCCTACCCCCAAAATCCCTTCTATTACAATCTCCATGACTCTATGAAAGATTTCAAATGTCGATATTATTCCAAATGGTAGCCGATTGAAGTAATATCTTTCGAAAGGCGTGTTGAATGTGCAGAGCCTTTGGCTTTGTACGTCAAGTTTGAGTTGCCAAAAGCCTTTAGAGATGTCCGACTTGGTGAATAGCTTGGCATTAGCCATTTCAGAAGTGATTTCTCCCCTCTTGGGTATTTGGTAGTCCCTCCATAATATTGTTGTTCAGGTCCTTTGGATCAATGCAAATTCTTAAGTCTCCGTTAGGTTTGCATATGCAATGGGCAGCACGGTGGCGCAGTCGTTAGCATTGCTGCCTCACGGCACTGAGATCCCAGGTTCGATCCCAGCTCTGAGTCATTGTCCGTGTGGAGTTTGCACTATTCTCCCCGTGTTTGTGTAGGTTTCGGCCCCAAAACCCAAAGATGTGCAGGGCAGGTGGATTGGCCACGCTAAATTGCCCCTATAAAATTGGAAAAAATTAATTGGGTACTCTAAATTTAGTTTAAAAAAAGGTTTGCGCACACATTCCATCAAACTGACCCAGTCCGTCAGTTGAGTGACCTTGGAGATGACATCTTGCTGTTGCATGAAAAATGAAAATCGCTTATTGTCACGAGTAGGCGAGTAGACAAAAACCCTCGCAGACACAGGGAGAAGATGCAAACTCCACACAGACAGCCAGCCAAGGCTGGAATTTCAGCCGGGACTCTGGCGCTATGAGGCAGCAGGGCTAACCACTGTGCCACCGAGTAGTCAATATGAAATGAATGAAAATAGCTTATTGTCACAAGTAGGCTTCAAATGAAGTTACTGTGAAAAGCCCCTAGTCGCCACATTCCGGCGCCTGTTCAGGGAGGCTGATACGGGAATCGAACCGTGCTGCTGGCCTGCTTGCTGCTTTAAAAGCCAGCGATTTAGCCCAGTGAGCTAAATCAGCCCCTAAATCAGCATCTGGTCAAGCTTGGTTTTGAGACGCTATCTCAACGGAGTTGATAATCGTCTTGGCGCATGCATCACCGGTTTTGAATCCTTTTTTAGTTTGATTGAGTATGTAAAAGGTAGGGTGGCCTTTCCCAAAAAAACATGTACATTGTTGTCCAAACGTTGCCCAATTTCATTCTGTAGTGTGTCTTTCAACTTATTGGTTGTATGTATCCGCTTTACTAGGTGTAATTTATCTCAAGCATCTATCCCAAGCAGCGATGATTTACCATCTTCCCCTATCTCAAATTCAATTGCTATTTTGATGTCGCCATTTCTCACAATGAGACAGCAGGAACCTCTTGTGGCAATGGTATTCCCATTAAAATCAGTTAACATACAGGTAGATTTCTGTGTTTGCCATGTACAGTATGCTTGTCTTGAGTTCTTCTCGGATATTAAAATTTCGTGAGCTCCCGTATCAATCTTAAGAGGAATTTCTGAGCCATTTATTTCAAGTATTACAGTCCACTCTTTAATTATCTTTGAGAGCTGTTGCACTGGTTTGTTATCACAAATCCAGTGCACTAATCCTAGCAACTGCATCAACCATGAAAGCATCCTTTAGCGTGTATAAGGAGGAATCTTCATTATCAGTTAAGATATTTTGTCTTCCTGTAGTCATGGTAGGATTTAAAAAATTTGTTTGCTTGAGAAGCTGTTGAGAAACGACACTGTGCTGCAAAGTGATCGAATTTGCAACAATTGGAACATTGTTTGTCTTTTGTTGGACAATTTGTTTTACTGTGGGCGTGGCCACAGCACGAGCACATCATCACGCTCATGACACCACTCTCAAAATGGCTGCCAGCCGTGTCACAGTTTTCTGTGCTGCGACACAGCATTAATGGCATCAGCCACATTCTCCGCCTTTGCGCCTTTTTTGCTTGCCATGAACTCCGCATATTCAGAGGACGCTTGTTCACTGGCTTTGCACATATTAATCACTTCATCTAGCGGCAAAATCGGTCGTCTTAGCATTATTTCTCGCAAACGTTCATCATTTATCCCAAATACAACTTGATCGCGAAGCATTGAATCAGCAACGCAGGAGAAGTTACACGTCTGCGCTCTTAACTTTAAAGCAGTAATGAAAGAATCTATCGATTCTCCTTTCATTTGCAGCCTTTTTCTGAACATGTAGCGCTCATAGGTCTCGTCAACCTGCCTCTTGCAGTGTGCATCAAATTTCTGTAGCACTATGTTATACATTGTTTTATCCTCATTTGCAGCAAATTCAAAGGAATTATAAAGCTCTAAAGCTTGTTTTCCAGCCAAATTAAGAAGTGCTATTTTTCTCTGATCGGGAGTATTTTCTTGTGCGGAAGCAGATAGGAAAACTTCAAACTGCTGTTTGAAGAAAGAACAGTTTTGACATAGTTTATCATTTGTTCTGAAGTAGTCAGGCTTCTTGAGACTCTTATCTTCAGTGTAGATTTTCTGATCTTTGTAGCGGCGTGATTGTTTTCTTCAATCTTCTTGAAGCTAACCTGTCCAATCTAATTGCTTATTATTTGTAGAAATAAACTCCTGGTACCATGTGGTGTTCTTTGTCTTGCTACATTTAGTATGGTTGACGTAGTGTTCACAAAGACAACAAAACAGCTTTAAATTGAATAAAGCTATAAATTTATTAACACTACTAATTTGGATTCAACACTTACTCCTCGATAACACACAGTTGAAAATAAACATATAATCTACACTCAGCTAAGACTAATCTCTACACTATAACATTAACTATGATATGCTCTCACTCACATATCTTTCCTTCAGTCTGTTCTCTCGCTTTCTCCTCAACCTCTCACCCAGAAGGCTTAGCATCAATGTCCTATATACCTGTACATATAGATCCCTCTAGTGGTTGAGTTAGACATCTCATTAACCCTTTAAGTTCTTTCATTTATGATAATGTCCATCATCGTGTCTGCAGCCGAAATTGAGTCCACAAAGAATAAGCCATCAAGGACCATCTCGTTAACTGAATTTACCAACTGCATCTGATCGGGTAATCTGCTGTGGGCCTATAAAGAACGCACGGAGCACTGCTTCGCCAATGACCAACACAGCCACACCTGAAAAAACACTTTCAAAGGCCGGACATTTCCGTGGGCCATGTCGAATGCCACACTTCTGGCACAAGATGGCGGATTGGGCTTGTAACCTAAAATGGCTGCCCGCACTGAGACCACGTTTCCTTATGCCGTGAGTCACAGCACTGATGACGTTGGCATCTTCCATTGAGTTGGCACCAAAATTATGTGCGGGAAGTGCAGGCACCGTGTTTGTAAAACACTTTTTAATGTGGCAGTCGGATGGCAGCCCTTCTTTCTGGGAACACTTACTAACTATATTAAGTTCACATGCAAGGGGCGGCACAGTATCACAGTGGTTAGCATTGCTGCCTACGGCGCTGAGGACCCGGGTTCGAATCCCGGCCCTGGGTCACTGTCTGTGAGGAGTTTGCACATTCTCCCCGTGTCTGCGTGGGTTTCACCCCCACAACCCAAAGATGTGCAGGTTAGGTGGATTGGCTATGCTAAATTGCCCCTTAATTGGAAAAAATGAATTGGATATTCTAAATTTATTTTTAAAAAAAGAAGTTCGCATGCATTGCTATTTTTCATAGAACAATACCATTCGAAGAATTATAATGCTTACTCATAGCTTATGTCGTGCTCTTCGGTGCCACCGGCAACAGTATTATAGAGTTCTGCTGCTTGAGGACCTATTGCCTCTAGCAGCAATGAAAGAAGCCTGTCTGTAGTCTGTTCTGGCAGGCCTAGGGCTAAAAGGTAGAGTTGGAATTGCTGCTTACAGAAATATCAAGTTTTTTCTACGTTATCTGTAAACTGGTGGCGGGGTCCCCTTATACCATCCAACTCGAGCTCCATCCTTCTATTGCGTTAAGCCACCTTAGGTTGTAGTTCATCAGATTGGTCTTCCAGCCGAATACCTAACGTTGTCAATGCCGTCGCTATCTTTAAATCTTCAGCACTCATGGTACCATGTTGTGTTTGGTCTTTTATACCTTGAAAAGGAATCCGCCAAACACCTTGACTTGTCCAATCCAGGATCTTTATTGAGTCTCGTGTGGTAAGATAGCAGTCCTTTACAGAGCACAGTATCATGTAGTCTCTTTATACTCATCTGGAACGACACCGAACACGACTGTTCATGTGTATGTCTTACTACCATCTCCTGCAACCTTCTGGTGATGGCCAGATGTGTCTCCCTTTATATGGGAGTCCCTGGTCACACAATCATGGTCTTGAGACCGCATGGTGTATCTGCACTGCCACCTGCTGGTTGGAGGTTGCACACCATCCATCTATGATACTGCTTACAGGCATATCACCACATGCACGGTAATGATATGGCTGGTCCAATTCAGTTTCTTACACAATAAACCATCAAATTAATTCTGAATAAAATAACTTCTGAGCTTACCTCAACCTTAAATTGCGATCTCTTAATAATAATCTTTATTGTCACAAGTAGGTTTACATTAACACTGCAATGAAGTTACTGTGAAAAGCCCTTAGTCGCCACATTCCGGGTGCCTATTCGGGTACACAGAGGGAGATTTAAGAATGTCCAAATTACCTAACAGCACGTCTTTCAGGACTTGTGGGAGGAAACCGGAGCACCCGGAGGAAACTCACACAGACACGGTGAGAACGTGCAGACTCTACACAAGCAGTGACCCAAGCCACGAATTGAACCTGGGACCCTGGAATTGAACCTACCCACTGTGCTACCATGCTGCCCACATTGGAAGAAACGTTTTCAAATATCAAATTGATGACGTATTTATACAGCAAAGTCACATGGCAGAAAGTAGCGTCCCTGACAGCGGGTGACTTTTTCTGAGTAAGAGGATCTTGGGCTGAATTCTCCGTAGCCTGATGCCGACATCGTGATTGGCGATCGGGAGGAGAATGGATTCCAATGGCAGAATCGGGGCTGGCGCCGGTTTGACGCCCGTCTGCCCCTCCAAACCGCCGTCATCGTGACGCATACCGCACGCCGTTTCAACGCCATTGGCTCGTCATTGGTCAGCCCACCCGTGATGCTGCCCCCTTGATGGACTGAGTTCCACGTGTGGTCCCAGCAGTCAGGAATCCGCCGTGCCAGCTGCGGACAGTATCCAGTGTCGCCACACTCATCTGGGATCCGTGCTGCTGGCCGGGGGAGCTTCTGCTAGGGCTGGGGGAAATGTTGGAGGGTAGGCCAGGGGGTGGGCTGTGGGGTCTTAGATGGTGGGTCAGGGGTCGAGCACAGCAATGTTTTGCATTGCGGTCAGTGCAGGTCATCAGCCGTGCGCATACGCGGCCCGCTACCTGGCCATTCTCTGGCCGTTTTTGCCGCGATCTGCAGGGGTTTCACACAGCACCAGTACTAGTCCTTCACCAGTACCTGTATCAGTAAAGGATTCGCGTCGATTTTCCTGTCGTGAACCTCCCGCGGATTCTCCATTTGTGCCCGCACTTAACCTCAGAAACGGAGAATCCAGCTCCATGAGTTTAAATCCCAGAGTCCATAATCTAGGCTGACATTGCACTGCAGGATCGAGGGACTGCTACATTGTCAGAGGTTTTTTCTTTTGGGTGAGATGTTAAACTGATGCCCCTCTGCCCTCTGAGGTGGGCGTAAAAGATTCAATGTCGCTATTTGGGGAAGAGGGCAAGCGTTATCCTTTGGATCGCCTGGCAGTCAGCATCATTGGAACAGATTATCATTGCTATTTGTGAGATCCTGTGGACAAATTGACAGCCACGTTTTCAACATAAAACAACAGTGGCTACACATCAAAAGAACTTCATTGGCTGCAAACGCTTTGGGACATATTGAGGATAAAGACATTGCATTTAATTTACAGGCCAGTCAACCCAACTGGTCAATATGGCACTTTGTGAATCGCAAGGCACTAAATGCAACTCCTTTCCTCTGAAAGACTGACTTTTTCAAATAAGCCCAGTATTTCCACAGGTTTTAATTAGGAGTTGAAGGAAATCAGTACTACAGTAGTAGATAAATAGTTTTGAGAAAATTAATGGGATTGAAGGCGGATAAATCTCCAGGGCATAATAATCTTTATCCTCGATTACTAAGGGAAATGGCACTAAAAATAGTAGGTATCCATTGATGGTCATTCTCTTTTGACTCTGGAATGGTTCCTACAGATGAGTGCATAGTTAATATAAGCATGCTATTCAAAAAGGGTGGTAGAAAGAAAACAGGAAACTATAGACCTGTGAGCCTAACGTTGGGTGCAGGGATGTTGCTAGAGTCCATTATCAAGGATTTCAAAGACAGCATTTGGAAAGCAGTGGTATAATCAGACAAAATCAGCATGAATTTACGAAAGGGAAATCATGCTTGACAAATCTACTAGAATTCTTTGAGTTGTAACTAGTAGGGTTGACCAGGGAGAACCGGTGGATGTGGTTTATTCGACTTTCAAAAGGCTTTTTGACAATGTTCATAGCAGAATCATAGAATTTACAGTGCAGGAGGCCATTTGGCCCATCGAATCTGCATTGTTCCTTGAAAAAAGCACCCTACTTATGTCCTAGACTGCACCCTATCCCTATCCCCGCAACCCAGTAACCCCAACTAACCTTTTGGACACTAAGGAGCAATTTAGCAAGGCCAATCCACCTAACCTAATCCACCACTAAACTTTGGACTGTGGGAGGAAACCGGAGCACCCGGAGGAAATCCACGCAGACATGGGGAGAAAGTGCAAACTCCATACAGTCACCCACGGCCGGAATTGAACCCAGGTTGTTGGAGCTATGAGGTAGCAGTGCTAACCACGGTGTCACCATGTTAAAGCGCATGGGATTGCGGTTAGTGTCTTGAGATGAATAGAAAGCTGGATAGAAGATAGGAAGCAAAGAGATGGAATAAATGGGCCTTTTTCTGATTGTCAGGCAGTGACTCGCGGGGTACTGCAGGAATCTGTGCTAGGACCCCAACTGTTCACATTATATATTGATGATTTGGACGAGAGAACTAAATGTATTTTCTCTAAATTTGCAGATGATACAAAGTTCGGTGGGAGGTTGAGCTGTGAGGAGGTTGCAGATATGCTTCAGTGTGATTTGGGCAGGCTGAGTGAGTGGGAATATACATGGCAGATACAATAAAATATGGATAAATGTGAGGTTATCCACTTTGGTAGCAAAAATAGGAAGGCAGATTGCTATTTAAATAGGTGTAAATTGAGAGAGGTGGATACTCAGCGAGACCTTGGTGTCCTTGTACATCAGTCTCTGAAAGTAAGAGTGCAGTACAGCAGGCACTAAAGAAGGCAAATGGTATGTTGGCCTTCATAGGATTTGAGTATAGGAATCGCGATATTTTACTGCAATTGTACAGGACTTTGGTGAGGCTACACCTGGAGTATTAAGTGCAGTTTTGGTGTCCTTATCTGAGGAAGGATGTTCTTGCTATGGAGGGATTTCTGCGAAGATTTACCAGGCTGATTCCTGGAATGGCAAGTCTGTCATATGAGGAGAGACTAAGTTAGTTAGGATTATATTAATTGGAATTCAGAAGAGTGAGAGGGGATCTCATTGAAACTTAGAAAGTTCTAACTAATTTAGACAGGGTAGATTCAGAAAGAATGTTCGGGTGGTGGGGGAGTCCAGAATTAGGGGTCACAGTTTGAGGAAAAGGGGAAAACCCTTTAGGACTAAGGTGAGCAGAAATTTCTTCACCCAGAGAGTGGTGAATATGTGGAATTCAATACCACAGATAGTATTTGAGGCCAAAATGTGTGATTTCAAGAAGGAATTAGATACGGGTTCGATCCAACCACGGCAGGTGTTGGAATCTAAACTCAATAAAATATCTGGAATTAAAAGTCTAATGATGACCACTGTCGATTGTCATAGAAATCTATCTGGTTCACCTTCAAGGATGAAATCTGCCATCTTTACCTGGTCTGGTCTACATGTGACTCCAGACCCACACCAATGAGGTAAATGCCACTCAGGTGTATACAACCGCTACAAAAACACGAGAAAGGAATTAAACCGGACAGAACACACAACATCGGCCCAGGCCCCAGAAACGCAACGGCAAACTCAGTCCTGTTGACCCTAGTAAAGTCCTCCTTATTAACATCTGGGGCTTGTGCCAAAATTGGGAGAGCTGTCTCACAGACTGATATAGTCATTCTCACAGAATCATTCCTGACAGATAATGTCCCAGACACCATTGTCACCTTCCTGGATATGTCCTGTCTCACCGGCAGGACAGACCCAGTAGAGGTGGCGGCACAGTGGTCTGCAGTCAGGAGGGAGTTGCCCTGGGAGTCCTCAACATCGACTCTGGACTACATGAAGTCTCATGGCTTCAGGTCAAACATGGGCATGGAAACCTCCTGCTGATTATTACGTACCGGCCACCATCAGCTGATTAATCAGTACTCCTCCATGTTGAAATGAAATGAATGAAATGAAAATCACTTATTGTCATGAGTAGGCATCAAATGAAGTTACTGTGAAAAGCCCCTAGTCGCCACATTCCGGCGCCTGTTCAGGGAGGCTGTTACGGGAATCGAACCATGCTGCTGGCCTGCTTTCAAAGCCAGCAATTTAGCCCTGTGCAGCACATGGAGGAAGCACTGAAGGTGGCAAGGGCACAGAATATACTCTGGGTGGGGGACTTCAATGTTCATTCTGAAGAGTGGCTCAGCAGTACCAGCACAGATCGAGCTGGCTGGGTCCTAAAGGACATAACTGCTAGACTCGGTCTGTGGCATTTGGTGAGGAACCAACAAAAGGGAAAAAACATACTTGACCAAGACTCACCAATCTGCCTACTGAAAATGCATCTGTCCATGACAGTATCGGCAGAAGTGACCACCACACAGTCCTTATGGAGAAAAAGTCCCATCTTCACATTGAGGATACCCTCCATCATATTGTGTGGCACTACCAGCGTGCGAAATGGGATAGGGTTTGAACAGATCTAGAACTGAAGACTGGGCATCCATGAGGCGCTGTGGGCCATCAGCAACAGCAGAATTGTATTCAACCACAATCTGCAACCCCATGGCCTGGCATAACCCCCACTCTACCATTACCACCAAGCCAGGGGATCAACACTGGTTCAATGAACAATGCAGGAGAGCATATCAGGAGCAACATTAGGCATACTTATAAGTGAGGTGTCAACCTGGTGAAGCTACAACACAGGACTACTTGTGTGCCATACAGCATAAGCAGCAAATAACAGGCAGAGCTAAGCAATTCCACTACGGGCGCATCAAATTTAAACTCTGCAGTCCTGCCACATCCAGCCATGAATGGCGGTTGACAATTATACAACTCACTGGAGGAGGAGGCTCCACAAATAGCCCATTTTTAATGATGGAGGAGCCCAATGTGGTGAACGTATTGCTACTACTATTCACCACTGTATTGTACTGTATTATGTTGATGCCCTTGTGGGCTCTGCCTGTGGCTCCGCCCCCTCGGGGGTGGTATATAAATCTGCAGCCTGTAGCTGGCACAGTGTAGAGCAGTCGCAGGCAGGCACAGATCTAGCTTATTAAAACCACTGTTCACTTCTACTAATCGTCTTGTGAATTGATGGTCGCATCACCCAGCACTTATGTGCAAAAGACGAGGCTGAAGCATTCGCAACAATCTTCAGGCAGAAGTGCCGAGTGGATGACACATCTCGGTCTCCTCCGGAGATTCCCAGCATCACAGATGTCAGTCTTCAGCCAATACAATTCACTCCATGTGATATCAAAAAATGGCAAAGGCACTAGATACTGCAAAGGCCCTGACAATATTCCGGCAATAGTTGAAGACTTGTGCTCCAAAACTTGCCGCACCCCTAGCCAAGCTGTTCTAGTACAGTTACAACACTAACATCTACCCAGCAATGTAGAAAATTGCCCAGGTGTGTCCTGTACACAAGAAATAAGACAAGTCCAACCCAGCCAATTACCGCCCAATTAGTCTACTCTCCAATCCTACAGCAGGTAACTCACCTCCTGACCCCCCCCCCCCCCCCCCCCAAGCCTGTCCGTCATCTACAAGGCACAAGTCAGGAATGTAATGGAATACAGTCCACGCCTGTATGAATGAGGCTCCAACAACAGTCAAGAGGCTCAACACCATCCAGGAAAAAGCAGCCTGCTTGATTATTACCCCTCCCACAAACATTCAATCTCTCCACCGCCAACGAACAATGGCAGCCATGTGTACCGTCTACAAGATGCACTGCAATAACTCATCAAGGTTGCATAGGCAGCACCTTCCAAACTCACAACTGCTACCATCTAGAACAGTGTTCTTCAAAGTCGGGGGCGGGTGTTGGGAAGGTCGCGGAGCCGTTGTCCGCGGCGCTCCCGATCGCGCATCCCCGTGCAGCAGCCGGCTTTTCATAATGCTGGCTGCAAGCGGCCGCGAACATGTGGCAAAAAATATATTCGGCCGCATTGCGCATGCGTGCATGATGATTGGCGCGCATTATCATTCCGCGAACATGTAAAACAAATTCGGCCTCATTGCGCATGCACGCACAATGATTGGCGCGCATGCGCAGTGCACCGCTATTTTTTTTAATGGTTGCAGTTTTTAATTTTATAAGTTCTGTAGTGGTTTTTATTCATTTATTCATTTAATTTATTCATTTAATTTTTTTTTTCATTTATTTTATTCATTTTATTTTTTTTACAAGTTCGGGGGGTTTTATTCATTTTTTTCATTTATTTTACTCATTTCATTTTTTATTTCTTTTTTACAAGTTCCGGGCGGGGGGGGGGGGGGGGGGGAGGGTTTATTTGATAAAATTCTACAGGAAAAAAATGCAGAACTTTGGACAGTTGGAGACTCCATACTTTCCGACACAGGAAGGTGTCACCTTCATCCACCAGGTTCCATTGGAGGAGCGTGTACGAGGGCCAAAGGGACCCAAAACCATTTCCTCCATTTTTGTCAGCAGCAAACAAGGCAAGAGAAAATGGTGGGTCGCTCAGGTCGGCCGGCGTGGGTTGCGAAGATCGGCCAGGTTGGGTCCAGAAGGTTGACCGGTTGGTAAAAATGGGTCCCCAGAAAAAAAGTTTGAAGAACACTGATCTAGAAGTACAAGAGCAGCAGATACCTGGGGACCTCACTGCCTGGCAGTCCACTTCAATTCACTCAACACCCCGATTTGGAAATATATCGCCGTTCCTGCACTGTCGCTGGGACAACATCCTGGAACTCCCTCCCTAACAGCACAGTGGGTGTACCTACACCTCAGGGACTGTAGCGGTTCAAGAAGGCAGCTCACCACCACCTTCTGAAGGGATGAGCAATTAATACTGACCTATCCAGCCACGCCCACATCCCATAAATGATTTTTTTTTATAAAGATAAATGTACCAGAAAGAAATATATATGTACAGATTCTGAAAGCATTGAGATAACCAGCTTCATTAGAAAATTAATTAAAATGATAATTATTTGGAACTGTGGATCAATTTACTGAATGAATAAGCTTACAATTTATGATATTGTTTGTGTTCGACTCGTGCAATTTTGACAGTTACATATCTTTCACAATCAAATCAAAAAGTTTTTTTAAATCCAAAATTGATGATTATTCACACTTTCGTGGCTATCCCGGTCACATCTCCCAGTTGATGGATTTCTTCAGGGAGGTTGACTGAGACGTTTTAACAATATTTTCATGAGGAACATCAGGAACATCAGAGAAATCTGATCGACTTCAGAGGGAGTTCAGAGAGTGATTTGAGAGAGATTCAGAGGGAGGAAATGAAGGAAGAGAGCTCCTTTCCGAGCGAGTGAGTGAGGGTTAAACTTGAGAGAAAGAGTGAGAGAAGAGCAGAGTTACAGGGATGAAGATGGGACCAGCAGTGGTAGTAGAATGAATGAGTGAATGAATGAATGAATGGAAATTCTCCTGCTTGTAAATTGTTCGAGGCAGAGAACGAGGAGAGGAGCTGGAGGGATTTGGGATGGGGAGGGATTTGAAATTCCAGGATAGGTTCATGTACAACAGGCAAGGGAAGATGAAGTTTTTACTTTGACTACAAGAAATGTGCTTGTGATCCGGCTGAATCGGAGGGGATTCGTTGCAAACTCAGTCTATTAATACATGATTCAGATTGTCTTTCCACAATCACCTGTACTTGTGCGTTTTAGATTTAAAATGACTTCGTGTAACCCAAAGCTCCATTAAAGACATTACACGCTCAGGAAATGTTTTAGATTTAAAATGACTTCGTGTAACCCAAAGCTCCGTTAAAGACATTACACGCTCAGGAAATGTTCCCACTCCCAGTTCTGTGAATGCAGTTCAATTATTAATTCGTCTTCACTTACAAACCCAGAGCCCGGAGTACCATTCCCATCTTTTCCAGCAGTTTATTTAGGATTGACATTTAAGGAGAGGGTCTGGAGTCAAGTTTCCTGTAAACACTGCACTGGTTTGCTTACATCAGCCAATCCATCCCGTCAGCAACAAGTGCCCTATTCCCACGCATTCTACTCTCTCTCTCCATTTCTCTCTCTCCCACCACTTCTATTTGTGAGCTCCAAATCCTTGTTTTTATTCCATCCGTCCCATGCCCTATCTCTGCCCCGTCCTCCTCATCTCTCACTCCCTCCCCTCATCACCTCCCTCCCTCTCTCCTGACCCTTCTTTCATACTCTCCGTCGCCTCCCAACACTCTCTCCTCTCTCTCTCCCTCCCACCCTCACTCTATTTCCCTCTGCCCCCATCCACTTCTCCCTCTTCCCCAGTCCCCCACTCTCTTCCCATCTCCCTCTCCCCGCTCTCACCTTCGCTCTCTCCCCCTCTGCCCCCATCCATCTGTCCAATTCTCCCTCTTCCCTAGTCCCGCTCTAACCACTTTCTTCCCCCTCCCTCTTCCCCCTCTCCATCCTTCCCTCTCTTTCTCTTTCTCCCCCACTCTCTTGCTCCTGTTCCCCTCTCCCTCTCCACCCCCCCCCCCTCCCCCCCCTTTCTCTCCCTCCCCTCTCTCTCCTCCCTCTCTCCCCACACACACTCTGCCTCCCCCACCTTTACCTGCTCCGGTGATCCCAGTTTTCTTGCGCTCTCCGCTGAAGATGAATTCATAGCATTTCTTCTGTTCCACCAGCCCCCTGAAGCACAGCTCGGTGACAATGTGGAGAGCCTTCTCGCACAGGCTGATCCCGTCCTCTTGTTGGCCGTTCATCTCTGCTCAGCCATTGTCGCCGGGGCTGCAGCGGGCTCCGAACCTCCGTCCCTCTGTCCTGTGGCCAGGAGGCGGCCGCTCTGCCTCTCCAGTCGCTGCCAGTGAGTGGGGGAGTGCTGGGCTGCTGCGCGCTGAAAGGCGGCGCTGCTCCCTGGACTCGCGCACACACACACACACACACACACACTGTCCCCTCGGTGCCCCCAGCTCAGAGACTGCTACTCCGGCATGGGAAGCTTCAGTCCCGCAGCTCCCGGGACCAGCTATCAGACCACAGTGTGCATCACACTGCAGCACAGCCAACACTGAGACACGAACCCAGAGCTTCTCACACTCGGGCACAAACGGCAGCCACTTTCATTCCTAAATGGATGAAATTGCAGCTGCCAATTTCAACCCAGATGTTCTTTTCTTCACCCGTTAGTTTGGCTCAGTGGGAGGTACTCCCTCCTGTAACCCAGGCCTTCAGGGTGGAAGTCTCACTCTGTCACACAGTCTGTCTGACACCCCAATGTTCTGCTGACTCGATCCTTGAGGCGAAATCGTTAACCCAGGCCACACTTGCCCAAAGATAGAATTTGCATTTATATAGCACCTAGGATATCCCAAGTGGTTTGACAGCCAATGGAATGCTGATGAAGTGTGGTGACTATGTTGTAATGTAGAGGAAGCAGTCGCAAATTGGGCACAGCAAGCTCCCACTAACAGTAACGCGATCAGCAAGGAGACTTCATGGAGTTTGAGGGTGAAATCCTGGTCACGGACTGGGGTGATGTTCCCCATTGTTCCAACGAGTGGCAGCCATAGGATCTGTTATGTCAATCACACAGGACAGATGTAGGGTTGGATAAACATGTCGTCTGAAAGACAGTGCAGCTCGCCTTAAGTACTGACCCTATGACAGTGCAGCACTCCCTCTGTACTGACCCTCTGACAGTGCAGCACTCCCTCAGTACTGACCCTATGACAGTGCAGCACTCCCTCAGTAATGAGCCTCTAACAGTGCAGCGCTCCCTAGGTACTGACCCTTTAACAGTGCAGCACTCCCTAAGTACTGAACCTCTGACAGTGCAGCACTCCTTCAGTACTGACCCTGTGACAGTGCAGCACTCCCTCAGTACTGACCCTCTGACAGTGCAGCACTCCCTCAATACTGACCCTCTGACAGTGCAGCACTCCCTAGGTACTGACCATCTGACAATGCAGTACTCCCTCAGTACTGACCCTCCGACAGTGCAGGACTCCCTAGGTGCTTACCCTCTGACAATATAGTATTCCCTCAGTACTGACCCTCCGACAGTGCAGCAGTCCCTCAGCACTGACTCTCTGACAGTGCAGCACTCCCTCAGTACTGACCCTCTGACAGTGCAGCATTCCTTCAAAACTGACCCTCCGACAGTGTAGCACTCCCTCGGTACTGACCCTCTGACAGTGCAGCGCTCCCTAGGTACTGACCCTCTGGCAGTGCAACACTCCCTCAGTACTGACCCTCTGACAGTGCAGTACTCCCTCAGTACTGCCCCTCTAAACAGTCCAGCATTCCCTCAGTACTGACCCTCTGACAGTGTAGCACTCCCTCTGTACTGACCCTCTGACAGTGCAGCACTCCCTCAGTATTGACCTTCTGACAGCGCAGCATTCCCTCTGTACTGACTCTCTGACAGTGCAGTCCTCCCTCAGTACTGACCCTCTGACTGTGCAGCACTCCCTAAGTACTGACACTCTGCCAGTGCAGCACTCCCTCAGTACTGACCCTCTGGCAGTGCAATGCTCCCTCAGTACTGAACTCTTACAGTGCAGCACACCCTAGGTACTGACCCTCTAACAATGCAGTACTCCCGCAGTACTGACCCTCTGACAGTGCAGGACTCGCTCTGTACTGACCCTCCGAGAGTGCAGCACTCCCTAGGTACTGACCTTCTGGCAGTGCAGCATTCCCTCAGTACTGACTCTCTGACAGTGCACCACTCCCTCAGTACTTACCCTCTGGCAGTGCAGCATTCCCTCAGTACTGACCCTCTGACAGTGCAGCATTCCCTCAGTACTGACCCTCTGACAGTGCAGCGCTCCCTCAGTACTGACCCTCCGACAGTGCAGCACTCCCTAAAGAAAAGGAAATCCTGCAAAGGAAAAGTACTGACCCTCTGGCAGTGCAGCACTCCCTCAGTACTGACTCTCTGACAGTGCACCACTCCCTCAATACTTACCCTCTGACAGTGCAGCACTCCCACAGTACTGACCTTCTGACAGTGCAGCGTTCCCTCAGTACTGACTCTCTGACAGTGCTGCGCTCCCTCAGTACTGAACAAAGAACAAAGAACAAAGAAAATTACAGCACAGGAACGGGCCCTTCGGTCCTCCCAGCCTGCGCCGATCCAGATCCTTTATCTAAACCTGTTGCCTATTTTCCAAGGATCTACTTCTCTCTGTTCCCCACACGTTCATATATCTGTCCAGATGCATCTTAAATGATGCTATCGTGCCCGCCTCTGCCACCTCCGCTGGCAAAGCATTCCAGGCACCCACCACCCTCTGCGTAAAAAACTTTCCATGCACATCTCCGTTAAACTTTCCCCCTCTCACCTTGAAATCGTGATCCCTTGTAATTGACACCCCCATTTTTGGAAAAAACTTTCCAACGAAAACAATCCTAATCTACTCAACCTTTCTTCATAGCTAGCACCCTCCATACCAGGCAACATCCTGGTGAACCTCCTCTGCACCCTCTCTAAAGCATCCACATCCTTCTGGTAATGTGCCGACCAGAACTGCACACAGTATTCCAAATGTGGCCTAACCAAAGTCCTGTACAACTGTAACATGACCTGCCGACTCTTGTACTTAATACCCCGTCCGATGAAGGCAAGCATGCTGTATGCCTTCTTGACCACTCTATCGACCTGCGTTGCCACCTTCAGGGTACAATGGACCTGAACTCCCAGATTTC
This sequence comes from Scyliorhinus canicula, assembly GCF_902713615.1. Taxonomy (NCBI): domain Eukaryota; kingdom Metazoa; phylum Chordata; class Chondrichthyes; order Carcharhiniformes; family Scyliorhinidae; genus Scyliorhinus; species Scyliorhinus canicula. The sequence goes on along the minus strand of NC_052165.1, from coordinate 41,652,622 downwards.
TCTGTACATCAATTTTCCCCACGACTCTTCCATTGATCATATAGTCTGCTCTTCAGTTAGATCTTCCAAAATGCATCACCTCGCATTTGCCTGGATTGAACTCCACCTGCCATTTATCTGCCCAACTCTCCAATCTATCTATATTTTGCTGTATTCTCTGACAGTCCTCCTCACTATCTGCAACTCCACCAATTTTAGTATCACCTGCAATCTTGCTCATCAGACCATTTATATTCGTCCAGATCATTTATGTATATCACAAACAACAGTGGTCCGAGCACGGATCCCTGTGGTACACGACTAGTCACCTTTCTCCATTTTGAGACACTTCCTTCCACCACTACTCTCTGTCTCCTGTTGCCCAGCCAGTTCTTTATCCCTCTAGCTAGTGCACACTAAACCCCATACGACTTCACTTTTTCCATCAACCTGCCATGGGAAACTTTATCAAATGCTTTACTGAAGTCCATGTATATAACATCTGTGAACCTCTGACAGTGCAGCACTCCCTCAGTACTGACCCTCTGACATTGCAGCATTCCCTCAGTACTGACCCTCTGACAATGCAGCATTTCCTCAGTCTGACCCCCTGACAGTGAAGCGCTCCCTCAGCACTGACGCTCTGAGAGTGCAGCACTCCCTCAGTTCTGACCCTCTGACAGTGCAGCACTCCCTAAGTACTGACCCTCTGGCAGTGCAGTGCTCCCTCAGTACTGAACTCTGACAGTGCAGCACTCCCCAGATACTGACCCTCTGACAATGCAGTACTCCTGCTGTACTGACCCTCCGACAGTGCAGGACTCCCTTGGTACTGACCCTCTGACAATTCAGTTCTTGCTCAGTACTGACCCTCCAACAGTGCAGCACTCCGTAGGTACTAATCCTCTGGCAGTGCAGCATTCCCTCAGTACTGACACTCTGACAGTGCAGCACTCCCTCAGTACTTTCCCTCTGGTAGTGCTGCACTCCGTCAGTACTAACCCTCTGATAGTGTAGCACTCCCCCAGTACTGACTGAAGTGTTGGGCAGGGTAGACTTGTGAAGCTAACATATGTCACCAACACTGAAGAAGGTTCAACTCTATTTTATTAACCACTTATAAAATAATTGACATACGAGAACTGTGGGTTTAAACGATGCTGGTTTAACTAGAGACCTGTGCTTGTCCGAACCAGTTGAATCTCTCAGCACGTGGTGTGAGTCTGTACTAAACCTGATGAGCTCTTGTGCTTCTGAGAGGCAGCATCCAGAATGAGCGGGAAAAGTGATGCCCTCTGACTTTATAGTGTGTGTGTTCTAACTGGTGATTGGCTGCGGTATTTGTGCATGTTGATTGGTCGTAGTGTATGTCCATCATTATGTGTATGCACCATGATATACTGGTGTATATTATGACACCGACCCTCCAAATAATGCAATACTCTCCCTGTACTGAACCCCCAACAGTCTTGCACTTCCTCAGTGCTGACCGTCCGACACAACGATGCTCCCTCAGTACTAATCCTCCAACAGTGCTGCACGCCCTCAAAACTGACCCAACAGTGTAACACTCCCTCAGTGCTGACCTTCCCACAATGCAACACTGACCCTGTACTGACCTTCTGACTATCAGCACTTTGTCAGTACTGACCCTCTGAAAGTGTAGCTCGCCTCTATATTGCCCCTCCGACAGTGCAGCACTCCCGTAGTCCTGACTGTCTGACAGTGTAACACTCCCTCAGTACTGACCCTCCAATAGTGCAGAAATCCCTCAGTACTGACCCGCTGACACTGCAGTGCTCCCTCAGTACTGATGCACCAACTGTGCATTGTTGGAAGATCTGTACTGAGGGATAGTTGCACTGTCAGGTCAGTACTGATCGAGTGCTGCACTGTCAGAGTGTCAGTATTGAGGGAGCGCTGAACTGTCGGCGGGTCAGTACCGAGGGCGTGCTATGCTTACAGAGGGAATGCTGCACTGAAAGAGGATCAGTACTGAAGGAACTGTGGTAACCCTCATTGAGGTCACTGCATCAGGACTATCAGACTGCTGGTGATATCCACTGTGGGTGGCACGGTAGCACAGTGGTTAGCACTACTGCTTCACCGCGCCAGGGTCCAGGTTTGATTCCTGTTTGGGTCACTGTCAGTGTGGAGATGCACATTCTCCTCCCCATGTCTGCATGGGTTTCCTCTGGATGCTCCGGTTTTCACCCACAAGTCCCGAAAGACATGCTTGTGAGGTGAATTGGGCATTCTGAATTCTCCCTCAGTGTACCCAAACAAGCGCCGGAATGTGGTGACTAGGTGTTTTTCACAGTAACTTCATTGCAGTGTTAATGTTAGCCTACTTGTGACAATAATAATAAAGATTATTATTAATACGATCTTCCCCATAACAAGGGAATGGGGCTTCCCCTTAACAGGGGATTATATCACTGGTACACAAACCCCGACCTGGGTGTTGGTAAAGGAGGGAGACCCTTCAGGGAGTGGAAATCTTATATATTATAAATAACCCTAACCTTTGTTTTCTACATGCTTGGTCAATTTGTGCGGCTTGAGCAGATTCGACACTGGAATTGGCCACGAGATTTTGTGGGACCATTGCTGCGAGAAATTTTCCTCATCGTCTTATGTCCTATCAAAGGGGATGGAGGCCCATAAGATGCAAAGTATGACAGCTTGAAACACTATCAACAGGTTGCGGCAATCTTTTAGCACACACGGGATGCCGGAGGTGATGTTCTCAGAGAATGGGACAACTTTCACGGGTGCAGTTTGGTGCATTCATGACTGCAAATAACATACAACAAGTCCATACCGCCCCATACCACCCGACATCGAAAGGGTTAGCGGAATGAGCAGCCCAGACGTTAAAATGTGGAATGAGAAAGCAGACCTCAGGGTCCCGGCATACTCATCTGCCACCATTCCTTTTTCTCTATTGGACAATGCCATGACAGGGATCGCTCCAGCCATTTGCTGATGGGCCGTTGCCTTCGTACATGTTTGAGTTTGGTTCTCCGGGCATTGGTGTGAAAATCTGCCAGGGCAAGGATAGAGCCGAGGCTGACGCAGACCGGCATATACCTTTGCGCACCTTCGCTGTAGGAGACCTGATGTACATCCGCAACTTTGGTGAAGGTGCCACGTGGATCCCCGGTGTCGTGTTAGCCCAGACAGGACGAGTCTCTCATTGATTGAGGGCACAGGGGCGCAAATCAAATTGGTATGTGGACATATCTGAGGGGCATCCCTGAGATGCCAGATCGAATTCCAGAGGTTCCAGACTGAAACCACCCCCCAGCTAGAGTTACCACCTCTGCCCCAGCGCCTGCCGTTGGCCCCGCCGCACCCACTGTGGAGATGTCAATTTCAGCCATTGAGGAAGCCTAGATGCCGGACGAGGTCCCGCTGAACTCCGATTCCGAGACTGCCGAAAGCTATGTGCAAAACCGCCTCCGTTCCAACGACCCCGCCAAGGTGCTCCACATAGAAAGCCAGGTCGCTGGTACACACCTCTGATACCATGCGGTCGATTCCCGACGGCTGTTCCCGGGCTAAGGTGACTAGGGGTTCCTTGGACCCAGCCACCGACATGGACACAGACATGGATGTTTCACCGGACTTGGGGAGGGTTTTATAACCCTCGAGGAAGTCACTGGTCAGGACTATCAGATTCCCCGTGACCGCCACTGAATATAAGCTTCCTCGGTAAGGAGAGGGTGTTGGGGGGCAGGCCTTCCCATTTACAGGGGATTAGATCACTAGTATAAAGACTCCGACCTGGGTTCAGGTCGAGGTGGGAGACCCTTCAGCAAGTGGAGATCTTGCATAACATAAATAAACCTAACCTTTGTTTTGTACCTGCTTAGGCAAGGCGTACTACTGTCTCGGATTCTACAGGAGCGCTGCACTGTTGGGGGGTCAGTACTGAGGGAATTCTGCACGCTTCGACGATCTGTACTGAGGGAATTCTGCACACTCGGAGGGTCAGTACTGAGGGAGTTCTGCACGCTTTTTGGATCTGTACTGAGGGTCAGTACTGTGGGAGTTCGGCATGTTCAGAGCATCAGTACTGAGGGAGTTCTATATTGTTGAAGGGTCAGTACTGAGGGAGTTCTGCACGCTTTGAGGATCTGTACTGAGGGTCAGTACTGTGGGAGTTCGGCATGCTCAGAGCATCAGTACTGAGGGAGTTCTATATTGTTGAAGGGTCAGTACTGAGGGAGTTTTGCACGCTTTGAGGATCTGTACTGAGGGAGTTCTGCATGCTCGGAGCGTCAGTACTGAGGGAATTCTGCACACATGGAGGGTCAGTACTGAGGGAGTGCTGCACTATCAGAGGGCCAGTACTGAAAGAGTGCTGCACTGTCAGAGGGTCAGTACTGAGGGAGTGCTGCACTGTCAGAGGGTCAGTACTGAGGGAGTGCTGCACTGTCAGATGGTCAGTACTGAGGGAGTACTGCACTGTCAGATGGTCAGTACTGAGGGAGTGCTGCACTGTCAGAGGGTCAGTACTGAGGGAGTGCTGCACTATCAGAGGGCCAGTACTGAGAGAGTGCTGCACTGTCAGAGGGTCAGTACTGAGGGAGTGCTGCACTGTCAGAGGGTCAGTACTGAGGGAGTGCTGCACAGTCAGAGGGTCAGTACTGAGGGAGTACTGCACTGTCAGAGGGTCAGTACTGAGGGAGTTCTGCACTGTCAGAGGGTCAGTACTGAGGGAGTGCTGCACTGTCAGAGGTTCAGTACTGAGGGAGTGCTGCACTGTCAGAGGGTCAGTACTGAGGGAGTACTGCACTGTCAGAGGGTTGGTACTGAAGGAGTGCTGCACTGTCAGAGGTTCAGTACTGAGGGAGTGCTGCACTGTCAGAGGGTCAGTACTGAGGGAGTACTGCACTGTGAGAGGGTCAGTACTGAGGGAGTTCTACATGCTTAGAGCGTCAGTACTGAGGGAATTCTGCATGCTCGGAGGGTCAGTACTGAGGGAGTGTTGCATTGACAGAGGGTCAGTACTGAGGGAGTGCTGCACTGTTAGAGAGTCAGTACTAAGGGAGTGCTGCACTGTCAGAGGGTCAGTACTGAGGGAGTGCTGCACTGTCAGAGGGTCAGTACTGAGAGAATGCTGCACTGTCAGAGGGTCAGTACTGAGGGAGTTCTGCACTGTCAGAGGGTCAGTACTGAGGGAGTGCTGCACTGTCAGAGAGTCAGTACTGAGGGAGTACTGCACTGTCAGAGAGTCAGTACTGAGGGAGTGCTGCACTGTCAGAGGGTCAGTACTGAGGGAGTGCTGCACTGTCAGAGGGTCTTTACTGAGGGTGTGCTGCACTGTCAGAGGGTCAGTACTGAGGGAGTACTGCACTGTCAGAGGGTTAGTACTGAGGGAGTGCTGCACTGTCAGAGGGTCAGTACTGAGGGAGTGCTGCACTGTCAGAGGGTCAGTACTGAGGGAGTGCTGCACTGTCAGAGGGTCTTTACTGAGGGTGTGCTGCACTGTCAGAGGGTCAGTACTGAGAGAGTGCTGCACTGTCAGAGGGTCAGTACTGAAGGAGTGCCGCACTGTCAGAGGGTCAGTACTGAGAGAGTGCTGCACTGTCAGAGGGTCAGTACTGAAGGAGTGCCGCACTGTCAGAGGGTCAGTACTGAGGGAGTGCTGCACTGTCAGAGGGTCAGTACTGAGAGAGTTCTGCACGCTCGGAGGGTCAGTACTGAGGGAGTGTTGCATTGACAGAGGGTCATACTAAGGGAGTGCTGCACTGTCAGAGGGTCAGTATTGAGAGAGTGCTGCTCTGTCAGAGGGTCAGTACTGAGGGAGTACTGCACTGTCAGAGGGTCAGTACTGAGAGAGTGCTACACTACTGGTTGGTCAAGGGGAAGACCAAATTCTGATTTGACAATGACTTCGTGGAACATTTCTATTTATCCAACCTGCGAGACTCTGAACTTTCAAACATCTGTCACTTTTATTCTCCATTTTGGTCTCACACTGACCCTTTACATTATTCCACATTCAACATTCAGCGCAACAATTTCAGATCAAAACCCGTTCTGCTTCCTTCAATGAACACACAATAGTTAGGGTGCAGAAGGAGGCCTTTTGGCCCATTCTGTCTGCACTGACTCTCCAAACGAGCATCATGGGTTTAGTGCCATCCCCTGCAGTTTCTCCATGCCTCTGCACATTTTTTAAAGTCAAATCATCACCCTTGAGTGCCTCGATTGAACCTGCCTCCATCGCCCTTCCAGGCAGGACATTCCAGACCTGAACCACTCACTGTGTGATAAGGTTTATTCTCACTCAGAGTCAACCACATGTCTGTGGGTCTGGAGTCACATGTAGGGAAGGCAGATATCCTTCCCTACAGTACATTAATGGTGCAGATGGGTTGTGACTGACAATGTCATCATTAGACTTATAATTAATGCAGATTTTACCATCTGCCCTCATGGGTCCCTGGAACATTGACCTGGGTCTCTTGAGTACTAGCCCAGTGACAATACCGCAACACCGACTCGACTAAGTAATTACATTAAACATCTGATAATTGTTCAGTCCAATCTATATGGAATATATCCAAGTGTTTTTCAAACTAGCTGCTACAGGAGGTACACCTCCAGAGCCACATTTGTTTCTTTAATAGACCCATTATCATCTCAATTTGCTTTGCACCATCATCCTTTTTGCCAATTCGCACCCTATCCCTATTTTTTTCCTCTTTTCCCCAATCACCCCTTTCCCTGCATCTGATACTTGCTTAAAGTTGGTGCCATCTTCAACTTTTTTTAGAACATACAGTGCAGAAGGAGGCTATTTGGCCCATCGAGTCTGCAGCGATCCACTTAAGCCCTCACTTCCACCCTATCCCCGTAACCCAACAACCTATCCCCGTAACCCAACAACCTATCCCCGTAACCCAACAACCCCTCCTAACCTTTTTGGCCACTAAGGCAATTTATCATGGCTAATCCACCTAACCTGCACGTCTTTGGACTGTGGGAGGAAACCAGAGTACCCGGAGGAAACCCATGCAGACACAGAGAGAACGTGGAGACTCCGCACAGACAGTGACTCAGCAGGGAATCAAACCTGGGACCCTAGCCCTGTGAAGCCACGGTGCTATCCACTTGTGCTATTCTGGTTCCAATGGAAGGTCATTGATCTGCAGTGTTAACTCTACTTCTCACTCCGCAGACGCTGTGCAGCCAGCTGTGTATTTCCAGCGCTTTCTGGATTTATATTTTAGAAGCAGCATGATAAGCAGCAATGTATCAACTCAAGGGCTTATCTGTGTTGAAAAAAGACCACCTGTGAGAGATAATGATAGAAATTGTTTTTTGCAATATTTTCATGCAAATGTTGAATTTGCTCATATCAAACTGCTGTCCTCTTGCTGTCAATGGAGAGAGGGCCACAGCAAGAATTACTTTTACTCTGAAGGCTTTTTGTCGAATCAAATTTATGTCCTCCTTTATCAGAGGAAACTACTCTCTGTTGCTGAGTGCTTAGCGTGCAGCTACTTTTACAGTTTCTTTTCATTTGTGTACTTTTGAAATTAATGACAACACAACACCCACTGTATTTTCCGAAGCAATTAGAAAGGTTTTGAAAGAATTCCCAGAGATATAATCTACCGTAATGTAAACATGTCTTTTTTTCAAGTTTTGCAAAATTGTAGGCATACATTGGATTTAATTTTTGTGGCTCATTTCAGTTCTCTGAGGCTCAGTATAAAGGTTAGCCATTGCTCCCATTCATTTGTCCTTATTGCAGGGGGAATCAGATTTTGTGGTCGTTTGCAAGCTGTTCCTGATGTTCCTGATTTGGGGTCTATCCACCGGTGAGGCAATGGGACTTATATCTTCCCTTTCCAGTTCACCAAACCCATCACGTTCAAACAGGATAAACCAGCAAAACAAGAAACAGAAGTACAAAAAGCTACTGAGTTCCCCGAGGTCCACGGTTGGATTGGCTGATCTCTGGGGCAGCGGATGGCAGTAGATCAGGTAATCCGGCCCATCATCGGTTGGTTTAATTAAAGAAATGGTGAAACAGTCAACATTGTGTTGGCCGAGAGAATTGCAGCTTAATTATAGGTGTAGTTGCAGCAGTGGCATTTTAAAGAAAGCCACAAAGTGCTTGCCTTTATGTAGCACCTTTTGCAATCTCAGGATGTCCAAAAGTGCTTTGCAGTCAATTTGCACACAGCTAAATCCTGCAATCTGCAATGTGATAATAACCAAATCATCTCTCTTTTGTGAAGTTGGTTAGGGATAGATATTTGCCAGGACATCACTTTTTCCCAATACATCTATTTTTCTTGTTGGAGAGAACTCTCCTGCTCTTCTCCATTTCACTTTATAAATTTAGTGCACCCAATTCATTTTTTTTCCAATTAAGGGGCAATTTAGCGTGCCCAATCCACCTGCCTGCACATCTTTGGGTTGTGGGCGTGAAACCCACACAAACACGGGGAGAATACGCAAACTCCACACGGACAGTGACCCAGAGCAGGGATCGAACCTGGGACCTCGGCGCCGCGAGGTATCATGCTCAACACCGCGCCACCGTGCTATTTCTTCTCCATAATAGGCTATGGGATCGTTTCCATCCAGCTGGGAGGGAAGACAGGACTCAGTTTAAAGAATCTTCCACATGCACTAAATTTAGTAGAAAATGTATCACACACAATCCAGGTTAGGGTTAGTATGTATCAGTTAGTGTGTATACTAACTGAACAAACATCTCCCTCCATTCAGTAACCAAGCATTCAATCAAAAACCACTTGCACACTCTGCTCTTTGTCTCACAATGTTACCAACAAACAATAAAAAGGTTAAAGTTCACACACATGCTGTGTGAAAATTAGTGGTGGGGTCATGTGACCAACAGCCCTATCACTCATTTTTTATTTATGAATCAGACTTTATTTCTGATTCACAATTCACCGCATGAGGCTAGTGCAGGATGTACTGAAGAACACCGGTTTCAATAGGTAGTTTGTTCATTGCCCTGTGACATTACAACAAATATGCCAGTTTTACTTGGTCACATTATAACAGAGATTCAAGCAATGTCTTCGTAGGTTAGCATGGAGTAACTTTAAAGTTACAGGGGAAATTACGGAAGACAACAAAAAGCCATTAGCCTGTAGATTACAGAAACCTCTGAACAGAGAGACCCAAGAATCTCAATAGGAACATAGGACCAGCATATGGTCACTTAGCCCATTCAGCATATTCTGCTGTTCAATGAAATCATGGCTGAAATCATGGGACCTAACTTCATATCCAACCAACTTTGCCCTATGTCCATTATTATCTTCAGAAATTCAAAATTGATTCATTTCAGTTTTAAAATTAACAATTGCTCTCTCTCTCTCACCAATTGCAGAACCATAAAACCATCGAAAAGCTACGGTGCAGAAAAAGGCCATTTTGCCCGTTGTGGCTGTGCCGGCCAAAAAAAGAGAAAAAAAGAAACTATCTGCTAATTTGAATCTCATTTTCCAGCACCTGGTCCGTTGTCTTTGCAGGTTACAGCACTTCAGATACAGATCCAGGTAGCTTTCAAATGAGTTGAGCATTTCAGCCTCAACCACCAACTTATGCAGTGGATCCCAGATGCCCACCACCCTCCGGGTGAAAACGTTTTTTTCTCTTGTTCCCTCTATAATCCTTCTACTAATCACCTGAAATCTATTCCCCCTCAGCGAGGGAAACAAGCCTTCCTGTCTACCCTGTCTAGGCCCCTCATGATTTTGTAAACTTTAATTAGGTCACCACTTAGCCTCCTCTGATCTAAGGAACACAACCCTGGCCTATCCAATCTCTCCTCATAGCTCCAATTTTCAAGTCCAGGCAACATTCTTATAAATCTGCTCTGCACTCTCTCCAGGGCAATTGTGTCCTTCCTGCAATATGGTGACCAGAACTGTACACAGAACTCGAGCCGTGGCCTAACCAACGTTTTATACAGAGCCATCATTTTGGTGGATAGGTACCAATCAAGCGAGTTGCTTTGTTCTTGGTGGTGTTGAGCTTCTTGAGTGTTGTTGGAGCCACATTCATCCATGCAATTAGCAAGTATTCAATAACACTCCTGACTTGTGACATATAGATGGTTGACAAGTTTTGGGGAGATAGAAGATTAACTATCCACAAAACCATTCTCAGCATTTGGCATGCTCTTGTAGCCATAGTATTTATATTACAGTTCTGTGACTGGTCAATGGTAACCACCAGGATGTTGATAGTCAGAAGGGAGTTCCAAACTTCCACTACCCTTTGCATGGCCCTAATTTGTACCCTATGCTTCCCTTGTTCGAGACTCCCCAACCAGTAGAAATAGTTGGATAGGTAGATATGCAGAGGCAACGTCAGTGATATCTCTCCAAGGATTTGATGTGTCTGCTGTGCATTATCCAAGTTTCTGGTGCATACAGAAGAGAGGGAACAATGGTGTCTCTGTAGACCATGCGTTTTGTGCTGGGTTTGAGGTCTCAGTCTTCAAACATTGTGTTTCTCAGACATCCGAAGACTGCACTGGAGTCGAATGCTGGATTTTGTCGTCAATGTCTGCTTGTACCGAGAGGTTGTTCCAGTGATGGGAAATGATCCACATTGTCCAAGGGCTCACCATGGATCTTTGAACATGTTAAATGATCTAGAGTCCACTGTTCTCTGAGGAAGAGAATTCCACAAACGAATGGCCCACTGAGAGAAGAAATTCCTCCTCATCTTTCTCTTAAATTGCAGATCCCTTATTTTTAAACTTTCTCTCTGGTTCTAGATCCCTCCACAAAATGAAACATCCTTTCAGCTGCTACCCTGTCAAACCCTTAGATGTTTCAATAAGATCACCTCTCGTTCTTCAAAACACATATGAATGTGAATCCAACATGCTTAACCTTTCTACATAAGGTGACCCCCATCATCCCAGGAATCTAACTGGCAAACATTTGTTGAACTGCTTTCAATGCAAGTTTGTCCCACCTTAAGGAGACAAAACTGTACACAATCCTCCAGGTGCAGTCTCACCACTGCACCTTCCCTGTACAGTTGTAGCAAAACTTCCCTACTTTGATATCCTATTCCCCCCTTGCAATAGAGGCAAACATTCTATATTCTTTCCCAATTACCTATTGTACTTGTACACTAACGTTTTGTGATTCTTGAACAGGGACACCAGATCCCTCTGTATTGCGGAATTCTCCCACCATTTAAATCATATTCTGTTTTTCTATTCTTCCTGCCAAAGTGGAAAAGTTCACTTTTTCAAACATTATACTCCATTTCCAATGTTATTCCCAATCACTTAACCTACCTATGTCTCTCAGTAGACTCTTTGTACCCTCCCCACAACTTGCCTTCTTGCCTATCTTTGTACTGTCAGCACATTTGACTACAGTACACTCAGTCTCTTCATCCAAGTCATTAATATAGAGTAAATAGTTGAGACTCCAGTACTGATTCCTAGGGTACTGCACTCGGCACATTTTTCCAACATGAAAATAACCCACATATCATAACTCTGTCCCTATTCATTAGCCAATCCCCTATCCATGATGCGAAAGGGAAAATGCTGGAAAATCTCAGCAAGTCTGGCAGCATCTGTAGGAAGAGAAAAGAGCTAACGTTTCGAGTCCGATGACTCTTTGTCAAAGCTAACAGACAGAGAAAGCGGGAAATATCTATACTGTGGAGTGAGAATGAAAGTTGAGTCATAGCCACAGAAACCCAGGGAAACCGGGTGCTAATGGCCACTGATACCAAGGGGAAAGAGTGTTAATGACAGTCCCCAGAGAGGACAAAAGATGTGAAAGGTCAAACAGCAGGGAAACTAACATCAGAGGATGAATTGTAGATATGGGGGGAGGGGAAGGTGGAAGCAAGGAGGAGAAAGGTGCAGGAAAGGTAGATAAGATTGGGGGGGGGGGGGGAATTAAATGTATATTAAGAAAGAAATGGTAAAAAACAGTTAAAATGAAATGAAAATAAATAAGTCGAGGTGGGGCTGATCATCTGAAGCCTATCCATGATGTCCAGTGGAGGTATTCCCTATTCCTAACTTCAAATATGGACGGCACGCAGTACACAATTTTCTGGAACTATCTATTTTTAAATGGACACCAGCAAGACTGTTAAGATGGCTGCCAAGGGTCAGGTATCTTCTACAATTTCTGCACAGTCTACACCAGGTTCCCAGAAAGTTATTATTCACATCCGTATGGGTGGAGTTCTCCCCCTTGATTGGACATACCAAGACAAATGCCATCTGTGGAATTTACACTTGCTGCTTTCATGGATTTACCAAAAACACAAGTTGAGGCTCCATGTGTCCTTAACAATTAGAGCTGGGCAGAAACCAATTCATCCTGAGTAAGTGTGAAGAGGTCATCCATTACTCCATTGTGTATACAGTTTCAGACACTCGGGTCATTCCAGGTAACTAATTGAAGTTGATCATATGACTTAAACTAGATTCTGAGACCAAATCTTTTATTATTCCAAGAACCAGGGAAAAACAGCCATTCTGCAAAGAACATTCATTGCAGAGTAACAGTTGCAGAACAAATTAGTAACACCTATGCCTTTCCAAACCTGGAGGCTGCTACACCTTAAAAGTCTCCAAGCTTGATCCTGATTCCAAGCCCACTTGTAAAGAAGCCGGTCTTTCTGCACAGAAAATACAAGGGCCTAACATAGGGACCTATTGAACCTTTAACTCTTTCAGGGAGTCTTGCAACAACTCTGGTATACAACTCCAGCTAATTATATGTACCCAGCCAAGCCCTTCAAGAGTGAAACATCATTTTTAACAGCTTCACAATAATTGCTTCTTATGAACTGTTCATTTTTGTAATTGGTAAAAGGTGCACTATTCGCTTGATCTGCACATTTCTTGAGTGTATGAGCATGTGTAATTAACACAATATTTAGATTTTTGTGGTGAATGCATGATATAATAATCCTCTTTGTTATACATGTGGGCTGTTGTGTTGTTGCATGGTCCCTTTAAGAGATTAGTCACACGATGGTCCAGGATATCATAGATTGCTTCTTGGGCTTTTGCCTTAGTCTAGTCTAAGCCTTTGTACAGTTCATAACCATCTAATAAACCTCTGTTGATTATTGCATTCTCCTCATCTGCTTCAGCATTGCATTATTTTATCCAGCAAGTACAATACACAGGAGGATGAAAAAGAGAAACTGCCGACGAGGAATGGATCAGAAGAAAAATTATTTCCTGAAGAGAAAAAGAAAATCGAAGATTTTGGCGTTTGATGTTAAGACATATCAACAGTAGGTCAGCAGTTGCACCCCACACCTGGCATCAAACCAGTAAGGTTTGTCGGAGATAAATTAAAAAGGAAAGGTCCATACCTTAACGTTAATTTTAGTTAATTTAACCCAAGGAGTTCAGACTCCAGAGCTTGCCATGTGCTTTAGGGTAAAACATTGAGGTAGAGCAGGGGCAGGAAAATAAAATAAAAAATTCGGGCTTGGTAACCTCCTACAATTGACTTATTCATTTTTATAAAAAAATTTAGAGTACCCAATTACCTTTTCGAAATAAGGGGCGATTTAGCGTGGCCAATCCACCTATCCTGCACATCTTTTGGGTTGTGGGGGCGAAACCCACGCAGACACGGGGAGAATGTGCAAGCTCCTCACGGACAGTGACCCAGGGCCGGGATTCAAACCCGGGTCCTCAGCGCCGTAGGCAGCAATGCTAACCACTGTGCCACCGTGCTGCCCTACAATTGACTTATTCATCATTATTAAAGAGACCATTAATATAAGGGAAGTTGTGAGAGCATTCTGATATTGCAACAAAAAAACATGGGCTCGTTTAAGGAAGACTCAGGAAACTGGAAATCACACATAAATAGATTCCACTCTTATATCCTCGCCAATAAGATTTGAAAAGATATTACAGTCCCTGCATTCCTAAGAACTATTGGAAGCAGAAGTCTGGTCCAGCCCATCTTGTCAAGAATTGTTTAAAATATTTGAAGATCATTATGCACCAAAGCCATCAATTAGTGTAGAGATGTTTCAATTTCAATTTCACCGAAGGAATCAGCTAGAAAGGGAAAATATAGCAGTTTGTTACGACACTAAAGTGTCTCTTCAGGTTTTGTGAATTTGGTGACTCGCTTGATGATACAATTAGAAACCGCTTGGTTTGTGGGTTGAGAAATTAGGCGCTTCAAAGGAAATTATTAATGGAGCATATTCTATTTCTGAAAACAGCATTAGATATTGCTGTTTCAATGGAGCTTGTTGCTAAGGAGGCTTCTCAGCTTGGAGCAGGCACAAGGATCCATAAACTGGCTGGTGCCTAGCAACATACGCGTCATCGCTGTACTAAAATGCGCCATTCACAGGCCAATTTGTGGAACAAGGATAGCCAATGTAAAAATTGTGGCAGAACTGGCCACACGACAAGAGCTTGCTGGAGTAAAACACTTTCTCCAGAGAAGAACGTTTAAGGAAAAGCATAGAATGCATTTAAAGGAAGGAGCAAAATGAATTCAACTAAAAAAATTCACAACGTGGAAGAAAAGAATAATAGCAACAATGAAGAGACAGTCCAAAGATGTGCAGGTTGGGTGGATTGGCCATGAAAAATTGCCCTTAGTGTCCAAAATGCTATGATTAACCTAGGACAAAAGTTTGGCACAACATCGTGGGCCGAAGGGCCTGTTGTTTGCTGTATTTCTCTATCTCTATCTACATCATTCTGATGAGGAATTGAAGTTAAATGTACTTTCAGCCCAAGGTAAGTCACATTGGCTCTGGATAGTTCCAGAACTGAATGGACCACCTATAAAATGGAGGCCGATACAGAGGCTGCCGTCTCTTTAATTCCCGAGACTATCTACGGATGAAAACTGAATCGTCTACCTTTAAAGCCAGCAGATGTTATCCTGAGGACCTACGCCAAGGAAGTAGTGCCTCTAAGAGGATGCATCATAGTCAAAGTAGAGCTAAGTGGTCAAATTGCGCATCTGTCACTCCATGTTGTCGGAGGAAGTTTCCAGCTCTCTTTGGCCACTCATGGCGGGGAAAGATAAAATTAAACTGGAGCGCTGTGAACAGCTTAGTTGATTTAAAGATGTACTTACAGACTGTCTTAGAAAATACAGCAATGTATTGGAGGACACTGGGGTCTCTGAAAGGAGTACAAGTGTCATTAAAGGACAAGCAAAATATCAAGCCTTAGAGCCTCAAGGCTACGCCATACTTTCAAAACTAGAATCTGAACTAAAGTGACTCCATTACTATCAGTTACTGGGAAACTCCTATTGTGCCTGTAATAAAGCAGGATGGAACTACTGACATCTGTGGATATTTTAAAACAGCTATCAACCCAGTTCGATCCACCGATCAATGCCTGTTACCACTGATTGAGGATTTGTTTGCTGGCCTGGCAGGAAGACAGACGTTTAACATGATCGACTTATCGCAGACTTACCTGCAAATGAATATTGCAGTTGAATCTCAACACCTGCTCATCACTGTAACACATGAAGGTCTATTCCACTATAAGAGATTATATTATGGAATAAGGTCAGCACCAACTTTATTTCAACTGTCCATTGACCTTATTCTAAGTGGTTTAGAGGGGGAACAGTGTTGTCTTGATGATATACTAAGTATTGGTACTAAAGAACAGGAACAACTATGTAACCAAAAAGACATATTAAAACACCTTCAGATGCATGGTTTTCATGTGAGGAAAGATAAGTGTGACTTATTTCAAACATAGGTATATTTGGGCCATGGGATCAATAGCAAGGGTTGACGGCATCTAAGAAAATGGATGCTATTATGGCAGCCCTATGATCAACAGATGTAATACAGTCAAGATCATTCCGAGATCATTTATTGCTACTATGAGAAATTTGTCCCGAATCTAGTAACCCTACTTAAACCATTACTTACTTAGTTGTGCATAAAAGTAGCATGGCGACGAACACCGGAATGTTAAAAGGCTGTTAAAGAAGCATTGAAGAAGTCAGAAGTGATCGTACATTTGAATCTGAAGTTACCATTACAACTTGCCTGTGATATCTCGCTGTATGGTACTGGAGCGCTGCTGTCACACATATTACCTTCAGGGGAAGATAGATCAATTGCTTTTAGAACATAAGAACTATGAGCAGGAGTAGGCCATCTGGCCCCTCGAGCCTGCTCCGCCATTCAATTAGATCATG